>NC_137624.1:24647910-24767910 GCF_963280865.1 Gymnoscopelus braueri
CCCTTATGCATGTCAGACTATATTATCTAGACCCCCCAGTGACCGACTAGTCACCACTGGGAGCCTAGCAGCGGGGCGTGAATGACACATGGTAACACATGTTGTCATGTCTTAAACATCAGTGGCTCTCATGCACCAGGCAACTATTTATTCTGATGCAGTTCAAGCATACAGTAGTACATACTCATGATGTATGTGTCCTAATGGAAAGGTGCGTGTGAGCATATGTTTTTGCACACTCAAACTATGAGCACCCACAGACTGACTCTCCATCCTTCCCTCTCTCTCTCTCACGCACGCGCACACGCACGTGCACACGCACATGCACACGCACACGCACACGCACACGCACACACACACACACACACACACACACACACACACACACACACACACACACACACACACACACACACACACACACACAGGTTTGACAGTATATGGAGTGTCAGTGCATGGGGCACTCTTACATCCCTTGATTGATATCACCATAAAAGCATTAATTGCTCTCAGTAGTCAGCCATTAAGGATGGCTGTGATCTCAACAAAGAGTGTGTAATGCTGAATTATTCACCCCTCTACCATTCTCTAATTTTCTTCATGCGACCTCCCTGTACCTCCTTGTACCTTCCTGTACCTCCTTGTACCTTCCTGTACCTCCTTGTACCTTCCTGTACCTCCCTGTACCTCATTGTACCTCATTGTACCTCCCTGTACCTCATTGTACCTCCCTGTACCTCATTGTACCTCTCACTATACCTTCCTGCACCTCATTGTACCTCCCTGTACCTCATTGTACCTCATTGTACCTCACTATACCTTCCTGTACCTCATTGTACCTCATTGTACCTCACTATACCTTCCTGTACCTCATTGTACCTCCATGTACTTCGTTGTACCTCATTGTACCTCCCTGTACCTAATTGTGCCTCCCTTTACCTCATTGTGCCTCCCTGTACCTCATTTTACCTCTCACTATACCTTCCTGTACATCATTATACCTCATTTTACCTCCCTGTACATCATTGTCTCCGCCGGAGGCGGAGAGTATGTTTTCGCTTCGTCCCGCTGTGTGTTCACCTCCCTCCTAGCCAAGCTAACATTGGTCAAGCTCCACGTGACACGTGTCAATATGTTGACACCAATGCCTTTGATTGGCTAGAGGGACGCATGACGAAATAAAATCCTATAAATAGGTGTGTCACTTCAAAAAACCATTTATGTTTTTTCTTCAAAAAACCATTTATGTTTTTTGAAGTGAGGTAAGACAGGATCAATCAGTCTTGATTGGAACAGTACCTTCCAGTACAAATCACCCGTCCGTGCGTGTGTGTGTCCCTCTGAGAACACCTAACATTGGTCAAGCAAAGGCGCAGAAGGCCAAAGCTAAGAAAGCATACTCATCTACAACAGTAACACAGAAGAGGACTATAGAGTTGAATTGATCCCACAACAAGGCCGAAGTCTTAATACTGTAACAATTGGCCACCTTGATCAAATACATTATGTAGCACTAGAGAAAACTGACATAGATCAAACACACCAATCAACTGCTGAAACTGTTCAAGACAATGAAGATGAAGAAGACAGACAAGCATTTGAACAAACCAGTCAATTACGACGACTCCCATATGACACATTGCTTCAAGAAGAACATTTTTTAGATGCAGAACACCAAAAACCACGCGCATTCTACCAAGACGACCCGTTCTACCAAGACGACCCGTGCTATTAAAATAGCACGGGTCTGCTGGCGGAGACTTGTGCTCCGAGGAGCACATTTTCTAGTTATACCTCATTTTACCTCCCTGTACCTCATTGTACCTCCCTGTACCTCATACTGTATCCTATTGTATACCATACTGTATCTCTACTCATCTTCTCTTCCCTGCTTGTCTTTATCAATATATTTCTCTTAATAAGAGTCTGTCTGTCTGTCTGTCTGTCTGTCTGTCTGGATAGATAGATAAATAGATAGATTCTACCTCCTACCTTGTCCTTGCGCTCACACCCTCTCTTTCCCATCCTCTCTCTTTGTCTCTCCTTTATCTCCATTGCCCCTTCTCCACTCCCAGCCCTCACCCGCCCCCCCTCTCTCCACCTCTATCTATCCCCACATCTTCCTCCTCCTCTCTCTCTCTCCCTCTCTCACTTCTCTCTCCCTCTGTTCTCTCTCCCTCTCTCTCCTGCCTCATCCTCCTCCTCCAACCTCTCTCTCTCTCTCTCTCTCTCTCTCTCTCTCTCTCTCTCTCTCTCTCTCTCTCTCTCTCTCTCTCTCACTTCTCTCTCCCTCTGCTCTCTCTCTCCTTCTCTCTCTAGTACTGTCAGCCCTGGGGCTAGTCTCAACCATCACTCCTCTTCATTTATTAATACTTCCACTCATACAGACCAGCACACACAGCGGCAACACAGTGCGCGCACACACACACACACACACGCACACACACACACACACACGCACGCACGCACGCACGCACGCACGCACGCACGCACGCACGCACGCACGCACGCACGCACGCACGCACGCACGCACGCACGCACGCACGCACGCACGCACGCACGCACGCACGCACGCACGCACGCACGCACACTCGTGTGATTGTACACCTGCACACACGCATACACTCATGAATGCACACAAATAAACATACACACATGCATGCGTTCGTGCACGCATATATATATACACACACACACACGCACGTGTGCGCGTGCGTGTGTGTGTATATACACACGCGAGCACACGCACCGAGACTGCACAGATGTCCGCAAGGATGCAGGGAGCCCAGTGTGTCCACACACACTCACACCCGCTTACTGTGCAGGAAAATGCCCTTTGTAAAAGGACAGGGAACATCAATCTTCCAGCTGTATTGTATCATTGGCCTACAGTATGACGCTCATTCTGTAGTGTTGCTCAGGCTCCACTCACACTTAATTGCCCTTAACCAGATGTTGTACCAATGTAATGGACCCAGTGGGCTGATTATTACGTAGTCATATTTAGACTAATTGGCTTAGTTATAGATTATAACCTTTTGGAAGCTTCCACAATCTAAAGTATCCCAGTTGACAATGTTGCCATCGTTGAACTGCTCTGAATAATAGTTAAACACTTGAACCCGAGCGTCCCTACACGGGGGGGGGGGGGGGTTTGGTTAAGAGATTTGGTGTAGAGGGGGAAAAAAAGACTGGTCCAAGCTGGTCAACTAAGTGTTACTTTACTAAGTATAGAGGATTTAAGTGGTTAAGTATCGCAGTCGCACCTAGTTTTTTTTGCACGGTGCCTCATCAGCGCACTACACTTTCAGCTCACGTCCCTCCACACTGCTGAAATATGAAAAGAATCAGCCAGCATGCTACTGGGTAGTCATCTCGCTCCAAAACATAGCAACGGCACACACTCAGACGGGAAGAAGAAGCAGATAGATAGATAGATAGATAGATAGATAGATAGATAGATAGATAGATAGATAGATAGATAGATAGAAGTGGTTTTCAACCTTCTTCATATCAAGGTCCATTATTTATTCGACATTTGAACCACGGACCACCGTTTGATAAGATTTAGCCTCTCAGACCCAAAACTTTGAGTATTCTATTGTCGTTGGATAAGATTTTGTCCACAATTCCATGCTGTCTTGATGTTGGTCCCATAGGAGAGATAACAGGCAAACGTTGATCAAAATAACAATTCTTTAATTAATTAATGCAGATGTTTAACAATAATTTAACTCTTGAGAGCGTAAAATGAAACCAAATGGACCTGTACGGATCCATTTGGTTTCATTTTACGCTCTCAAGAGTTAAAGATCTTTAAGGGTGCATTTGGTTACCAACTCTCCATCATTTAGCTGGGGACCACCTGGAACCTCCTCAAGGACCACTGGTGGTCCCCGGACCACTGGTTGTGAACCACTGAGATAGATAGATAGATAGATAGATAGATAGATAGATAGATAGATACCACTTTTTATGGCATGATGTGGATGTTTATTTTGACTAAATCTAGAGCTTCTGTTTTGAAGAGACCTTATAGTCATGAAAACAAAAACAAACACTGTATTCATTTTGCTCTTCTGTTTCAAGCACCTTGAACTCCTGTCCATTCATAGAGTGCTTTAGGAAGTAGTGATGCACTATGAGCAGGGCCACTATACAGCGTCAGCAAACAAAGTTTGCTTTTCATTTGACCAGGGGCTGAACTCTGTGTGTGTGTGTGTGTGTGTGTGTGTGTGTGTGTGTGTGTGTGTGTGTGTGTGTGTGTGTGTGTGTGTGTGTGTGTGTGTGTGTGTGTGTGTGTGTGTGTGTGTGTGTGTGTGTGTGTGTGTGTGTGTGTGTGTGTGTGTGCTCTTCGTACTCTGACTTTCAACTATTCAATACAGTAGTACTGTAGCTATCCTATAACTATCCTATAAAGCAGTGGTTTTCTTAAACACTTCAAGGTCTCCCCTTAACTCTAACAGTATACAAATGGAACCAAATGGACCAATTAGGGTCCATTTGGTTCCATTTGTATACTGTCAGAGTTACAGACTTGTACGGGTCAATTTAGAAACCCCTAAAGGAAGGAACCAGAGAGTCCCTGGAATCCACTTTGAGAACCAATGCTATAAAGACTTATCTTATCTTATCTTATCTTATCTTATCTTATCTTATCTTATCTTATCTTATCTTATCTTATCTTCCCCAAAGGCACCCCTAGGAGCTATATATAACTTCATATGCCCTTATGATGTAGCAAGCTCGGGGTTGGACGGTAAAGACACTGAAAACATCTTTTTTTTACGCTGTAGAAATGTGAATTATTGAAATGATGGAGTAGAGTCATAGAGTAGGTCAGTGTATGTAAGCTACTTTGCCGGAAATGTGTGTGCGTGTGCGCTCGTGTGTGCGTGTGCGCTCGTGTGTGCATGCGCGTTGCATGCCTGCGTACTCGTGTGTGTGAGAGAGCGATAAAGAGTGTACATGTGTGCCTGTGTCTGCATGTACTGTACGTGTATGTACACTTGTGTGTAAGCACATGTAGTGTATGTGTGTGTTGCTGTACTTGTGTGTAACTAAGCATAAAGTATGTACTGTATGTGTGTTGTTGTACTTGTGTGTAAGTGTAAGTATATGTACTGTACAGTATATTGTTGTTGAACTTGTGTGTAAGCATACAGTATGTACTGTATGTGCAGTGGTGGAAAGTAGTAGTTTAAGTAGTAGTTTAAGTACTGTACTTAAGTACCCTTTTGGGGTATTTTTTACTTTACTGGAGTATTTCCCACTTCCCATACTTTTACTTTTACTTCTTCTCCATTACATCTCAGAGGCAAATATTGCACTTTTACTCCACTACAACTATAGTTACTTTGTAGATTTTGGTTATCATTACAAAGCATACATTTCAGCCCTATATACTGTACAGTACACTTCGGCTGTTTGAAAATAGCACATTTTTGGAAAGTGCTACAGGGTTTATAAACAAGAGGCACACAAATAACAAAAGCAGGGCAAAAACAACAGACCCTTTCTTGGGGAAAAGAGTTTAAAAACGAATTAAAAGACCTAAGAAAAAGCTTTGTTAAAAAGGTATGTTTTGAGTCCATTTTTAAAAGCAATCGGTAGATTGTGGGGCTCTCAAGGTCAGGGAGGGCAGAGTACTTGCCAATACTTTTGTACTTTTACTCAAGTAAATTTTGAATACCGGACTTTCACTTGTAACAGTGTATGTCTACATTGTGGTATTGATACTTTTACTTAAGTAAAAAAAATCACACCCAGTGTGAAGTGGGCGGTGTGGTCACAGTGGTCATCACAGTGATGGAAGTTCACTTAAAGAAAAGTAATATTGTGGACCAACCATTGTACACCCCTAACTTAAAAAAAAACATAAATGTGTTTTTTTAAAGTGCATAGTCCTATTTATAGGGCTATGCACATGTGTCATGTTTCACTAGCCAATCACAGTCCTGAATAGACTGTGATTGGCCAATCACGGTGCAGGGTTGGGGGGTGCAATGGGTGGGGGGGGGGGGTACAATGGTGGCCAATCACAGTGCAGCGAATGTTGATGTCCAAACCTCACATATAGGGGCGGTTTCACCGCCCAAAAATAAAAGAAAATGTATGGAGTGTCCTTCCACAGGTTTCACCAGGCAGGTCATGTCATTTGTTAATGAGGTAATCAAACGTGCACTGCACTGGCTATGATGACATTAGAGACTATGGATGATGATGGAGCTGTTGTTCCCCAAATGGAAGGAACGTTTTAAGCCTAGCCTGCTCTTAAACTAACAGTGTCTGCCTCCTGGACCAAACCTCGAAGATGGTTTCAACAGGAGAGCTGCCTGATAGTTGAAAGTTCTCTCTAGGTTGAGATTCTAGGAGCCACAAAGTAAGCCTTCATAGCCTACTGGGAATGCAGGGACGCAGACGTGTGCACTCACACTCACACACGCACACACACGCAATCTTTAAATACACACTCCAAGGATTATGAGAAAATAGTCGTCGAGAAAACTATCAACAAGTATAGTAAAAAGACAAATATAGATGTAATCTGAACATTGTTGGCTCAGTTTTAAAAATGCCCAAAATAGAGTCAAGATATGCTTAAGAATACCAATTTTAATACATTCCTCGAGTCCAAATTGTATGGAATATGTGTTGTATACTAGATATTTGCTATGTTTCCCTTTTTGGGTGTAACATAGGGTTAAAAATTAACCCTGTGGGACATTATTTCAGTCTGGTACATGGCAGAATTTTAAATACACACGTCAAGGATTAAGAAAATGCAGTTGGTAAGAACTATTTAGTAAAAACAGAAATATATGATATGAACATTTTCAGCTCAGTTTTTTTGTGCTGTTTTTGTCCTGTAGAGTCAATATGTGCTTGAATCTTAATAATAACCACTTTATTCCTTGGGTCCAAATTGTTTTTCTTTCTTTTTTACAATTTTTAAAAAATATTTTTTTCTTCGCTTGGCCGCGGCCCCAGACTGCCCGGCCCTTCTGGCATCTGCCAGAAGTGCCAGACCGTCCAATCCGGGCCTGGCATATAGCAAAAGATAGCACGCATTTCTCACCTTCTTTCCTCAAAACTGCAGCAGGAGCACTGATGGTGGTTTATTTGGTACTGACTGGTTTTACTTGCATTAACTGTTCAACAATATGTGACTGGATACAATGGTTTATGCCGCAAGTGAGCATTTTCCATTTTCAAGATTATTAAAGTAGAGAATATAAGCTTTCATATGATGTATCATTCATTGAAATTGGACAATATGTGGCCATTTGAATCTTGTTGAACCTTAAACCCCAAAGCAGAGAAATTGCCCTGCAAAGATCCTAGAGATTTTAACACCTCAGTGGCCCAGAAATGGGTGTGACAATGGGAGGGACAATAGGTACTCAACCCCACCCCTAATCACTCCCCCACCCCTAACCACTCCCCTACAGGAGTGACAGTAGGTTAGCTGTCAACACTATAAACACACTTGACAAGACAGACCTGCTTTTAAATTTCTAAATGTACAGTGAAACAGTACATTATGTGGCAGCTGGACATAAACCAGGACAAAATTCCCAAAGGGAAGAATAAAGTCACCTAGAACTCTGACATTTTTAAGCCTGTAGATCATCTGAAAAAAAATCATAAGAATAAAAAAGAGAGGAGAATTGAACTAGTTTGTTTATTTTCACATAATTGATAACATCCTCATTTGCCATGTTGGCCAAATCAAAGAAAACTGTATTTCAAAAATAAATGTCATCATGCTAAGATTTCTGTAATAAAGTATGAAAACATATGGTCATAGGCCTATACAATATTGCACTTTCCATGGGACTAAGGATAATAAAGGATATACAGTTTAATATTGCACCTTCCCTGGTTATTGTGGTAAAGAGTCAAGTAACAGTCAGTATACTGTACTGTATGTGTAGGGGGCAAGTGGGAAGAGAGATCAAGAGAACAACAAAAAAGCCAAAAGAGTTATCTACATATTTACACTAGTAGCCTACCTGAGATAAAAAAAATATGACGATGGTGCCTGAGCATAGCAGCAATGTATACTGTGTACAGTATGATATACATATGGACGTTGGTTAAGGTGCTTAGAGAAAAAAAAGAAAAGCACAATAAAAGACAAAATAAAGTCAGTGCTTTATACATGGGATTAAGGTGCAAAATGTCAGTGCGTGTCGACCGCATAATCCACATTAAGTAGCAGTTCCATGAGGGAGAAAAAAGAAGTCACTTTTACCTGGTGTAGTCCAAGTCACAGTTCTTCCTTATGTAAAAGGATGCTGTGTTGGTGGGAGTGTAGAGCTATAATCGGACAGTCTTCTTCTTCGGGGCTGTGGATTTTGGTTTAGGGCATGTGGTGTCTTTTGCATCATCAGCACAGAATTCTCTGATTTTTGCAAACAAATACTCCTGCCGTGCCATGTCGAGTCCAGGTGGGGGTTGCACCGGAACACCATCTGCTGGGGGGAGGACATCAGGGTCGATGAGCAGCTGAAACTGGATTACTTCTGAGTCACAGTATTTTTGGGCCAACACCACACCAGGCCTCTTTGAATCGAACCTGAAGTGTTGGTAGCTCTTAATCTGTGGAAACTTGCGGAAGTAGGGCTTAAAATGCGTCTGCCAGTCGTAGCCTTCAACCAGCACTGTGCCATCTTCCAGTCCTACAAGCTTTACTCCCTTGACCTCAGAACTCTTAGTCATCACCGTAGCAATGTCTGCCAAGGTGTCCACTCTGCTCTTCCTGAAGACTTGCTTGAAGCGTAGAGACGCCACACTGAGGCTTTGGTGACATCACTGGGCAGCAACTTCAGACTATAGTCTTTGTGACCAGGATGCCGACCTGGCAGGGAAATGGCATGTATCTCTCCGTAGTTTGTTATGAACGTCAGGACCATTTTGATGTCCTCAGTAGTCAGGAATTTCTTGTTTGTCCGTAGACCGTTCTTCCTCTGGCTTGATGTTAAACCATTCTCCTTGAGGTGTTTCACAAGGGCTTGGAGAAGGGATTTGCTGATCCTGGAGAAAACAACACCAACAATTGGTTACAAACTAACAGACAACAATGTTAAGCTATACATGGATGCCTACAGTGTTGTAAAGTAGCTAAGTACATGTACAGATGTGCTATCTGCTATATATAAATATGGGTGGAGTCCATTGAAGTTATTACAATGGACAGGTAATGGTCGTCAATAGCACAACATTTAACTATGAATGAAATAAAATTACAAAACACAGCTAATGATTGTCAGGTGATGGACCATTAACACGTTTGTAGATGTTAATTTAGGCTAGTACTAGTACTTTTACTTTTGGTACTTTAAGTATATTTTGACGCCAACACGTTTGTACTTTCACGCAAGTAACATTTTAAACACAGGCCTTTTAATTAAGTAAATATCTGAGTACTTCTTCCACCACTGGATGTTTAACACTGTACCTGTGGAGAGCGTGGTTTCTATTTACTGTTCAGGGATCAGATCCGGTCTAAGGCCCGCCCATTGTATCCGCTAATGTTCGCATACACATACATTGACGCACACAAACTATTTCCGTATCCGGAGCTCTAGACTGGATGTTGATATACAGTAAACAGTGTTTAGTAGCGCTAAAAGGCTGTGTCCGTTCGACGTTAAACTGTCGCTTTCCATTGGTTTTCCTCCTGGTGCTCTGAGTCATTTCGGAGTCATTCATGCACGTCCGTATAATCCCCATTGAATTGAATTGATTGAATATTTTATTAGGCAAAAAAATGTAAAACAGCACAGTTACATTTAAAATACTTTGTCTAACAGGTCCGTTCATAAAAGTCCTTGCGGACTTGTTTCCAATGAGGGCCTTGGTATTTAATTCATAGGCATATATAGTGGCACCACAGTTCAAATATCATTACAAAATAAACAGCAAAAAAAATAACACTATGTACAACAAAAAAAAAAGGGGGGGGGGAACGACGTGTACGCCACCGGGAGCAGCTGTCCCACCAGTTTCATCCTCCTCGTTGTCACAACACAAACTGCTGTCGACTTTATCAAAAACTGTGCCATCGTCTTCATCTTCATCGTCGGATTCGTCCGTGATCTCTAAGTCAGAGTCACTGCCACCGTGTATGAAATCCAAAATAAATGCATTCGGAATGCTGTCCTCTGTTTCACCATTCAACGCGCTAACCAAGCGTGCTGACGCATTACTTGCCATTTGAAGAATGCTGTGTGTTTACTAACAGAAACACGTTGTACTTATGGGGGCTGTACTAGAGAGAGAAACCGGAGAACAAAGCCTAGCTAGGACCAATCGAAACCACTCTATGCAAATCTCGGCCGAGTATCTCTCCACCCCCCTCTCCACACGCAAAGTAACACAGAGACTCGCTCTAAGCAGCCTAGTAGAGCCTACTTTGCCCTACAAATGTAACCATTTAATGATTCTCCCACGACTATATTTTGCAATAGAAACCTTCTTTAACATTCGAACTGTGTTAATATGAAAAAAAAACGAAAAACACAACAAAAAAAAAATAAGCTAAATTCTCATTTTCACTCTGTTTCCACAAAAGCGACTTGGGGAAGGTTTCATTGTATTCAGTCACATATGTTGTTGTTTTTTTGCCAACACTTTTTTCCGCCTCTCCAAACTGCCGCTCTAGCCTCTAGGCGGTCGCCTAGGTCGCCTGTATGGACTCGCCGGCCCTGCTGATGACTTAACTCATTCAGTGCCACTGGACGTCTAAAACGTCCGTTGTGATATAAGCCCTGTGCCACTGGATGTCTAAAACGTAAAAAAAAAAATCAGAACCCAAGATATGATGATTTGAAAATGTTCTGCTCCATTCACTTCTTGTTTAACTTCTTACTGAAAAAGGCTGTATCTCGGCTCCTAAGCACTTTTTTTTTACAATGAATTTTGGCCAGTGGCACTGAATGAGTTGACTTAATCCTCTTCGTCCCAAGTGGGACATAAGGCTTCGACGATCTGCCTCCATCGGGACCTGTCTTGTGCTGCATGTTGTGCCTCGCCCCACGTAAGGTTCATCTCCTGAAGCTCAGCTGTCACGGTTCGTAGCCAGGTGGTTTTGGGTCGACCTAGACTCCTTTTCCCTACTGGGGTCCATCTCAGTGCAACCTTTGGGATTCGCTCCTGGGCCATTGGGAGCACATGTCCCAGCCATCGTAGACGGCGGCGTTTGAGTTCTGACACGACACTAGAGCACCTGGTGATTCTGTGCAGCTCTTTATTTGAAATCTTCTCAGGCCAGAAGATGCGGCAGATTTTACGGAGGCATCCATTGTGGAAGGCATTGATCTTGTTCATGTCAAGTGTTGTCACACGCCAGCATTCCGACTCAGAGCATTCCGACTTGGATATAGGTCGGATAACTCCACATAAGAGCGTTTGTATAACTATATTAGGTATATATTCTGCTTAGCATCTCTCCTCTTTCCCGAGTCCTTTCATTTCAATGAAATCCATTGCAATTCTGAGAAGACAGACGTGGCTGGAGTCTTCACAACCTATACATGATTATTAGGCAACAATGAATATCCTGACCCAAACACCAGATAGAGAAAGATTTCTTATCAACCATCTGCAGAACTTTACAAGATGAGGATCTCCATGAAAAACAAAGACTGTTAGCCTGTGTATCATCGCGAACGCGGCCGCCGCGCCTCCGACCAAGTGGAGCTTACTATGTAACCGTGATCGGGTTGTGTGTGTGTCTGTGTGTCTGTGTTCATGCTCTCATTGGCTCGCGCCCCCATGTGACTCACATGCGTGCACTGCCTGTAAGCAGCCGCCAGAGTGCGCCAGAGTGCAGGAATTTAGACAATGCTCTGATTACAATGCACAACAGCCTGCAAAACAAACACACACACACACACACACACACACACACACACACACACACACACACACACACACACACACACACACACACACACACACACACACACAATGTCAATGTTCTCTCCCCATCACAGTGAAATAACACGGATTACAAGTCCGTAAATACACAATATTTTCGAGCTGCGTTCGCTTCCAGCGTTCGCGCGTCTTACTTGTATGATAGCCTACCGTATAGGCCTCAGTGTACACAGTAAAATCCTCAGTGTTCATTTAGGAGTGTCAAAATGCCACTAATAATGAGGACTTTATTGTGTAGGCTATAACCTTATGACATAAGTTGTTTTGCAATTTACCAAAATACATCTTGATAATATAACCCATACAATTATTTGTTTCACTTCTCAACAAGTTCAGCTTCAATTGCAGCTTCTATCTGTTGACTGAAAGCAGCCCTGTCTCAAATAGACAGGCCTGTGTGTCTCTACCGCCATTAGTTGCTCTCTACCGCCATCTAGTGGCACCACATAGAAAAAAGTGGTACCACAAAAATAGGTGGTACCACAGGGGCACCAGAGGGGTACCACCCCTGACATTGTCAAGGTGCTACCACTGTATGTGTTCACCATTTATATAGTGCTTGGCTGGATGGATGCTTGTGACATCTCACTGATGATGTCAATGTGCCCATATGTGGATATCTCTGTGTCTGTCTGTCTGTCTGTCTGTCTGTGTCCCTTTTGTGCCCATATATGGATATCTCTGTCTGTCTGTCTGTGTTCCTTTTGTGCCCATATATGGATATCTCTGTTTGTCTGTCTGTGTTCCTTTTGTGCCCATATATGGATATCTCTGTCTGTCTGTCTGTGTTCCTTTTGTGCCCATATATGGATATCTCTGTTTGTCTGTCTGTGTTCCTTTTGTGCCCATATATGGAGATCTCTGTATCTGTCTGTCTGCCTGTGTCCCTTTTATGCCCATATATGGAATTCCCTGATGCTATCAGTGTGGCCATATATGGGTAGTGGTGGAAAAAGTACTCAAATGTTTTACTTAAGTAAACGTACCAATACTGCAATGTAGAAATACTCTGTTACAAAAAGTCTGGAATTAAAAATGTACTTGAGTAAAAGTGCAAAAGTATTGGTATCAAAATATACTCATTATGCAGAATGTCCCATCTCACAAGTTTTTAAATGTATAAAATGTATTAAAAACATCACACCCTGTGTGAAGTGGGCGGTGTCTTGCTAGCTAATCACAATACTGAATGGAGTCAACCAATCATGTACAAAAAATAAATACATTTATTGAAACACTCTTTATGATGGAAGAAACCATAACTTAAAAAAACCAATTTATGTTTTTTTTAAGTTATGGTTTCTTTCTATGCACATGTGTCATGTGACACTGGCCAATCACAGTCCTGAATAGACTGTGATTGGCCAATCACGGTGCAGGGTTAGGCGGGGTACATTTTTGGCCAATCACAGCGCAGGATTTGTTGTACAAATATCCAAACCTCACTTATAGGGGCGGTTTCACCGCCCAAGAATATGAGTACTTCTTCCGTCAATGTGTATGCGTGTTGATGTACTTGTGTGTAAGAACACTGGAGCATCCTGCTGTGTTTTTCTTGGGGACCATCAAGAATGTTTATGTTTAAACAGAGAAATCTCCCTCCTCCCAATGCCTCAGTGCCGTCAGCGCCATCTGCTGGCCGCGATGGTCAGTGTCAGCCTGCAGGATGATATCATTTAGTCCCCTCCCCTGGTGCTGTGTTTAATTCTGCCCATGTGTGGCTGGTGGAATTGGTCACTGTATTGAATTTGATGATCCATTATGGCTCAAACACAAGCTCCGTTTCCTCAGGGCAAGGAGAGGGTATTACACAGGCAGCAGGGAAATCACACAGAGATTACAGTACCTGCTGACTTTATTGTCAGCCTGTTATACATAAACCAAGGCAGTAAGAGGCTTTATAGATTAAAAATGTACATCAATGAAGTAATCTGGCTAGTTAATGACGTCCAGCCCACCGGGCGATATATAGATTGCAATAATGGCCCTGTGATTACCCCTATGTGATAAGAAGTGCATAGTGAGAGCTACTGTATGTCTCGGATTTGTAATAAAGAGTATGCTGCTTACAGTATGTAAACTTGATGCCACCATGATCAATCAAATCCAAATGAGGATTTATACCTGCAATAAGGGGGCTACAGTATGTGGAAAATTACTAAAATGATCAATGTATGTAAAGCTTGTGAAGGAAGGCTTTTTAGTAAGAATGATCCTCAGTTAATTCTCTCAGCTATATGAGGAGAAAAGCTTTTGTACATTTGGAGATTAATTTACAGTAGCAGTTGCTCTTTGAAGGCACATCAAGTATTGGCATGTGTTATGTTGAATTAGAATGTTCTACATCCAAATGTGTACAGTATGCATCAAAAATCTATGCAGTGTGCATGCTCTGAATATCACAGCATACACACTCGTAACTGACAATAACATTTAATACAGAATGTAGTTACAGGTATATCCTTTGATATTTGATGGTGGTACATTTGTAGCTTCATAAAAATAATGTCAGGCCACGTTTATTTACAGGATCGCTTAAAAACTCTATTACAGTATGTCTATAGCCTATAGCACTGGTTCTGAATGTGGGGTCCGGGGATCCCCAGGGGTCCTTGAGGGGGTACCAGGGGGTCCCCAGCTAAATGATTGATAGTTAGGAACCAAGTGGACGCTTTTGATTGATTGATTGATTGATTGAATACTGTATTAACAGTTTGCAAAAAAAGCACAGAAAGTACAGCTTAATACAAATACAATGCTAAAAGGATTGAACCCAAGATGCTTACGCATCTGTAACTCTGTATACAATAGAACCAAATGGACCCTTACATGTCCATTTGGTTCTGTACACTCTCTGCGGATTGTGCAGTGTACTTTGGAGATAAAAATTGTTAAAAATGGAGGTGCTTGAAAGGAAAAGGGTTGAGAATCACTGGCCTATATAGCACATAAAACCTCCCCAATACCTTCCTATACTGGGTGGATGGGTAATTAATACATTGTTCTTTCTCGTCTCCACAGTGAGCATCTGTCATGTGCTTTCACCTTCTTCCTCCATGGGGAGAGCAATGTGTGTACCAGTGTGGAGATCGTCCAACACCAGCCAGCCTATCACATCACCGAGGACCACATCCGCCTTGCACAGACCTCCACTACACCAGTACAAGGTGAGAAAGCAGAAACTTTCCCATTAACCCGTTAAGACCGGTAAAGCATCTGTCATTTTAGATTTTAACCACCGTAACCATTATTTTATACTTTGGCTATTCAAAAATAGCAGATATACAAGCTCATATGAGCTATGAGCTTGTAGCTTGAAAGATCTGCTATTTTAGAAAAATCATCAACATTTATGCAAATCTTTGAATATATATATATATATTAAGCAAACATTTGAGTTAAACAAATATATGTATTCAAAGATTTGCACAAATGTTCCAAGATTTTTCAAAAATAGTATAAAATAATGGCTATAGCTCAAATAAAAAATGACACAGATGCGTTCCCGTATTAAATGGGTTAACCACTTAAACCCTCTAGTCTTAGAGAACCGGACTTAAGTACAACTGTACTTTGACCGCTTTATTCCATCTACACCACATCTCTTCGATCTACAAGCTCACAAGCCGTGAGCTTGCAGATCGGCTATTTTTGGCGAATGTTCCGCCCCCAGAATAGGCATGCTGGGGTTCAAGTGATTAAAGCTGCATTCCGTAACTTTTATGTCCTACCTGGGACAATTCCTGGATTTCAGCTTTAGCTTAATCTATCCTAGGGGCTGTCCACACCCAGAATGATAACTATAAAGATCATTATAATGATATTGATGTGAGCAAACATGTTGATTTTGATTCGCTGTCAGTGTTCTATCGTTCATCTTTTAGTTCTGAAAGTGACCCCAGCGATATCGTTCACCACTCTAGTTGTTGTTATAGACTGTGCCTTCCACGCCATTATGATAACTAATAGTTATCTTTGTAGTTCTTGGTGTGAACAGCCCTTAAAATCCGTGATATACTGTACACTGTAATCTCTGAATCTGTTTGCTTGTCTGTTCATCTGTCCGTCCGCCCGTCTGTCCGTCCATCCATCCATCCATCCATCCATCCATCCATCCATCCATCCATCCCTCCCTTCTTCGTCCTGTCTCGTCCATGTTGTCTGTCCCCGTTAGTGATCCTGAGTCCCTACGGTCTCAGTGGCACTCTGACAGGTCAGGCTTATAAGATGAGCGACCCGGCGGTTCGGAAGCTGATGGAGGAGTGGAGTTACTTCTATCCCATGGTGCTTCGCCAGAAAGAGGGAAACACAGAGAAGGAGAAGGAGAAAGAGAAGGAGAAGGAGAAGGAGAAGGTGAAAGAAGATGGCGGGCAGGCCTACGACCCTCACTGTCACGTGGCGGTGGAGGTCATTGTAGGTATGGAAAAACTGGAACGTGCTTCTTGACGTTGAAACGGGAAAAGTATCTGTTTTTCCACAAACTTGCTTTTGCTGCACAGTAAGGATTTTACTGTCAATTTATACTGTACAGTTTGTACACTCTCAGAGGATATTACTGGGTGCTGGTATTATAAGTCATTTTCGTAGCATCTCTGAATGGTAACACTTCAACATAATCTGCAGCTTCAAGGAAATATTAATCTCCAAATGGTTATTCATGACAACATTACACAATTAGACAAAAAAACAAAGTACTTCATGCTATTAAGCATTAGCTGAATTGAAGTGACTTTCTTTTGCTGAAAAACAATTGCACAGTACTTCAGAAGAACTTAATTAAGGATCCAAGATACACTGTGACATTTTTAAAAAGCCTTTATTCCAGCATAGCTTAGTTAAAGAAAAAAAATCTAATCATGTGGATCTCGGGATCCACATGGGAACGGCGTGTAACGTCAGTCGTATATGGCAGTGATTCTCAACCTTTTCAGGCTGTGACCCCCCAAAATAATCATAACTGGGGACCTCCCAAAATAATCATATTTGAACTGGGGACCCCCCAAACTAATCATATTTCAACTGGGGACCCCCCAAAATAATCATATTTGAACTGGGGACCCCCCAAACTAATCATATTTCAACTGGGGACCCCCCAAAATAATCATATTTGAACTGGGGACCACCCCCCCCCACCCTGATAAGCACTTAGAGTTGAGACATTCAATTTAGTTTGACTTGGTTCCACTGATAAATATTGTGAAGATAGCAAAGTTAGCTTAATGGCAGCATAAGAAATTAGGTGCTGATCGATCCAGCAGTCTGCAAGATCCGGACAATCACACAGACACAGACAGACCAATCCTCTTATGGACGTCTAGCTTCCTACAGAGCGACACCGCAGAAACATGCAAGGTGGCGAACGCGTTTCAGCTCAACAAGCCTTCATCAGAGTCCACTCTTTATGTTATTCTCTTCTCCCGCCTCAGTACCTAATAAAAGCACACTGAAAGTCCTCCCAGCTTAAGAACACCCAGAGAACACATTAGATTCGGGTGATTCTACACCGGGGAGAGCAAAACCGCAAGAAAAACAACTCCGCATTGATTAGCCCTCAGTCTGCATTGTAGGCTCTCAGGCAGTCTGAGATTCAGGTAATTGTGGATGCGATGCTATTGAAGTGTGCTTCAGCTGCAGTGTTCTTCAGAGGCCTCTGACGCCTCTCGGGGGGGGGGGGGGGGGTGAAGGAGGGGATGAGTGGATCAGAGGGAAAGGAGAGCAGCAGAGAAGACAGGAGCAGAGGAGACGGAGAGGTGAGGCCCACGGGAGAGATACACACAGCTCTGTGTAATCAGATCTCATCGACTGTCTGACCCCGACGCATTGATTTGACCCGATTGAAATCAAAGCCTAATAGTAGCAGTGCCTTTTACACCTTGAGAAGAAAGCCGACAGTACTGTACTGAATGTACTATAGCCTGAGGCGCGTGGAACGATAGCGGACGGGTGTGTGAAGAGGCGTTTGAGAGGGTGTTTTATCTGAATAACGAGCTGATAAGCGTGTGAGTATATTCCGTGGATAAGAATTCGGGCCATTATAGCGAATGCACAAGGAGGTTATGTTCTTTTACAGCTCAGAAAAAAAGTGCACTGAGTGAAGTCCTCAGTGTTAATTTAACACTGAAAGTGTACAAATGTAACCAAATGGACCCGGATAAATGAACACTGCGTGACGGAATAAATAACAGAGCACTCAGGCCAGGCCACTTTAACATTAGATTGATATTAATTAATACTGTATTACATTTACCATTTGATATGCTTTAATCCATTGATACCTGGAACGCTTCTGTGTCACTTTAGATGTCTTTGGCTATTCAAAAATAGCAGATACACAAGCTCATAGCGCGGCACCGAGTGCCGCGCTATGAGCTTGTAGATCTGCTATTTTTGAAAAATCTTGAAAACATGTTTTTTTTAGATTATTTTCCAAAAACTGTTAAGATTTAAAAAAAAATAAGAATCGCCTCAGGTCTTAATGGGTTAAGCTGCAGTATTGGTGCGGTATGTTCTGACTGTTATACTACTACCTACTTTTTTATGATTGTTTTCTTTGAATCTTTTTAGGTGGGGTGAGGATGACCTACCCGGCAGCCTTTGTGCTGATCGCCCAGGGGGACCTACCTGTACAACAGCCCCCTCCAGCACCTGGAGCTCAGGGCTTCAGTAGAGACTCGCACCACTGCAGTGTACCCCTCACCCCCCCCACCTCGCCTGAACAACCCTGCTCAGGTACCAACTCACATACTGTACATCATCATCAGCATCATCATCATTATCTCTCTCTCTCTCTTCCTCTCTCTCTCTCTCTCTCGTGCGCACGCACGCACGCACGCACGCACGCACACACACACACACACACACACACACACACACACACACACACACGCACACACACACACACACACACACACACACACACAATCAGGCCGTAGTGGCAGCAGTATTGCATCATGTACAATATCATTAAAATAGAACAGACTTCACATCACTGTATTTGTTCAACAATTTATTAATGAAACAATTACAGTTATTGCGCACATGATTGCAAAGATTGTTCTGAGATCTTGAACAAACGCACTATAATTTGGAGTGTAAAAACAATCCGCTGAGAAAGTAGGCCTTGATGAATGATTCGGGTTTATAGCGCAGTGAAACTGTTTAGCAAGCCTCCTAGTTCCTTGATCAACATTAATTAAGCTCCCTAAATTAACTGGAAACCAATTAAGACTACTGACACAAACTGCCAACAAATCAAGTAGGGAAAACACAGCAGATCTAAACAAGCATGTAGCTGCGTGCTGGCTGTTTACCAGTAGTTGTCAATGCTGTTTGCATATATCCAAAATTAATGTTCACAGAAACATAATCGTCCACTAATATATTCAGTTTGGGAAATATATTAAAACAAAACAAGGCAAGCTAAATTTAACCGCTTAAGCCATCATTTGCCGTAAGCTGAATAACAAAAATAGCAGATCCACAAGCTCTACAAGCTGTTGTGAACTTATAGAGCTGCTATTTTCGTTTTTATCTTATAAAAATCTTGCCTATAACGACATGCCCCAAATAGCGAAGCCAGGTTGAAAGTGACTGTATCATTGCTGTCGGGCAGAAACCTTGTATCTCCATATTTCATATATTTTCAGTTTTTTTCGTAAATTAATGCCCGACTATACAAGAGTGTCACACAAAAGTAGTGAAAATAGCTGATCTCCAAGCGAACAACACCTCACTTGTAAATCAGGTATTTTCACAATTCTTTTCGGTTTTATCTGTTTATTTTTTATTTTATAATAATATTAAGTTCCACCCGACAGCGACGATATATACAACTGTAACTGAAATTGCTATTGTCCTATAATTGTCTACTAACGCAACCTTTTCATTCTCTGTCATTTCAGCTGACAGTGGCTTTGTAACCTCAGCCTCCAGTGTCCCCATCACACATGACAACAGCATGGGGGTCCCCAACCTTAGCCCAAAGCATTCTGATAAGAAACTGACTAATCAGCTGATCCATCAAGCCTGGAGGCAGAGCTATCTAAGCCAGCCTCAACACAAGTAAGATCCCTTAAATCATTCAGGCTCATTTTATATTACCAGCTATCACATCTTTGCACTTATGAATGGATGGCATTATTGCTGTTAATGTGCGGTGACATGATTAACGCCCCGGCGTGCCTGTTTGCTCCCAGATGGAGCCAGCCCAGCAGCGTGATGCCTAAGAAGGATGTTCCCAACGGTGTGACCACGTGGGACTTCAGCGACCCAAGAACAAGAGCCCCCTGCAGCTGCTCCAGGTTGTCAGACAGAACGTAGTGTTCCCACTGTACGCCCCTAGACGTTTAGCACAGTGATTATCAACGGTTTCCATTTCAAGGACCTCCGGTTTGATATGCGTGAGGCCACGGACCCCCATTTGAAATGATTTTGGTTTTAATCTCTGGGACCCCGATCTACTGTGAAATCCTCTGTTTTTATTTAACTCTGAGAGTGTACAAATGGACCTTGCGGGTCCATTTGGTTCCATTTGTACACTCTCAGAGTTACAGACCTGTAAGGGTTCATTTGGACCAGTGGTGGTCCCCGTACCTGATATTGAGTTGTGGTTTAGCACAACAGCAAGGCACCTGGATATTAGACATGCTAGCCATGTTTTCACACCTTTGAGAAAATTCATTTAAATTAAAGCCTTGCTGCCGGCAGTTAGTCGAGACGACATGCAGAATATTTCCAAGTTGAAATTAGCATATTGCTGAACATTTCTTATTTTACATTTACAACCAATGAACAGTATTTTTGTGATAATTGTGAATTAATCACAATGTACATACATCTTACAAGTTTACAAAAAGACTTCCCTTAATCCAGACCAGAGCAACAAGGTAAAGAAAATAAAATCTGGTTGGACACATACTGTACATTGTCTGATAAAAATCCAAACACAGCAACAGCATTCATAACAGTGCACCATTAATTGATGAGAGAGTTAATTTGGAATGTGAATGCGTTACATGCAAGGTCAGCTCTGTTGTTTTTAACTCTAGTCTTCATCACATTGAACAGACATTCAGAGACACTTGTTACTATCAATTGAGGCAAGAGGTGCATTTAAGCAGTTAATGTTTTGTTAAGCGGGGGGAAAAAATGCTGACTCGCAACGCACAGACTGTTTTGCTTGTGTGCGACATTAAATAATTTATCACAAGTAAGACAACTTGCAACATGACCTTGAAAGAGACTCGATCAGACTCTGCTGCGGTACATAATGTATTGTTGTTCTTTGCTTGGTTGTTTTGCAGGTTAAAACAGCAGAAGCAGAACCCAACCACCTCCTCCTCTGTCAACACTCCAAATGGCTCCGGTGCCACTCAATCCTCTGGAGTCTCCATATATCCTCCCTCCTTGCCAAAGCACAAGACCAGTGACAAGTCGGAAAAGTCCGACAAACAGTCCAAGAGGCCCGCCATGACTCCCTTCCACCACCGCCTGTGCGTCACCCAGGAGCCATGCATGGAACAGGAATCCTCCGGAGGACCCCAACTGGGGAGTCTAGGGGCTCTGGAAGCGCCCTTGGAGTCCCTACACGCCATGCCCAACTGCAAGTACCCCAAACCCCCGTCAGCAGACAGGAAAGCTCCAGAGTCCCTCCTCCACTCCCCTGTCTCCCCACTTCCCCCCACACTCAGCCCACATCCCCGGGTGCAGGACCCAGACGTCTTGGATCCCCCGGTGGAAATGCCTCACTGTCCAGATGCGCTTTCTGGATTGGGGGTGATGCCCAGTGAGACTGCACTTTATTCAGCCTCGCTGGGTCCGAGGGATAGCGGGGCCAGCTGGTGGAGAGGCTTCAGGACCCCGAGAACTGATAAGGCTGACTTCAGACCCGGAGAACTTCCCATTGATAGATTAGGGGAAGTAAAGATGGAGATAGGCACTGAGGGAGCTGCACTAAAAAGGTGAGAAGAGTTAGAGACATCGGGCAGGGACATGTTTCTCAAAACTTTGGGATGTGTCCCTTGGAAGAAGGGCCCAGGGGACCATAAAAGTAGATGTGTAGAGGTGGCAGAAGAAGAGGAACACACTAGGAAAGATATGGGTATCATAATTGGGATGGTTGTTGAAAGGATGTACTTGGTCTCTTTTTATTAGATAAGGATAACAAGGGCAACATAAGTAAGTAATGCATTGTTTATACAGTATACCTGCAGCGCGTTTCTAAACCAAGGTTACAAAGTGCTTCACAATGAAATTCTAACAATTATTCACATAGCATCAAGCAGCCAGGATATGATACAAATGAACAATGCAGTATGAAAAGCACAATAATATGCAATGGGTGGGGGATATCTATTAAGTCATTCATCAACAAGAGCAGACACTTGTTTTAATGTACTAAATATTATATTATATTTGTCCTTGATATTAAAACCACTGCCCTAGCTTAGACAACCTGCCTCTTCATCACACACTTATTACATATGTATTTTCCTCTCCTACAGACTATACATGCAGACGCAAAAGCGATTTAAACTCTCAGAGGAGAGGATTAGGGACCACATCCATACCCTGGACCTTCTCCAGCAGCCAGGGGGGGAGGGGTTGCGAGAGCCCGGGGACGACCCCTATGACTTCAAGGAGGGAGATATTGAATACACATTCTCCACATCCAAGAGGCTCAAGGTCCTGGGGCGAGACCCTAGCAAGAAGACCAAGGTAGTGCATTCAATAAAGTGTTTGCTATGATTGCTTAACTTCCAATGTCTTTATTGGGTCATGATTTCTTGACACCCTGGCCAATGGTCCACACGTCCTAGAATCTTCTCCCTCCAGGCTCCCATGCTGTGAAATGACCTCCCGCTTGCAGTCGGAACTGCAGTCTCACTCCCTATTTTCCACCGCAGTCTGAAAACTCACCTCTCCACCTCACACTCTTGTTGCCTTTTGATAGATGTTAGTTATACTATTCAGATTTGATTACATGTTGTAGCATGTTGTTTTGACAGATGCTTCCTTTGATGTTTTTCAGGTATCCTTGTTTCTCTGAAGCACTAAATTGTTTTCTTTACACTACTTAAGTACTATTTACCATGTCGTTTGTGGAGTAGGTGCACACTTGTAAATCACTGGATAAGAGCCTACTAAATGCCTAAATTGTAATTATAAATTGCAATGTCGCTCATGCGTCCATCAAGATGTTGAGATGTAACTATAGAAGAGCAGAGGATGCTGAATTATTCACTTGGCCTTTCTTTACAGGTGTTGTTTTGTATACATTGTGCAATGTAACTGAAGATGTTCTTTTCTTCTATTGCATCTATCAGGGAGAAGATATAACCAGCAATGGTGCACTGAATGATGGGAAAGATGCCATGTCCATTTTCAGCTCGGCACCCAAAATAGGTTAGGCATGAAATGTCAAGAAATGTCATCATGTCCATCCATTACCCAGGGTACAGTGAGTGTGTGTGTGTGTGTGTGTGTGTGTGTGTGTGTGTGTGTGTGTGTGTGTGTGTGTGTGTGTGTGTGTGTGTGTGTGTGTGTGTGTGTGTGTGTGTGTGTGTGTGTGTGTGTGTGTGTGTGTGTGTGTGTGTGTGTGTGTGTGTGCGTGCGTGCGTGCGTGCGTGCGTGCGTGCGTGCGTGCGTGCGTGCGTGCGTGCGTGCGTGCGTGCGTGCGTGCGTGCGTGCGTGCGTGCGTGCGTGCGTGCGTGCGTGCGTGCGTGCGTGCGTGCGTGCGTGCGTGCGTGCGTGCGTGCGTGCGTGCGTGCGTGCGTGCGTGCGTGCGTGCGTGCGTGCGTGCGTGCGTGCGTGCGTGCGTGCGTGCGTGCGTGCGTGCGTGCGTGCGTGCGTGCGTGCGTGCGTGCGTGCGTGCGTGCGTGCGTGCGTGCGTGTGTGGAATCACATGTTGAGGGCCCTCAACATGTTGTAGAAACACTATTTCCCCTGCAGCCTTCTAGGGTCCTGGTGGCTGCAACCTGCGACTCACACAGCCCTCTGGAAAGGCTGCCCTGCTTTGCAGAGATAAGCGCATCGCAGAGCTCTCCTTTAATAATCAAATCAGCTGAATGGCCTGCTGGAACTGCCCCTCCATCCCTCCAACAAATCATAACACTGCAAATACAGAACTCTGCAGTGATGAGTGCTCTCTCATCTCATCTCTTCGAGCGAACATTTTTAACTCAAATCTTTGCTTCTGGGGGGGGTCCCTGGAACAAAATATTTTGAGATGGGGGTGGGCGGCCAAATGAATATCATTTTGGGGGTCCTCGACATGAAAAAGCTTGAGCACTTCTGATATAGCAACAAACGTTTTTCAGAAAACTGTTAGGATTTAGAATAAATTTTTTTAGATGCGTTCCAGGATTGAATGGGTTAATGAGTATAGTATATACTTTCATCAGTGTTCTAAGCATTATTTGTACCTTTGTTGTAGATGACGACGACGAGACAGCTCAAGATGAAGGAGCGACCAAAGCCAACCCTTCTCTGACCAGAGAGAGAGACCTAGTCGTCAACATCTCTGACCTGGATAACATCTTTGATGAGGATGAAGAGGAATTAGGGGTGAGACAACAGCATACAGTAGTTGCACGGGGTCTCGCTCTTGTCTCATAGTATGCAGATAATCATATATCCACATAGAAGATGCTGGGCAGAGATTAATCATAATAGAATTGAGAAGGAAAGCTCCCATACTTAAATGCTCCTACACACAATTATTGCTGTTGTTGTTTATGTTCATGTTCATGTTCATGTTCATGTTCATGTTCATGTTCATGTTCATGTTCATGTTCATGTTCATGTTCATGTTCATGTTCATGTGGTTATTGTGAGAGCACATGTGACCGTTTGTACCGTTTGATCTTTGTACAACTTATCTCTTCTACAAATGCATTCTTTTGACAAAATAGTTGTGTGTAATTGAGGATAATGTTCTAGTCATCCAGGAATGCATTCTGTCCTTAAATAATGATGATTGAATTGGATTCTCAGACCACCTACCCCAACCAGCACTCCACCAAGATTCCAGTGTCAACGGAAGACCGTCCGGTTGGGAAAGAGGGGAGAGTGGCAGTACCTTATCCTTCAAGTGAGTTCACTTTAACTAATAAGTACAATGAGCACAGTGTAACCACATTGAGCAGGCCCTTATAGGCAACATTTTTGAAAATCCCTTCAAAATTGCAAAAACTTGACACATCGTAACACGTTGTGAGCTTGTAGACTGGCTATTTTCGCTATTTGGCACACAGCGAATTATATAGGGCTAAAATATTTGCTCGTAAGTGATCATCATGATGGTAATCTACATCCAGTGCATTTATCTGTGGTAAAAGGCATTTTGGAGTTTGGAATAACCACTACAAGTTTTATGTCTCCCCACCCCTAATCTGTCTTTCTTCCCGTCTCTCTCCACCTCTCTCTCCTTTCAGCAGTAGCAGACCTCCAGCGCATGTTCCCAACCCCTCCGTCTCTGGAGCAGCACCCAGCTTTCTCCCCCATCATGTCGTATCGGGACATCCCCAGCCAGGAGCCTCCTGCGCCCACGGGTTTGTCTGAACAGGTGTGGCTGGGCCCCATGGCGTCATATACCCAGTTCACTGAACACAGGATGGAGATGGAGGAATCTCTGGCCAGCCCAAGACCTGAAGACGCAAAGGTGAGGTGGATGTGTGGTCACCGTGACTGTAACATGTAGTATTATCAATGATTGAACCATAGTGTTACATCTGATAACTGTACCAACTTACTCTTACAATATATGGATGTACACTAATAATGTTTAGTCAGTTACTTACTCAGAGTTACTTACTTAGTTACAGGTACAGGTAGTTACAGTAGGTACTTAGTTATTGGTAGTTAGTTACTAGTTACAGGTAGTTTTGTGTCATTTGAAGACTTGCTACTTATTTATCTCTGCAATTGAAATGTGAGCAGTGAAAATCGGTTGAAATAAAGATTGTAACATTATGAGGCTGCAATAGGTTTCTAATGATTTATTAACCAAGTGATTAATCAGTATGTCTTACTAAATATTTCCAAATATTTTCACAAAATTAAACTTATCTTGTCACCTCAGACGAAATAAACCTTCCCTGAGTGCAATGATAGAAATTCTCAATTCTCTATGTTGTGTCCTATCTCCAGCCACAGATGGGTTCCTCCATGTTTGCCCCACTGTGCAATCTGCCTAGCCAGTGTCTGCCGCCACTCAAGATCCCAGAGCAGTGCTACTACCGTCCTTCTTGGTCCCTCCTACCCAAAATGGAGCACTACTCCTCAGTCATGCACCTCCAGCAAGCGCCCTTCATCAGGGATGGTTACACGTGAGTGGTCACTTATGGTATTTGCTGCTCCTTTGTGACCGAGAAACGTAGGGTGCTTCATGAAATATTATTAGACCATTGCTTTTAAAGACTTTCAAAATAAAAAGTTCTTCTCGCTTTGTATGAAGCTTTTAATGACTTACCTTCTTGTTGTCTGACTATCATTTCTTGTGTGTCCTCTTTTGTGGGTCTGTAAACATCTATCCTTCAGTAATATCCCCAGTGTCCCCAGTATGGACCAGGAATATGCACAGATGAGTGCCAACACTCCGTCAGTGGGCACGACAGCTGGCATCCTCCCGTCTCCCGCCACCCCTCGTTTCTCTGTGCCAACCCCGCGTACCCCTCGTACTCCAAGGGGTATAAACACAGCAGGCTCTGGGCAGGGCTCTGTGAAGCAGGATGGTACTGAACTCAGCTCTCCGGCCTCAACCCCTTCCACCAGCCTGCCCCTTAGCTCAGTGGATCCCCATGCCCGGCCGGGACCCCCGCTCCCGGAGGCCCACAGCCTGTATGCGGCCCTCCTCCTCTCCGACTCCGTTCTCAACGTCTTTAAGGACCGCAACTTTGACAGCTGCTGCATCTGTGCCTGCAATATGAACGTCAAAGGAGCAGATGTCGGCGTTTACATCCCTGATTCCACCTGCGAGGATCAGTATCGCTGCATGTGCGGCTTCAGCGCTATTGTCAACCGCCGGCTGGCCCACGGCACGGGACTCTTCTTGGAGGATGAACTGGATATCTTCGGACGGGGTTCTGAGGTGGGCAGGGCAGCCGAGAAGAGGCTGGCTCTGTGCCAGCGTGACCCCCCCATGGGTGATCCAAAGGCCAAGCGGCCGCAGGATGGACTCCCCGTCCCTCCTTCGGTCATGGTCCTCCTTCAGGAACAGTGCTCCCAGCCAATCTCGTCCTTGGCGTCGCTTCACCTCCCCCCGCCGTGTTCCTGCCACGGCCACAAAGGGGCGCTGCTTCAGAGCTGGATGGCTGACAAGCAGTGGGCTGATGGGAGCGATGCCTGTGTTGAGTGTTACAATGCTCTGGAACAGGGGCTTCAGTATGTGGACAACCCCGCTGGAGGGAAGGTCGATCCAGCCGTTGTGAGGAGTACTGCGCTTCACTCCTGGCCTCACACTAATGGTAAGGAGATATGATTCATGGCAAATATTTTACTCCGTTGTACGATGGTGTCGTGCGCCGAAAATAGCAGATCTAAAAGCTAACAATGCGGTGCATTGTGAGCTTGTAGATCTGCTATTCTTGGCACAGGACACTGTCGTACGACTGAGTATAAATCAGGCCTCAGATACTACTTGGGTATTGAAATACACATGCCATGAAAGGAAATCAAAGCATGCTTTGGAAACAAGATCATTTTTTAAAAGTTGGATTTACAATTTAGGCATCTATTTAGGCAGATTTATTCATCTATATGGCATTGAATGTAACATTCCATTGAGATTGTGATAGTGTTAGGAGTATCGATTTTTATGGCATTTGTAATCACTCAATAACAATCTTTACGATGAAAGAGCATGTTTAATTTTTAGCTTAAAATGTTTCCTGATATTCCAGTATTTCTTTTCATTGATTGGGGTTCAAATGTTATGTCTTTTTGTTAGTTATGGCCTGTTGTGTGACGTCAAAATTGTGTATTGATGTGTTTTATGTGGGTTCGTGTGTTTTGTCGATGTGTGTGGGCTGTTGTGTGCTTGCAACTGTGCATGCATGCTTTTGTGTGTGCGTGTGTGTGTGTGTGCGCGCGTGTGTGTGTGTGTGTGTGTGTGTGTGTGTGTGTGTGTGTGTGTGTGTGTGTGTGTGTGTGTGTGTGTGTGTGTGTGTGTGTGTGTGTGTGTGTGTGTGTGTGTGTGTGTGTGTGTGTTCCTCTCTGCAGTGCTGGACATGAGCATGCTGTCGTCGCAGGACGTGGTGCGCATGCTGCTGTCCCTGCAGCCGTTCCTGCAGGACGCCATTCAGAAGAAGAGAACAGGAAGGACATGGGACAACATCCAACACGTGCAAGGACCGCTCACATGGCAGCAGTTCCACAAGATGGCAGGGAGAGGCTCGTATGGTGAGTCACCTCTCGTCGGTTAATTTTCCGACCTTGGTCCAAAGACGCTTTATGATCTACTGCAACCAGACAGAGAGATACAAAATAAGTAGTGAGGTAGTCTCGCGTAGCCAGATGATCAGAGATCTCTGCCTACTGATATGTCTGGTGACATCTAAATTCAACGAATGGGCTAAAACTGGGTGGAAACCATTCTGAAATGTTGAAATACAATATCACAGAACCAGGGCGATCATTCATATTTTGTGATGGTATCGGGATTGGTTTTCAAAGCAATGGTTGTACAGTAGGTTTGTTAGTGCTGTTTTTTTTCTCCATCCAAGCCCATTCAATGAATTTAGATTTCCCTAGACGTATGAGTAGGCAGAGATCTGTGATGGTGATGGCCTGGCTAGGCGAGATTATTAGTAAGGTAAGGATAATTGTGTGCTCGCTGCAGCAGCAGCAAGCACACTATTGATGTTCTCACTATTTCTTTATTCTCCCCAAAAGTTTGGCACCTAACTACTCCTACATACTTACACTTAGAAACTCCATTCAAACTGTAAAAAAAACAGCTTACTGTGGACACATGTGCTTGTATTTTATTTAATTTTTAAAACATTTGTAGTTTTGGAAATATTTAACTTTAAGCGCCCAATGCATTGTCAATGTGGCAATGGACATTTAAGGGGAAACAAGTACAAACTTTGGCAGGCTACTAATCCTACATACTTACACCTAGTAACCCCATTCATACTTTAAAATGTTCATCGTACTGTGGACATGTTTGCCTGAAAATGAATCTTTGAAAGGTTTCATAGTTTTAGAAATATACTCCTTTAAAAGTTCAGAAATTTATAATGGATGTCGATGGAGGATTTTGGCACCTCAAAAAAACCTCAAAAAAACTTTCACCTAGAAACTCCATTCACACTTTTTATAATTCAGCTTACTGTGGACACACTTGCTTGAACTTTTTACTTTGAAATGTTTTGTAATTTTTGAGTCTGGAATTTATGGCCTGTCAAGCCATAAATTCCAGGTTCGATCCCAGGTCTCAGCAATGTGTCAAAGTGTCCCTGAACAAGACACTTAAAAGAATAGTTCACCCAAAAAATACTTATTTTCTATCAATTACACACTCCATGAAGCCTTGAATTCATGGAGATTGACACATTCCTAAGCACAGACTCAGACACATTGGTTGGATGCATGGCGCATATAATAGGCTATCGCATTGTAGATAAGTAGGCGATAATTCCAATATTCACTATACATTCCTCATGTTTAAGCCTAACTGAATTATATATTTATGGACTTGTATATAAATTGTATATATTTTTGGACGACATGTGCATTTAATTTGTCGGCAATACTTTGCCACGCTTTCTCCCTGGATCCATTTATTGCGGCCATATTTCCTTTCTTGCTTATTATACATTTTACTTCCTCGTATGATTCCGGGGAGACATCAAATTTCTCTTTTGGGTCTTGAGTCAAGACAGAGGCTCCCGCGGAGACATCAAATTTCTCTTTTGGGCCTTGAGTCTTGGGACTCAAGGCCCAAAAGAGAAATTTGATGTCTCCGCGGGAGCCTCTGTCTTGACTCAAGACTCTTTTGGGTGTGAACCACTGCCATTTAGAACAGTGGCTTTCAACCTTTTTCATGCCAAAGACCCCTAAATTGATATACATTTGGCCACGGACCCCCATCTGAAAATGTTTTGTGCCAGGGACCCCCAGAAGCAAAGATTTGAGTTAAAATGTTCGCTTTAAAAATGTATATATATTTCAAAGATATGTGAGATATGTTCTCTCTATCTCTAAACTATGATACTATATACTTAAAGTATACTTAATGTATACTTAAAGTTCTCTCTCTCTCTCTAAACTATGATACTATATACTTTTTCAACTTTATCTGAAGGCTAACATACAAAAGAGCGCTTCAACAGTACAAAGTCATAAACTTATACAAATAAATACATACTTACACATAGAACCCCCATTCAAACTTTAAAATCCAATCTTAATGTGGACATTAGGGGTGTGCCGATATATCGTCCCGCGATATATCACGATACGTTTTCGTGACGATATGTATCGTTTTGGAAAAAATATATATCGTTTTGAAAAAACAATAATAATCAGGCATGCAAACAGCCCCGAGGTGAAAAGGGTGACAACATGTTGTTTTTTTTCGGGTCAGGTGTTTCATAATAAAAAAGTGCGTATCGTATCGTATCGTATCGAAATCGTATCGAAGTTGTGAGACCAATATCGTATCGTTTTGTGAAATTAGTGTATCGGCACACCCCTAGTGGACATGTTTGCCTGAAAAGGAATCTTTGAAATGTTTCATAGTTTTAGAATTGTACTCCTTTAAAAGTTCAGAGATTTATAATGGAGGCCGATGGAAGATTTTGGGACCTCAAAAAAAATCATATGTCTATCATATAGACATCATTTGTCTATATGATGGGAGTGGCTGAGAGTTGATGTGGTTGTCTAAAGATCAGACTTTCAGCCTGGAGATTCCATGTTCAAATCCCAGTCCTTCAATGGTTTTTCAACTTTATCTGAAGGCTAACATACAAAACAGCGCTTCAACAGTACAAGGAGACATATGATGGGAGTGGCTGAGAGGTAGTGTGGTGGTTTAAAGATCAGACTTTCAGCCTGTAGTTTCCATGTTCAAATCTCACTCCTCCTATGGTTTTTCAACTTTATCTGAAGGCTAACATACAAAACAGCACTTCAATACTACAAAGAGACATATGGTGGGAGAGGCTAAGAGATGGTGTGGTGGACACATGGTGGACACATACACCACTGCGCCAACGCACCCTTGGGCCCTCAACAGGTGTCTTCTAGTGCTTTTGACTTGCTTTTTTGTATTTTGGCCTTGAAATTTTCAAAGTATTACAACATTGAAATATGGGACAACTGGGATTTGAACATGGAACCTCTGTGCTGAGAGTCTGAACTTTACACCACTACACCATCTCTCAGCCACTCCCATCATATGTCTCTTTGTAGTGTTGAAGCGCTCTTTTGTATGTTAGCCTTCAGTTAGTAAAGTAATGAAAGACTGGTATTTGAACTTGGAACCTATGTACAGGGAGTCGGATCACTAACTCACTAGGGCATCTCTGACTCTCAGCAGATGTCTCTTAGTAATCTTGAAGTGTTTATATGTCAGCCTTCAGTTAGTAAAGTTGAAAAGCAATGAACGACTGGGATTTGAACATGGAATCTTCCGGTTGCGAGCCCTGTATCTAAACCACTGCACCACAGTGGTTCATACTTATTCTGTTCACTCGCGTGCACTTCAGTGAAAGATTAGATAAAGGTAAAAGCCCCAGGTAAAAGTTGGAAAGATGTCCTTGCTGGTTTTGAACTCAGGACCTTCTGTGTGCTAGGCCTGTATCTTAACCACTGCTCCACCATGGTTCATACTTTCTCTGGTCTCTTGCACGCTGTTCAGTGAAAGATTAGATAAAGGTGCAAGAGTCAGGTAAAAGTTGGAAAAATGTCCCGGTGGGATTTGAACCGGGAAAAGTTTGTACTTTTAATATCTTTCTGCAAATGTCTCTTAGTACTGTTGAAGCGTTCTTTTGTACGTTAGACCTCAGTTAGGAAAGTTGAAATAGTCCAGCATTGAACTATAGGAGTACTGGGAGTTGAACATGCTGTCTGTGCTGAGAGTCTGTTCCTTAGACCACTACACCATCACTCAGCAGATGTCTTCTAAAATTCTTGAAGCGTTCTTTTGTATATTAGCCTTCAGTTAGTAAAGTTTAATTACTTCGGCTGCATTATTATAACTATTATTTTTTGGCTTTAAAGCGAGCCCACATTGTTTCTTTAGGAACACTATTTTCTAGTTAAAAATAAGATGAAAATAGAAAAATATGAACTATTCTTAGATATAAATATAGACACTGGAGCTTGATATTAAAGCAGCACTATGCATGTAAAAAATATATATTTTTATCCACTATACAAGTGACACTGGTGGCTTGATATTAATCCATTAAGACCGGGAACGCATCTGTGTCATTTTAAGATTTCTTTGGCTATTAAAAAATTGCAGATATATTAGATTGTAGATCTGCTATTTTTGAAAAATCCTGAAAATGTGTGCAAATCTTTGATTATATATTTTTTAAAGCGAACATTTATAAAATATTTTGTTCCAGGGACCCCCAGAAGCAAAGATTTGAGTTACAAATGTTCGCTTTAAAAAGTATGTATTCAAAGATTTGCAAAAATTGCAGATCTACAAGCTCATAGCGTGGCACTCTATGAGCTTGTATATCTGCTATTTTTTGAATTGCCAAAGAAATCTGAAAATGACATAGATGCGTTCCCGGTCTTAATGGGTTAAAGTGGCCCATCTTATTAGACTGCGGCCCACTAACCATGTCCTATTTCTCACCTCTCTCTCTTTCTTCAAGGTTCGGAGGAGTCTCCCGAGCCCCTTCCTATCCCTCCACTCTTGCTGGGTTATGACCGTGAGCGTGACTTCATGGCTCTGTCCCCCTTCGCGTTGCCCTTCTGGGAGAAGCTACTGCTGGAGCCCTATGGCGGCCAGAGAGACGTGGCCTACCTGGTGCTCTGTCCCAACTGCCCCTCTCTGCTGGCCGGGGCCAAGGCCTTCTTCCAGGAGCTCAGCGCCGTCTATGAGGTATTGTTATGCTTCATTTATTCCAGTGATCCTCAAAAACCTTTTTCATTTCAAGGACACCTACTTTGGATATGCATTAGGCCATGGACCCCCATTTGATACCAATTCTTAAATCTCTGTGGATTCCAATCTACATGGTAAAATCCTCAGTGTTTATTCAACTCTGAGAGTGTACAAACGGGAACCAAATTTGGATTCCGTTTGTACGCTCTCAGAGTTATAGACACATAAGTGGTCCATTAGGACCCCTGGTGGTCCCCAGACCCAGTGTTGAGAAACAGTGATTTAACCACTTAAACCCTAGCCTCGGTCCCAGCCTCACTCATCTGCGAAGAGAAGAGCCTGGTCACGACCTAAAGCCGCGAGTGTCTAGGAAGTCCTGAGTGGACAGGATTTCCGTTTCCCCCGGAAACGATATTTTTTGACCAATCACAACACTCTTTTCATTCACGGAGAATGTCAACAGATTTGTAAAGCATCAACGTCATTTCCTTGGGCGGTACTTCTGCCAAATTTAACCATTTCCGGTTGTCAACTTCCTAGACAACCAACATCCCAGGTCTTGCCCAGCGTGCTTAAATCCCATATGGGTAACCGGTGTCCCTCACGGCTCAACACTGGTGTCTTTTCTGTTTTCTGTTATTGTGGGGAAAGCTTTTGCTGAAAATAGCCGATCGACAAGCTCACAACGCGACGCCTTGCGTCACGTTGTGAGCTTGTCGATCTGCCATTTTTCTTAGCTTTCCCCACACAATGCTGGGGTTTAAGTGGTTCACTTTTTTTTTTATTCCACCAAAATTGCAAACAAATCTTCCCGATGACTCAAATGTCCCAGTTGTTACAGAAGAAATCCATGAACTCTGGCTTGTGTTTTTTTGCCACTTGTAGACGTGTCGTCTGGGGAAGCACCGTCCTCTGGCTAAGGTGTCCAGAGACGGGATGGTCCATGTGGGGGAGGTGGTGGAAGCAGACACACTAGAGGAGCAGCATGTGGACCAGTGGTTTACTGGGCCCTGGGCTGGACAGCAGCACACAGACAACCTCAACAAACTCAAACTCTACGCTTACACCTGTAGGCAGCAGCTAGGTGAGAGACATTCGCATTACCTGGAATCTGGGTTATGGAAATTAGTTTAGCCCATTCAATCCGGGAACGCATCTGTGTCATTTTAAGATTTCTTTGGCCATTCAAAAATAGCAGATATACAAGCTTGTAGATCTGACATTTTTGAAAAAAAATGCAAATTTGTGCACATCTTTGAATATATATATTTTTTAAGCGAACATTTGTAAAATATTTTGTTCCAGGGACCCCCAGAAGCAAAGATTTGAGTTACAAATGTTCGATTTAAAAAGTATATATTCAAAGATTTACACAAATTCCCACGTTTTTTGAAAAAATAGCAGATCTACAAGCTCATAGCGTGGCACTCTGTGCGGCACTATGAGCTTGTATCTCTGCTATTTTTGAATAGCCAAAGAAATCTTAAAATGACACAGATACCTTCCAGGTCTAAATGGGTTAAAAATGATGACACATTTTAATGATCTGCACACTACAGTGCTAAGGTAATTTTATACTATTCTATTATCCTGCATGTTTATTCTGTCCTATAAATAGAAGAACAGTGTATTCATGTATTCTTCTCGTTGTTCTTTTATTTTTTTATGATCGCAGCTCCCCAGTTGTCAGCCCTGCCTCTGGACAGCAGTCTATTGGTGCCCCCCAAGCCACAGTCTCCGCCAGCCTCCACGTCGCCAACCCAGCCTGCGTCTTCTGGCCAGCCCCAGGCCCCTAGCCTCGGGGGCCCTGACGGAGAGGTGGCTCCGGGGGCCCACAGCTCAGGAAACACTCCAACCCCAACTGGAGCTGCCTCGGGGCAGCCGGGAGACACCGCCCAAGGAGGGACCAACGAGTCTAAAGGGCCTCCTAGTTCCACGTCGCCAACCAGCGCATCAGCAGAACACCTTGAATTGTAAGTTCCATCAACTCGAGGAACATTGTCTATTGCTATGCTAACGTGTTGACACACATGCATGCTATTCCCTCTGACAAGTTGTGCAGAACCACGCGCCGTTTGTTTATATTGGCTACACTGTTCTTTGCCTGGGTAGAAGTGATGTGCGCGTGCTTGCAGCCAGTCGGTTCACATTATGTTGTACAGTAGCTAGTAGGGCATTAACAGAATAATCTAATATTCGAATATTCGACTATCAAACCACTATTCGACCACTGTACATCAAAGTCGATTATTCGAGAAGAAAAAAAAGTGGCTTTTCTACAGCAGACACGCAGCTGTGAGCTCTGGTGTTGGTAGTTTCATGGTTGATTGTTGTCAAATCATTTCATACTGTATGTGAGCTTGTGCCTAGGGCTGTCCCCTAATTATTAATTAATTAGTATTATTATAATTTTAATAATCAAATCGATGAATCGAATATTCGAATACTTATAGGTCGAATAAGTCGAATGCTAAACATCACTATTCGTGAATGCCCTAGTAGCTAGCCCTCTCATGTTAGCTAGCCTAACACACATCTCATTGTCAAGTACTACGTGCACTTTGTAAACCGATGATAACCTATTCCGTCCCCCACGGCTTGCCAATAACTCGGACCATCGGCCATCGGCTGCTACGAGGGCCCTCGCTTGTCTAGCGGCTTGCTGGGGCGCGCCTCGCGAGTCTCAAGGCCTCTCTGTCGGCACGACTGCCTTGTTTTCAAGTGCCGTAAAAATCACAATGATGGGGGCGTGGTTTGCATTATTTGTTAGAGGGTATATCATACACGCTGTTGAAGGGAATGCCCTGATGTTAGAGTATAATGCTGTGTGGTCACTCTTCAACCAGCCATAAATACAGTATGATACATAAGTCATGTAAACTTCTTCTAATAGTTAGGATGGGTAAATGCAGAGGACAATTTTAATGTATTATTATTACTACTACTATTGCTATTATGTACTGTACACACATCCCTTGTGTCATGTTAATGATTGATTTGTGTTATCTTATTACCTCCTATGCAGCCTGGCAGAGCAAGCCAGAATTGGAATTGGCATCCCCACGCTGCCTGACTCAGTGGACAGCCATACTCTCATACCAGCCATCGTTATTTATATAGTAGACCCGTTCCTCTGCTCTGACGGAGCAGATGGAGGAGGCGAGGACGACGACGGGGAAGAGGTGGAGACGGGAAGCATTTGGCTCCTAGGGCTGCTGCGATGCTATACGGAAATGCTGCAGACGCTGCCTGAGAGCATGAGACCAGCCCTGGTCCTGCAGGTGAGTTTTATGCACCACATTCAAAGCAACTCCTCTTAACCCATTAAGACCTGTGGCCGATTCTACAAATACCCTCTAAATCCTAACAGTTTTCTGAAAAACGTACGTTGCTATTTCAGTGGTGGTGCCCGCAGACCCCCCCATCTCAAAGTATTATGTTCCAGGGACCCCCAGATTTGAGTTAAACATTTTTATATTCAAAGTCACACATTTTCATGATTAAAGAAAAATAGCAGATCTACAAGCTCATAGCGCGGCACGAAGTGACGCGCTATGAGCTTGTATATCTGCTATTTTTGAATACCGGTAGCCAAAGTATAAAATAATGCTCAAATAAGCTCAAATCTAAAATGACACGGATGCTTTCCCGGTCTTAATGGGTTAAAATAATTTGTGTTTTACCTTCTAAAGTGCTCTGACTAAACTTTGAATATTTCCTGGCAATACATAATTTACAAATCATGAAAGCCAATATTATTTTCTTTAAAAAAAAGTTGATGATCATTGGCAGATGACCACGATTAATAGTTCAAAACCTATGCATGGTAACATGTTAATCAATAATTTACTTATCAGTTATTGAGTTCAATATCTAATATATAACGTTTCATGTGATTGACGATGACTGAGTCATTGAGCATTTGATTTGACTGAGTATCTTCAAAAGGAAAATATGACATGGTACATATTGGGATTTATACTAGTACTATAACTTAAATGACCTATGCTTGATTTGGGCTGACTGTTGTAGTGCTATCATCTTTCATCACCTACTGTCTTAAAATGATAAACATGTATTATTCAGATCCATTCTTTCCTCCTTACCTTCACCAGGTGGTACCGTGTCACTACCTGCTCCATCCGGCCAGTGGAGAGAGTCATCTCTACTTGCAGCACCTGCGATCCCTGGCCTTCTCCTGCTATTCCCAGTGCAGACGCCTTCTGTCCACAAAGACAAACATCAAGTCTCAGACAGGCTTTGGGCCTGTGTCCACTGTTAGCTCAGTGCTTAAGGGTCCAGAGGTAGGCGCCAGTAAATTAATGTTTGGCTGAATATACTAAACCAAACCAGGAATAAATAATCTTAGTTTAGAGAGTTTGGGCCCTATTTTGTGCCTAAGTCAAGTCGCCTTAGCCACTATTTGGGGCAAGGGGGCGTTCCTGTGGCCAAGTTGCTATCTTCCGACACCAGCCTTATCCCTAAAACACCTGCGCTACCCGTTACATTATGCATGGGTGTGGTTTGGGCGTTACATTAATAAAACCAATCACCATGCCAGCTGCCATTGCCTTAAACAGAAGACTGCACAATCTTATGGTCTCTCCCTCTTTGCCCATGGAAGAGCGACGTTGCCTTGGAATATAAAGAGCAGTGGTCTCCCTACTCTTCCATTGAGAAATGTAGACCCTGGTTTTGTGTAGGACACCTACTGGTGGACAAGTAGTACTGTACCTCAAACTCATAGGTGCATCACTCCTGCACAAGCAGGGACTTCCTTTTGGCAGTGTAGTAGAAATTTAGTCTCCTATGCGGGAGACCCAAGTTTGAATCGCGGATAGACAATGAAACATATGGATTGCAGCTTTAAAAACAAAGAAAACACATGCTTACTTATTATCTCTCTCCTTTCCTTTCAGCATCCCAGTCCCCTGCAGCTGTATTGTCCGCCGTTCATCCTGGGTCCCACCCGTCCCAACTTAAAGCAGCCAGAACCAGGAGAGGTGTGGGCAGAGATTCCACCCAAGTACAACGTGTTGTTTGTAGGCTACTGTCTGTCTCTGGACCAGCGCTGGATCCTGGTATCCTGCACTGACCAGCAGGGGGAACTCTTGGAGACCAGTGTCATCAACATTGATGTACCCAACAGGTACTTATCAGTGCTCATCAATGCTGAATCATAATAATGGTCTGTAACATGTTGTTGTTAATTTTGTGCACTACTGCTCTCCTCTTGAACAGTTAAGTCTTGGAAAATTGATTTATTTTCTTTTTTTATTATCCAAAAATGATATGAAAAATACTTGACATCTATGATTCATTCCTGTTCCTTGTCACAACCTGGGTGTATTTGGACAAGGTTCCTTCACTTTAAAATTAGCATTAATGATGTATTATTTTAATGTTTCTTTGCACTTGTCATCAGAGCACGGCGGCCCAAGGTGTCAGCCAGGAAGATGGGCCTACAGAAGTTATGGGAATGGTGTGTGGGGATCATCCAAATGACATCGCTGCCGTGGAGGATTGTAATTGGTCGACTGGGAAGATTGGGACATGGTGAATTGAAAGGTGAGGTGTCAGTTGAAAGCCAGCATTGTGCTTCATAAAGTAGGTAATAAAATTGTTAATAAGACTTATGTTTCCTTGATGGGCCATCATTTATAAGACTGTGTCTGAATAACCTTGATCTTCATTGAAATTGTATTATGTTTTTTTCTCTTTCTACAAAGTTACATTTACAACTACAATTCAGGCATTTATCAGACGCTCTTATCCAGAGCGACTTACAAGTTGTAAGATCAGAGTAAACGGCATGAACCCTAGTCAACAAACCATAGGGTAAATGCTCAAGTAAACAGAGGGCAAAGAAAACAATGTAGTGCTACAAAGTAACTACTGTAGGATGCCAGGTAAACGCCCAATCTAGCAACATGTCTAAACAACAGGCTATCTAAATGACATTCTTACCATTATGTGGTCAAGCAAATATGTTTTCGGTGTGACCGGTGAGAAAGTATAAATCTGGAAGAATTCTTCAGGATGCACAGCCTAGTGTTGCTCACTATACTTACTTTTCTTCCTATTTTCAGCGTTTCAACTAGGTTTAGGATATGTACTGTAAGAGCACACAGTACAGTGTCACTGCATTGATCTGACCTTGTCTATCTTTCTCTCTGCCTCCTTCAGTCTGACTCATCTCCCTCCTGGAAAACACACACAACCACACACACAACCACACACACACACACACACGCACGCACGCACGCACGTACGCACGCACGCACACACACACACACACACACACACACACACTCCAACAAAATATTAAACTTATGCCCCTCTCTCTCTCTCTCTCTCTCTCTCTCTCTCTCTCTCTCTCTCTCTCTCTCTCTCTCTCTCTCTCTCTCTACCAGACTGGAGCTCCCTCCTTGGGGAGCATTCACTCCTGTCCATCAGTCGTCAGCTGAGGGACACGTGTCGTATGTGTGGGATCTCGTCTACGGACTCACCCTCCATCCTCAGTGCCTGCCTGGTGGCCATGGAGCCGCAGGGCTCCTTCGTGGTCATGCCTGGTCAGTACACTGCTGATGATGATGAGAGTGATGATGATGATCATGTTAATAGATATTCGTAATTTCATATTCATAGCATACATGCACACGCAAAGGTACTGGAGCTATAGAACACGTCTAAGCCAAATGTTATACTTTGTTGTCTCCGCCAGGCCGAAAGGCATGGCGAGAGAGTATGTTTTTCCGTCCGTCCGTCCGTCCGTCCGTCCATGTGTCCGTGTGTCCGTGTGTCCGTGTGTCCGTGTGTCCTGTCCGTGTGTTACCTGCTAATCTCCGGCACCGTTGGCCCGGTCGCTGCGAAACTGTGTACACCCACTCCCTGGATGCCAATTCAGAACCTCTGCCCCACATTTTTCACACGGGCCTGTCATAGCGCCACCAGGAGGCCAATTTGTGCAAAACCCATTTTTTCCCATTACACCTACAGCTTTTAACCAAACGTCATGCAAATCGGTACACAGTATCTCTATAGTCATGTGATCAACCCGGATCTGTCCGATTTCCCATATTCCATCCTCATTGGCTAAGGTTGGCTTCTAAAGTTTGCAGGATTGGTCCGTTTTGAACAAACTGCCTCAAATCATGAACGCCGCTTGCCATTTCCATAAAATTGCACACGCACATTCCCACTAGGCCGAGGAAGAAATGCCGCTTGAACATTTTCAAATCAGCCTCATGGTGGCGCTATAACAGGTCGATTTGCATTTTTAACTATAACTGCACCGATCTGCGTGAAACTTTGCACGCACACTCCCTAGAGGCCAAGGAAAAACATCTGCACTGCATTTTTCATATCTGATTTTTACAGCGCCACCAGGAGGCCGACTTATGTAAAATACATTTTTGGAGATTATTCCTTCAGATTCTGTCCAAAAAACACGCAAATTGGTACACAGTATCTCCATAGTCATGTGATTCTGATGGATCTGTCCGATATTTCATATTCCATCCTATTTGGCTTACAGTGGCTTCCAAAGTTTGCAGGATTGGTCAGTTTTGAACAAAATGCCTCAAAACATGAACGCAGTGTGCAATTTCCGTGAAATTTTGCATGCAGATTCCCACTAGGCCGAGGAAGAAATGCCCCCCTTTTCACATTGGGGTTTTTGCATTTTTATGTGGTGAAATTGCAGGAAGTTGCGAAATATGCGGAAAGTTGTGAAATATGCGGCAATATGCGAAATATTGAAATATGTGAAAAGTTGCGAAAACTACGAAATATGTGAAAAGTTGCGAAATATGCGATGCGAAGCACATTATGCGATGCGCATATTATGTGATGCGCATTTTATGTGACGCGATGCACATTTTATGCGATGCAGCCTTTTTGAAAAAAACTTACCCTGCATAATTATGCGCCATTTTGCTGATTATGCGGTAAATTATGCGATCGCAAAATCACATTTTTCTGGAGGGTCTAAGTTATATGACACATCAGCTAAATGTGGCTGAGTGATGGTGTGGTGGTCTAAGCATCAGACTCTCAGTGCAGAGATTACATGTTCAAATCCCAGTCATTCTATGGTTCATTGCTTTTCAACTTTACTAACTGAAGGCTGACATATAAACACTTCCAGAGTACGAAGAGCCATACTATGTGTATGTGAGTGGCTGAGAGATGGTGTAGCGGTTTGAAGATCAGACTCTCAGCATGGAGATGCCATGTTCAATTCCCAGTCATTGTATGGTTCATTGCTTTTCAACTTTACTAAGTGAAAGCTGACATATAAACACTTCAAGAGTACGAAGAGACGTACGATGGGAGTGGCTGAGAGATGGTGTAGCGGTCTGAAGATCAGTCTCTCAGCATGGAAATGCCATGTTCAAATCCAAGTCATTCTATGATTCATTGCTTTTCAACTTCTGACATATAAACACTTCAAGACTACGAAGAGATATATTGTGGGAGTTTCTGAGAGATGGGGTAGTGGTCTAAAGGTCGGACTTTCAGCACAGAGTTCCATGTTCAAATCCCAGTCGTCCCATACTTCAAAGTTGTAGTACTTAGGCCAAAATACAAAAAAGCAAGTCAAAAGCATGAAGAGACATGTGATGGGAGTGGCTAAGAGATGCGGTAGTGGTCTGAAGTTTGGACTCTCAGCAGAGAGGTTCCATGTTCAAATCCCAGTCGTCCCATACTTCAAAGTCGTAGTACTTTGAAATTTTCAAGGCCAAAATACAAAAAAGAAAGTCAAAAGCACGAAGAGACATGTGAAGGGAGTGGCTGAGAGATGGGGTAGTGGTCTGAAGGTTGGACTCTCAGCACAGTGGTTCCATGTTTAAATCCCTGTTGTCCAAAACTTCAAAGTTGTGGTACTTTGACATTTTCAAGGCCAAAATACAAAAAAGCAAGTCAAAAGCACGAAGAGACATGTGAAGGGAATGACTGAGAGATGGGGTAGTGGTCTAAAGGTCGGACTGTCAGCATAGAGGTTCCATGTTCAAATCCCAGTTTTCCAATACTTCAAAGTTGTAGAAGTTTGAAATTTTCAAGGCCAAAATACAAAAAAGCAAGTCAAAAGCACGAAGAGACATGGGAAGGCAGTGGCTGAGAGATGGGGTAGTGGTCTAAAGGTCGGACTCTCAGCGCAGAGGTTCCATGTTCACATCCCAGTCGTCCCATACTTCAAAGTAGTAGTACTTTGAAATTTTCTAGGCCAAAATACAAAAAAGCAAGTCAAAAGCACAAAGAGACACCTGCTGAGGGCCCAAAGGTGCGTTGGCGCAGTGGTGTAGTGCGCTTGATCGGTTGCCTCTGCTACAGACAGTTCGCAGGTTCAAGTCCCATGCCATCAATGTACTGGAGGACCATCGGTGGGACCGTGTCCCTCCCCTGTTTCCTGATAGTTAAAGGTGGGGGGTTATGTCTGAAAGAACTCTGCCCAGCTAAGGTTTTACAGAGAGACATTTTAGGTCTCGCGAAGTCATTGGGCTCAGAGGCACCAAAACCATTTGATCCCAAAAAACACCCTGCTGAGCTTCTGTAATCAGCCCAATGAGTTCACGATACCTACAATTTCTATCTGTAAAACCTTAGCTGGGCGGAGTTCTTTCAGACATAACCCCCCCACCTTTAACTATCAGGAAACAGGGGAGGGACACGGTCCCACCGATGGTCCTCCAGTACATTGATGGCATGGGACTTGAACCTGCGAACTGTCTCTAGCAGATGCAACCGATCAAGCGCACTACACCACTGCGCCAACGCACCTTTGGGCCCTCAACAGGTGTCTCTTCGTGCTTTTGACTTGCTTTTTTGTATTTTGGCCTTGAAAATGTCAAAGTACTACAACTTTGAAGAATGGGACGGCTGGGATTTGAACATGGAACCTTTGTGCTGAGAGTCCAACCTTTAGACCACTACCCCATCTCTCAGCCACTCCCTTCACATGTCTCTTCGTGCTCTTGACTTGCTTTTTGGCCTTGAAAATTTCAAAGCACTACAACTTTGAAGTATGGGACGACAGGGATTTGAACATGGAACATCTCGCCTGTGCTGAGAGTCCAACCTTTAGACCACTACCCCATCTCTCAGCCACTCCCTTCACATGTCTCTTCGTGCTCTTGACTTGCGTTTTGGCCTTGAAAATGTCAAAGTACTACAACTTTGAAATATGGGACTTGAACATGGAACCTCTGTGCTGAGAGTCCGACATTCAGACCACTACCCCATCTCTCAGCCACTCCCTTCACATGTCTCTTCGTGCTCTTGTCTTGCTTTTTGGCCTTGAAAATGTCAAAGTACTACAACTTTGAAATATGGGACTTGAACATGGAACCTCTGTGCTGAGAGTCCGACATTCAGACCAGTACCCCATCTCTTAGCCACTCCCTTCACATGTCTCTTCGTGGTCTTGACTTGCTTTTTGGCTTTGAAAATGTCAAAGTACTACAACTTTGAAGTACGGTACTTGAACATGGAACCTCTGTGCTGAAAGTCCGACCTTCAGACCACTACCCCATCTCTGAGCCACTCCCTTCACATGTCTCTTCGTGCTTTTGACTTGCCTTTTTGTATTTTGGCCTTGAAAATTTCAAAGTACTACAACTTTGAAGTATGGGACAACTGGGATGTGAACATGGAACCTCTGCGCTGAGCGTCCGACCTTGAGACCACTACCCCATCTCTCAGCCAACTGCTTTTTGGCCTTGAAAATTTCAAAGTACTACAACTTTGAAGTATGGGGCTTGAACATGGAATCTCTGTGCTGAGAGTCCGACCTTCAGATCACTACACCATCTCTCAGTCACTCCCTTCTCATGTCTCTTCGTGCTTTTGACTTGCTTTTTTGTATTTTGGCCTTGAAAATGTCAAAGTATTTTGAAGTATGGAACGACTGGGATTTGAACATGGAACCTCGGTGCTGAGAGTCTGATCACTATCCCACTACACCATCTCTCACTGACTGACAGCAGATGTCTCTTAGTACTCTTGACGTGTTATTTTATATGTCAGCCTTCAGTTTGTAAAGTTGAAAAGCAATGAACCATAGAAGGGCTGGGATTTGAACATGGAATCTCTATGCTGAGAGTCCGACCTTTAGACCACTGCACCATCTCTCAGCACTACCTTCACATGTGTCTTCGTGCTTTTGACTTGCTTTTTTGTATTTTGGCCTTGAAAAATCTCTCAGCCACTCCCATAATATATCTCTTCGTACTCTTGAAGTGTTTATATGTCAGCCTTCAGTTAGTAAAGTTGAAAAGCAATGAACCATAGAATGACTGGGCTTTGAATATGGCATCTTCATGCTGAGAGTCTGATCTTTAGACCGCTACACCATCTCTCAGCCACTCCCATTGTATGTATCTTCGTAGTCTGGAAGTGTTTATATGTCAGCCTTCAGTTAGTAAAGTTGAAAAGCAATGAACAATAGAATGACTGGGATTTGAACATGGCATCTCCATGCTGAGAGTCTGATCTTCAGACCGCTACACCATCTCTTAGCCACTCCCATCTTATGTCTCTTCGTACTTTGGAAGTGTTTATATGTCAGCCTTCAGTTAGTAAAGTTGAAAAGCAATGAACCATAGAATGACTGGGACTTGAACATGGCATCTCAATGTTGAGAGTCTGATCTTTAGACCGCTACACCATCTCTCAGGCACTCCCATCATATGTCTCTTCGTACTCTTGAAGTGTTTATATGTCAGCCTTCAGTTAGTAAAGTTGAAAAGCAATGAACCATAGAATGACTGGGATTTGAACATGGAATCTCTGCACTGAGACACCATCTCTCAGCCACTCCCATCATATGTCTCTTTGTATTCTTGAAGTGTTTATATGTCAGCCTTCAGTTAGTAAAGTTGAAATACGTCAGCATATAGAGCTTCATCATGTAACTTTACTATTCTACCCCGAATTTGTATTTTAGTGCTTTTTAGTTATTTTTTTGTAGTTTAGCTGGCAAAACTTGACAATTGAAACTCTCTGCTGAAAGACTGAGTATTACTACACCATTACTCAGTACTTTTGAAGTTTATTATTTCACATTCAAGTACAGTAGGTCTGGGACTTGAACATGGAAACCCAGTGCTGAGAGTTTGAGCATTAGTCCACTACACCATCACATGTTTAATGTATAGATGTAGTCTTCTAGTGCTTTAAAGTGTTCTTTTGGACTGAGCAGCAAAGCCCAGCTTCCCAGCTTGGCTTTGCTGGTCATTCCAGCCAGCCAGCTAGTTACTTTACACCACTGTTGTTCTTTAAATCTAATTATTTTGCTTGAAGAATTCTGTCACTAGTGAAAACGTGTTTTTTTTAATGTCAATAATTAAAGTAGCTAATAGCTATTCTTCTTCATAATAATTTTTTTTCAAAGTGATATACTGTAGTAGCAGTGACTGAGACAACAGACTGAAAAACAATGCTGTATAACTGAATGCGTGTGAGCGTGCATGCGCAACTGGTTGCAGCCCACATCACGTCACCTTTTGACCAATGTGGCCCCTACCCCAAAATGAGTTCGACACCCCTGCTATACAGGGTATCTGCACATTTCTAAAGTGACAGACTATACATTAAAATGGTCAAGCATTGGCAAAATTGTCTTCTGTCATTCACGGGGGAAAACTCTAAATGACAAAATTAGATTAATTGGAATGATTGGATTTGTTTTGACCAAAGATTTGACTATTGACGTCATTATAGTCTCCGCCAGGCTGAAAGGCATGGCGAGTGAGTATGTTTTTCCCCCTGTCCGTCCGTGTGTCCGTGTGTCCGTGTGTCCGTGTGTCCTGTCCGTGTGTTACCAGCTAATCTCCGGCACCTTTGGCCCGGTCGCTGCGAAACTGTGCACACCCACTCCCTGGATGCCAATTCAGAACCTCTGCATTTTTCACATGGGCCTGTCATAGCGCCACCAGGAGGCCGATTTGTGCTAAATAAAAAATTTCCCATTACACCTACAGCTTTTAACCAGACGTCATGCAAATCGGTACACAGTATCTCTATAGTCATGTGATCAACCCGGATCTGTCCGATTTCCCATATTGCATCCTCATTGGCTAAGGTTGGCTTCCAAAGTTTGCAGGATTGGTCCGTTTTGAACAAACTGCCTCAAATCATGAACGCAGCTTGCCATTTCCATAAAATTGCAAACGCACATTCCCACTAGGCCGAGGAAGAAATGCCACTTGAAATTTTTCAAATCAGCCTCATAGTGGCACTATAACAGGCCAATTTGCATTTTTAACTATAACTGCACCGATCTGCGTGAAACTTTGCATGCACACTCCCTAGAGGCCAAGGAAAAACATCTGCACTGCATTCTTCACATCTGCTTTTTACAGCGCCACCAGGAGGCCGACTTATGTAAAATACATTTTTGGAGATTATTCCTTCAGATTCTGTCCAAAAAACACGCACATTGGTACACTGTATCTCCATAGTCATGTGATTCTGATGGATCTGTCTTCCAAAGTTTGCAGGATTGGTCAGTTTTTAGCAAAATGCCTCAAAACATGAACGCAGTGTGCAATTTCCGTGAAACTTTGCATGCAGATTCCCACTAGGCCGAGGAAGAAATGCCCCCCTTTTCACATTCACATTGGAAGATTGAAAGATTGATGAAAATGTTTGAGCGCCACTGATATAGAAAAACATGTTTTTTCAGTTAACTGTTAGGATTTAAAAGACATTTGTAGAATCGGCCTCAGGTCTTAATGGGATAATTTATGTTCTTCTATTTTTCATGAATCCAGATGCAGTGACCATGGGCTCAGTGTTTGGTCGCAGCACAGCTCTCAACCTGCAGACGTCCCAGCTGAACACGCCCCAGGACGCATCCTGTACTCACATCCTGGTCTTCCCAACCTCTGCCACCACTCAGCTGGCTGCAAGTTCCTACCCCACCGAGGACAATGCTGGTGAGAAACATAATCATACTGTTAGCCCATTGGTTCTCAAACATTTTGCCTGAAGATTAGCTATTTTTCCAAATAGCTGAAATATAAAATAGGGCTTAAGTCCCTCATTTTGACACCCTGGAACCCCCTCAAGGACACCTGGGGGTGTTGAACGGTGTTGAACGGGAGGAGTAGGACAGAGGCGCTAGCTGCTGTATGTCTTCACTGGCAGGTGAGCCAGTAGGGTACAATATCAGTGGCAACGCAGAAAATTGTCATGACAGTTAATTGGCACGCCAACTGAAGAAACAACGGGTACAAATAATTGTCTATTCTAAATTTAGGGGGGGGGGGGGGGGGGCACTGCAGACACTGCTGTCTCTGATCACAGTTGTTTAGCAGATAAGTGGTCAGATTGAATTAAAACAAGCTAAATGGACTATTGGCTTGAATGACTTGCCATGAGAGCAGTGTGGATGTTTAGCAACATACTGTGTTAAATGTATTTATGTGATGGTTGGTAGACATATTTCCATCTTCCATAAAAAAGTCTTGTCAAGAGAACTCTGCAAAAGCCTTAGTATCAGTTATCGCAGGGACATTTACAAGGACAGATGGAAAGGAAACCAGTCACTGGAACATCTTTTACTCATTGAGTACTGTCTGTGTAATGTGCAAAGTGCGGGTGTCTTGTCTGAGAGAAACTGAAGGGACCCTGGCTTTCAAGTGCACACATCTTCGGATCGATTCTTCTCAGAGTTGGACGTGTGGAAGTCTTCTGCTTTCTCTACGAACAGTTTTGTTGCACGGGTCGTTTGATGTTATATGACATTGTCGGTAGCTTTACTTTCGACAGATTTAACCAAAGCTCTAGAATTCTCAATGAGAAGAGATGAGCGGACTCTGTCTAAAAAAATACACATCATTGTCATTATGAGGAATTGTTCTTGTGAACAGCTAGAGACAGGGATGAAGTGATCAGTGCATAAAACTATACGTATCTGTACTGTAGGTGAATCTCACTACACTACAGGATACTTTTCAGCTGTTTTAGTATGGCTGCAGGAGAAATACTTCCATGGACTATAAATGGCTAGTTCCAGTGTGTAATGCTATATTTTCTCAGTAGAATATCAAACAACATTTACAAGACACACTGGGTCTTTTGATTAAACTAAACCAGCAGGGTTATTGTGGTGGTTTAGTGTGGGTCCATGACTGTTTTCAGATTCCAAAATATGGTTTCCGTTTTTCCCCCTTGGTGCTTCGTGTGGCCATTGACCCCAGACAGTTATTTGCATAGCGAGAAGGTGAATATTTTGGTCAGATGGAATGTTACTTGTTTACTTTACTGTTTGAAATAGGGGTGAGAAAGTTGGGTTTCTCAAATGTGGTGAAAGGAATGGAGGCACGTTTTATTATTATAAGAGAAGGGAGCACCAGAGTTTGTGTCTGACTCCTGTCGTGTCCCACATGTCTCCCTTCTCTCTGACCTCGGGTTTCTCTAAAAATGTTTCGGTTTTTTTTTCGCAAAAAATGACAAAGACATAATATTACAAAAAAAGAAGATAGTGGAAGGAATGAGCAAGATAAATTGAAACATTTATTTTTTTATACAAATGAATGTTTCAATCTATCTTGCTCAACTTGAGAATCAACTTGACAATGAAAATAATCACATTCCAAAATTATTACTTTTAGTACAGTAACTGCGATGATAATTTCCATTGTCATTTTGACCTGCTATCTCCTAGGCTGGGGCTTATTACCTCAGGTTACAGTAGGTACAAAACCTAGTACACATTAAAGCCCCGGATGTTGACTAACGACTCAAATTGAATGAATGAATGTATTACACTTTTTACATTGAATACTAAAGATTTATCAAATGGCCTAGTCATTTAAATACTGAAGTTGCAGGCCTGGATTATACTAAACCCTTGTGCTGTACATAAGTCATTTGAACTGGTGGCCTTTGAAGGGACTGAACTCTGAACCCATGGGCTGTGTCAGTGCCACCTTTCCGAACATTGAATTATAGGGAACTTTGTTGACATCCAGAACTTTTTGAATAACTCTTCTCGTTTTTGTCCTGCAGATGACATGTTTGATCTGCCTTTCCCTGATGAACTGGAAAACGACATTGGACATGATATGATGTTGATCACAGGGAACCTCCATCCCTCCCCCAACACTTCCCCTGTCCCCTCCCCCGGCTCGCCCTCTGGCATGGGGATGGGATCCAACTTCCAGAACACCAGGGTGAGTCGAGGTCCATTGGAGAGAAATCAGCCTACAGTTTTTCCACGCTATAGCAAATGAAAATTTAGAGCAAAGGCAAATTCGACATGCCCACAAGCTTATCACTCAAAATAGCACAATGCGCAGCATTCCCCAAGCCTCATGTGTGTCAAAAGTAGGTCGTGTGACTTGGCTGTAAGTTGGGAGCCACTAGGCTCACTTTAAGATTCAAAGATTCAAAGATTCAAGATTCAAAGAGTTTATTTGTCACTCACTCATACAAAGTACAAGCAGCAGCGGAATGTTGGTGTGACATGTTCCTCAGACTGTGATAACAATATATAACAAGAGATAATATGGGTATAATATAAATAATACAGGTTAAAAAGCTGACAAGTAAAACCTTTAGTAGCAATGGAGAGTGTACAGAATATGAAGGGAGAATACTTTAGCAGGATATACTGTATATACCAGTGGTTCTGAAAGTGGGGTCCGGGGACCCCCAGGGGTCCTTGACATGAAAAGATTTGAGAACCACTGGAATATACAGTAAATAGTAAATAGATTGTGCAAGTACAATATGTGCAAAGTACAATATCTGCAGGGGATTTGTCCCAAACAAAAAAGAGAATAAAGAGTGTGTGTGCTCTGTTGTGAGAAAAAAGGGGTGTTTATAGATGGAAGGCGTTTGACCTGGCTGTTTGGACATTGTTCAGGGCTCTGAGCCTCAGGGGGAAAACTCTTGCTGTTCACAGTACCGAATCCCTGCCTGTTCAGACATTATAAGTTGCTCTACATAAGAGGATTAGCTAAATTCCTAAAATATAAAAATCGTGTAATAATAATAATCTCTAGTAATCACATTTTATGGAACACATTATCCTAACTGGACTATTACCATCTGCTATTGAAAATAATTACTTTGGATGGGATTACAGAATAAGGTGCTAATAAAAAAATCCTACCCCTTTGTTCCCCCTGTGTATCCAGAGCCAGGGTGAGCGCTTATTGTCCCGGGACAATCCACCAGAGGAACTCAAGCAGCAGCCACTGGCGTTGGGCTACTATGTCTCTACAGCACAGGCAGATGGACTACCTCACTGGTTCTGGGCCTCCTGCCCACAGGCACAGAGCCAGTGTCCACTTTTCCTCAAGGTATGGAAAATACTGCATGCGTAAGGGGAAAGTAAAGCCTGATTCATAGCAAAGATGCTCGATGGAGAAGATAGGGCAATCCAAGCCTCGCCAGCGGTACGAAATGATATACGCGTCTGGTCTCGTAAGTGGGTGTGGTCACCCCACGTGAACGTCGCATAGGCATTGTTTGTTGTCAGGTCTGTCTGAAAAATCCCATTTTAGTGTCAGAATGTTTCGGAGCACAGGTGGCTTGTGAAGAATGGGTCCAATATTTACTTCAGTGAGCATGGAGAGAAAGAACGGGCCACAATCTGTGCTCACGGTCACTTCCCCCATTGGGATTAATGACTCGGGACAGCCGCTGGTCTCCTAAAGGGGCAGAGCACCCACATTACACAGATACTGGACATGACTCGAGGTTGTGGTGTCTCAGTTTCATCCATCTCTGTTTACACTTTGTCCTACGGCGGTATAGCTTGCCAAAAGTAACCGATCTACAAGCTCATGACATGTCGAATTGCAATGCGTTGTGAGCTTGTAGATCTGCTATTTTAGGTGAGCAACAGTGTCATATGACGGAGTGAAATTGTAAGAACAGTGCCATGTGGGCACTTTAAGAGAGAACGCACACACCATGGACTGTCCTATGAAGTGCTGTAGTGGAAAATGTAATAAAAACTGTTATTGTAATTTTTTTCAAGATATTACATATAATAGATTCTGTGAATGTGAATGTGAGCAAAAAAAGCACTGGTCTTTCAAATGACTGGTGTTAATAACAGTGTCCTTAATGATCAAAAAGTAGCATCCCTCAAATTTGAAAGGGGAGCAGTTGCTCTGCTGCTTGATTTATTACTCAGGTGCCAAGTTGCCAACCTGAATTGGCACAGTAATTAGACAGTCTCAGGCTGTAAACAGTAACACAGCTGCACTGAAAGTTCCAACCTTTGTGAACATCCACTTTGTAACTGTTGCCCTGGAAAACGACAAACTATCAGAGTAACAGCTGTTACTCAGCCAGCTGTAGCTAGCCGACAGAAAAAATGTCCATATGATTTTTATCTTCCATTATTGCTGTGAACCCACCGCTTCCTAATGGTGTAAACAGCTGACCAGATATTGACATGGGTTTTCACATGCCTCGTCCTATAACAATTGACAGTTGAAACTGTAAAATGGTAAATGGCCTGCATTTCTGTAGTGCATTTCTGTAGTGCGTTTATCCATTGCGCTTTACACTGACCCATTCACACACTAATGGCGACAGTGGAGGCAACCATGGAGGCTCATCAGGAGCAGTTAGGGTTTCAGTTTATTTGCCCAAGGACACTTCGACACAAAGCCAGGAGGACTCGGGCATCAAACCAGGAACCTTCTGGTTCCTAAGTGGCCGCTCTACCTCCTGAGCCAGCGTCTAGATCACAGGTCTTCAACAGGGAGTCCGGGACCCCCAGGGGGTCCTCAGAGTTACTACAGGGGGCCGCATTAATCACTTGAGCCCTAGCATCCCTATAATAGCCGATCCGAAATAATAGCCGAAAATAGCCGATCTACAAGCTCACATTGTGAGCTTGCTATTTTCGGCAAAGTGGTTTGGTGTCGAGGGAAAAAGGTACAGAGCCAAAAGTACAGAGCCAATAGATCAAGTTTACTAAGTATTGAGGGTTTAAGTGGTTAAATGTTTGAAATAAACAAAAAACATTAATTTACACATCACTGATAGTCAATGAAGTGATCTATGAAATCTATGAAAAGGTTTAACCTGCAACACAATGTTATACAATGTGTAGTGGTGGGGTCCCTGCTTCATCTCTCTCTCTCAGCTAAGGGGTCCTTGGCCTGACAAACGTTGAAGACCCTTGGTCTAGAATCTAGATTGTACAGTATATTTACTGCTCATGTTTCCTCTCTTCAGGCCTCACTTCACCACCATATCTCCATTACCCAGTCAGAGGAGATGCTGACGGAAAAAAACAAGAAAACTCCACATCCTCATCCTCTGGACTCCAAAACCACCTCTGATGTACTCAGGTTAGGACACATGCTGTTAAAACCTCACAATGTTTCCATCTTTCCCTTTAACCCATTCAATCCGGGAATCCCATTCAATCTGTCTCACTTTAGATTTCTTTGGCTGTTCAAAAATAGCAGATATACAAGCTCATAGCGCGGAAAATGGGTGCAAATCTTTGAATATAATGTTTTTAAAGCGAACATTTGTAACTCAAATCTCCGCTTCAAATCGAGCTTAAGTGGTTCACTTCACTTCACTTCACTTCACTTTGCAGGTTTTTATTTTTGGTCATTTGAACACTATGCAAATTTCTTAAAACAACAGCAGCAATAATACATGACATAGTTGTGACCAAAAAAAGGTATAGGCTGAAGCTACATAGCTTATATTGCCTACCCTTTCAACATAAAATACATCCATGACAATCAAAGAAAAACAATGTAATTCTCACAAAAGTTAAATTAGAAGGAGAAGAAAAAAGAATACAGAGAAAAACAGGACAAAGGTTTTGGCTTCATAATACAATGCATGTTCACATATATGGTTATACATGTGAATACATGATTTGTTATTTTTACTTTCTTTTTTGTATCTATTTTTGTATACTTTTTTGTTTTATTCTCTGTTTTATTTCTATTATTATACAATATCATTATATAACAATCAAAATAATACATGATCACACTAGCTCTTTATACTTATTTATAATATTTGTTTTAAACATTTTTTTAAAGACAAAGATCGATCTACACCTCCTCAATTCATTATCGCAACAGCTCCACAAACGTACTCCTTTTACTGATACACAGTGTTGTTTAGTATTGGTTCTTGCCCATGTTGTTTCAAACATACCAGTGTTTCTAAGTTCATAATGGGTGTTTTTGGTCTCGAACAGCCTCTGAAGACAGTCTGGAAGTAAGTTATTGTAAGCTTTGAACATAATTAACAGGGTTTGGAGAACAACCATATCCCCACATTTTAACGTGTGTAAATTTATGAATAAGTCCTCTTAATTATTCGTATAACTCTTTTCTGTAGAATAAAAATTGGTTTAACGTTGGTTTTGTAAGTATTTCCCCATACCTCCACACAGTATGTCATGTAGGGAACTATAAGGGAACAATACAGTAAGTATAATGAGTTTTGGTTTAAAATTTATTTTGAATTTTGGTTAATGATCAATTCCCTTCAGAGCAGGATTTTTTGAATGTCTGCTTGACGATGCTTTTTATTGAAAACGGTTCATTTATTCATAACGCCCAAGACCATAACAGAGAATATTTGAATCCTCTCTCTCTCTCTCTCTCTCTCTCTCTCTCTCTCTCTCTCTCTCTCTCTCTCAAAAAGGTTCTCATTAATCTAATAGGGTAACAGAGTTGACGGAGATAATTAGTTTTCATTATAACAGGGTTTCTTGATCATTTTCTAATACTTTTCTGTTTTATGCTATTCCAAACCCACAGATATGTGTTGGAGCAGTACAACGCCCTCTCCTGGCTGACATGTACCCCTGCTACACAAGACCGTCGGTCCTGCCTGCCCGTCCACTTGGCTGTCCTTACACAGATGTACAATGCCATCCTGAATATGCTGTAGCTATACAGTACACGGGGGCTAATGGCAACCTCGTGGAATTGACTGCTAACCGCAATCTACTGTGTGCCTACACTTCCCTTTTCTGGGCACCAGAGAGCGGCAGAGACCCCTTTGTTGTCGAGGGTGGATTTGGAATATTAGTGGCCAAAGACGGGACAGGGCTATGGGTTAGGCTTTCCAACCGACGGCAGGGGGAGTAATATGCCTATGTACAAGATGATGTTTTAAAACTTAATCAGCCAGAAGAACGGCCACACCCAGTGCAATTTGTATCTTCTAAACGCGTCCTTTCTGCAACATTGTACAGTTGGAGCTATTTTAGTATGCCGTTTATAATGACATATCACTTTTGTCTGATATAGCATTACTTTAAAAGATCATCATCCACACGGAGGCACTTATTAAGGGCATTTAAGCCTGCTTGGATGACATTTTAAAGGGGCTCGTAGAGGATTATTCTCACCTTCACCTGTGAAAAGAGACGTGTGTGTAAGACCCCTTTAGTCAATACTGCACAACCAGCAAAATGACTTGACTGCAGCAACATATTGCTTTGTTACATCAATGATGTTTGTTTATGTTTGTAAGAAACTGAGGTTTTAGGGACTTTAGTACTGAAATTATAACCTTTGCTCTGAATAAGGGCAAAGGTCATGATTTCATCCAAAGGGAGAGCAGTTAATTATGGCACTTTTTACTCACTTTCCAAAGTGACAATTGTATTGTTGTAGATATAAACGCAATGAATATTTGACCAGTTCATGCATAAATGTTTATAATGTAAGACTTGCATTTGCAAAGAATTGAGACTTATTTTTTAATATTTAAAAAACAAAAAGAAGAAAGAAAATTTGAAAGTTTTTTTTCCCAATTTACTAGCAATTCTCATGGGATAAGAAATACATTGAATTGTCATTTTAAGGAAATTGTGAAGATGCCATATTTATATAAAGTATATCATGTCATATAAATTCACATGTAAATAAATATATATTACCTCTTTCAAGCAGCAGATAAAGAAGATGGTGACGGATAAAACCATCTCTTAAAAAGTGAACACAATATAAAACTTTTTTTCCAGACATTGTTTTACATTATTTTAGTTCTACATATTTTTGTTTTGTTTATTATTTTCTATGAGTACTGAAAATGGTATCTTAGCTTTTTATTTAATGAGTTTAAGTTAATAAACCTATTGATGCAGGAGACATATATTTATAAAATGTTTCTCTTCCTGCCAAATAAACTTGAAATAGGCAATAGATTACTATAATATTTGAATATTGCAAAGTCGTTGCATATTTAAGAAACATGCTTTATTTCATTGGCCTTCCCAAATGATGTCAAGCCAACCATCAGAAAAGCCTGTTTCTTGACCTTCACTACGCAGTCTGCTATTTGTACAATTGGTAGCATGTTTGTATATACACTTTCCAGCTGTGTTTTTTGGAATTTCTTAAAGCTGTACATTTCATGCTGTTTGGTTTACTTTCAAGTGATTCCTACAAAAGTATTTTTGCTGTTGGTTTTTTAAAATATACAGTATACATTACAAAATTTCACTCAAATTACCGCAGAGAGGTAAATTGCCAAGTAAATATTACTCATACAGGCGAAAGGTGAGTTTGCAAAAAAATTGTTACATCTGCCATCAGTTTAAATATCGAACAGATTCAACTTAGAAATCTGTGACTTTTACACTTGTTTTTTTTAGTAAATTATTAAAACTTGTCAAAATGATCATGTCTTGAGTGATCTCTTTTCTACAGGTAAAGCTACAATTTATTTTTCTTTTTTCTTTTGATAAATAGGTTTCTTCCTATATTTTCCTCATGCCTTTGTCCTTTTACATTGATATTTGCTGCTTCAAGATCTTTTCTATAAATATGCAATACTAGATGTTATCTGGCTACTGTAGATGTTATCTGGCAGCAACGGAAATAGCAGATCTACAAGCTCGCAAACGTGGGTCCGCAACGCGTCGTGAGCTTGCAGATATGCTAGTTCCGGCACCATCTCGGCACGTTTGTCTTTGAGGCGTTTGTCTTTTTACATTGATATTTGCTGTTCAAAGATCTTTTCTATAAATTTGCAATACTAGATGTTATCTTGCTGTGTGTGCCTGCTTACAACCATCAACCTCGCAAATGAAATTGGGTTATGGTGTGTGACTGTGCGGTTTGTACAACAGTAATTCAATGATTCAAAGGAGGGTGATAAGCTTGTTACCACAGTGTGCTGTCAACGCGCAGAGCTGTGAGTGACATCATTAGCTTCCAACATCTGTTGTCCATATTGGAATCTGAGGACCAATTTAGACTAAGTCGTACAACGGTATACCCACGACCCACGGAAATAGCAGATCTACAAGCTCTCAACGTGTGTCCGAAATGCGTCGTGAGCTTGCAGATCTGCTATTTCCGGCACCAATGTACAAGGGAGCATAATTTAAGCATGTGAAATATCCAGTAGGACTCCTCCATATCATAGTACAGTGGTTCTCAACCTGTGGGTCGGGACCCCCAGGGGGGTCCCCACATGACAGTGAAGTGACAATTTAAGGACCTTTAAGACCTTTTTAATACCTAAAAAAATTAAGAAATTAAGAAATTAAAGAAATGAAAAAGACCGTTACTGCATGAAAAGTAAACAACAAATTTCACTATAAAAACTGGTCAAACATTGGCCAAATTGTCAAATAATATAAGAAAGAGGCAAACAAAATTGAAATAGCAGATCTGCAAGCTCACAACGCCTCCCAAAGCCAGGCGTTGTGAGCTTGCAAATATGCTATTTTCACAATATTTATCTGTGGAACCGAGTCAAACTAAATGTAATGCCTCAACTCCTACAATTCTAAGTGCTTGTCAGGGTGGGTGGGCTTATTCAACCCATTAAGACCTGAGGCCGATTCTGAGGCCGATTCTACAAAGGCCTCCTAAATCAGTAGTTCTCACACTTTCAAGATTTTTCAAAAATGTTAAAAAATAGCAGATGTACAAGCTCTTTAAGTGAAAAATAAATCACTTACAATGAATGAATGAGGCATCAACTACTGTACTTACAGTATAAGTTGCCTTTAGGGGTTTGTTTATTTTTTCTCATAGACTTAGTCAGTATCATGGTCAGTATCATGTAAGTATAATGTCAGAATCATGATCAGTATCATGGTCAGTATCACGTAAGTATCATGATTCATGTCAGTATCATGATCAGTATCATGGTCAGTATCATAATTCCTCTAGGAGGGGCATGATCAGTATCATGGTCAGTATCATGGATCAGTATCATGGTCAGTATCATGGATCAGTATCATGGTCAGTATCAAGGTCAGTATCATGGTCAGTATCATCGTCAGTATCAAGGTCAGTATAATGGTCAATATCATGGTCAGTATCATGGTCAGTATCATGGTCAGCATCATGTCAGTATCATGGTCAGTATCATGATTCATGTCAGTATCATAATCAGTATCATGGTCAGTATCATCGTCAGTATCAAGGTCAGTATCATGGTCAGTATCAAGGTCAGTATCAAGGTCAGTATCATGGTCAGTATCATGATTCATGTCAGTATCATAATCAGTATCATGGTCAGTATCATCGTCAGTATCAAGGTCAGTATCATGGTCAGTATTATGGTCAGTATCAAGGTCAGTATCATGGTCAATATCATCGTCAGTATCATCGTCAGTATCATGGTCAGCATCATGTCAGTATCATGGTTTGGTCAGTATCATGATTCATGTCAGTATCATAATCAGTATCATGGTCAGTATCATCGTCAGTATCAAGGTCAGTATCATGGTCAGTATCAAGGTCAGTATCAAGGTCAGTATCATGGTCAGTATCATGATTCATATCAGTATCATAATCAGTATCATGGTCAGTATCATCGTCAGTATCAAGGTCAGTATCATCGTCAGTATCAAGGTCAGTATCATGGTCAGTATCATGGTCAGTATCATGGTCAGTATCAAGGTCAGTATCATGGTCAGTATCATGATTCATATCAGTATCATAATCAGTATCATGGTCAGTATCATCGTCAGTATCAAGGTCAGTATCATGGTCAGTATCAAGGTCAGTATCATCGTCAGTATCAAGGTCAGTATCATGGTCAGTATCATGGTCAGTATCAAGGTCAGTATCATGGTCAGTATCATGGTCAGTATCAAGGTCAGTATCATGGTCAGTATCATGGTCAGTATCAAGGTCAGTATCATGGTAGTATCATGGTCAGTATCAAGGTCAGTATCATGGTCAGTATCAAGGTCAGTATCAAGGTCAGTATCATGGTAGTATCATGGTCAGTATCAAGGTCAGTATCATGGTCATTGTCATGTCAGTAAAATTGGTATCGTGACCTGAAGATTTATTTTCTTTTCACTTAAGACTGGAGAGAGAACAATTGCACCACCTTTAACTAAATAACATAAAGTGCATAATATGAGGGACGTGAGGTGTGGCATTCTGAGTCTAATCTGTTTACATCAGATTTACGTCATGTGGAACAAATTAAAATGTCAGATAACTACAGCCTGTTTAGTTTAGATTATTGTGGCGTGAACTTCTAAATGGAATTTCTGATTTTATCCCCACAAGTGAGTATTGGTGCCTACAGCGTTCTACTGTGGGCTTTGCAAGGGACTTGTCTCAGATAGTCATCAGTAAAGGTTGTCTGCAGAAATACAATGAATGAATAGTTAGAGATGGAACAGTATCTAGATATATAAACAGGAGTGATGTTTACCGTCTATAAGTAACTGAGGCAGACTATAAACATGACAGATGGTATCAAATTATCTCCAAGCCTGCATCTCTACAGTTCCATATGCTAGCAAAATGCATAATACAAAATGCATATACTGTTCAGAGTTTGTGCTCATTGAGTTTGTAAGATATTTTAGACGAGTTTAACAAACACGTGCCCTGTCCTCACCTTATCTTACTCTTGCAGAACAGATGACACGCATTGTTAAATTACTGGCAGTAAGCCATTGTTTATGGAAGACAATTGTGTGCCATATCAAAATAATCTAGTGTAGGATATGAGTCACATCCTCAAGAGGTCATGCGTTGATAAGATGAAGATTTCTGGAAGCTTCGGGGCACAGCGGCGCCTCAGATATTTGATTAACGGGACAAGCCGCTGATTGCGACACTTTGCACAGACTTTTGACATAAGAATTCAATGAGGGTACCACGTGTGCGTGTGTGTGTGTGTGTGTGTGTGTGTGTGTGTGTGTGTGTGTGTGTGTGTGTGTGTGTGTGTGTGTGTGTGTGTGTGTGTGTGTGTGTGTGTGTGTGTGTGTGTGTGTGTGTGTGTGTGTGTGTGTGTGTGTGTGTGTGTGTGTGTGTGTGTGTGTGTGTGTGTGAGTGTGTGTGTGCGTGTGTGCGTGTGTTGCATGATGTGTATACTGGGTGAATTAAATAGAATATTCATTTGTGGGGAGCAGCTGTGTTCAAGGTGCACACGTTGAGTGCGTATGCCATTCTAAAGGATTTCCTGCTTAGCTGAGATGGTAAGGGTTGCACTCTGTTTATGCGGGACACAGTGACATGAGTGCACGAGAAATGTGGCCTAATGATTGTGCTGCAGCTTCAGGGAGGTCAAAGTGTGAGAACATAGGAAAACAGACGAAGTCCATTTGAGCATCAGGGTCAAATAAAAGCACCTACTTGAGAGAAATCTGAATTTCAATGGAGCCATCTCTTGATAAAAGAAAGAAAGAAAAAAATAAAAGGCTAGCGGACAACAAATCTAAACAAAAAGTCAATCTTTGAAGCATTGGGTTGCTGAAGGAGGAAGTGAATGAAGTGAAAGCTACTGGTCATTGAAAAGGCAACCTCTGAAGAGTCACTTGTGGTGGCATCGTCTAATGGCCATTGCAACTGGAGGAAGTGGACTCTTAATTGACTGCCGTGCATTCTCCACAGATGGCCTATTACGACCATGGCCATTCACCTGCTATCTGGCTATTGCCCAGTACACTGCTGCAGCCAAATGGCCCCCAGACTGGACAAAGAAGCCAATGGTCTGGCTTGACAAATTGTCTGTTAGCGCAAACACAATTAGCAGTCAATGACATTTTATCTCTCCTTTCTGCAAGCATTTGGCCACAAGAGAGGACAAGGTTGCTCAACAAAGCCATCTAATGAGGGCTAAGTGGCTGACTTAATGCTATCCCTCTGCCCTTTAAAAAGAAGCAATTATTGTAGAAGTAGGGAAAACTGTGAGCCACAACCTGGACTGAAACATAAAATACATATACTGTAGAGCAACTTCTATTTCCTTTTCAAGGTGTACTGTATGAACACTTACAGTATTTCAGATGTATAACCCGCTAGCGACAATGATGAGGTGAAAGGCAGTTCCATTAATCAGAAAGAATGTCGGAATTGCTTCGATCAGAAATCACATAAGATGTGATTTTTGTTAGATCGAGTTAAGAATCAGTTCTGTACACCACTGTACACTGAAAGACACACCGCTAGTGAAATGTAAAGTGCTGATGTGTACAGCTGTGTAATGAATACATAAATCCAGTATTATACAATACATACTGTATGTTCAATGATACTGTATATGTCCAACAATGTAAACAACAAACAAGCAAACAAACAAAGCAAAAAAAGACAATAAATCATGCTTGATTTTGTTTTTTATAATCACTGGTTGGAATAGCTGCCTCAGCGCCACCTTTTCGTTGGAGCTAACATGACTTTTGACTGTGCACACCATCCTGGTCCACAAAGAAGAACCCAGAGAGAACAGAGGCGTGTTTGGAGCCAGACTGCAGCCATGCTGTCACTCCAGATGGCTCTTTAGAGCGCTCCACTTCCAGGCGTTACGTTTGCAGGGCAGAGCCATGTGCTGTTTTGACATGCCCCCTCTCTCTGAAGTGGAGGCAGCTGGGGGTTGTAGCCTCTCACTGCACTCTGTGAGAGAGAGACAGAGAGAGAGAGAGAGAGAGAGAGAGAGAGAGAGAGATCTGTTTGTGCGTGAGGTGTCGGCTGGGGCCTCACCGCTGGTCGGGCAATGTGGTAGGTCTTGATTCCTGAGACTTCAGCCTGGGTCAGCTCAGGGTCAGAGAGGCTCTGCTGGGTATGTGGGTGGCAGAGGTCAGGGTCATCATCATCTACCATGGCTGGAGACCAAAGGGACCATGATCCAATAATCAGGGTTTAGGGTTTGGGGCTTTCGGAGATCTTGCTTTTGGCTTGGTGTGGTTTAAGATGACAGGTGCAAAAGCTGGATTCGTCAGCAGCGGTGCCACACCAAAGGGTCCATCTGGGAATTAAGAAAGATAGATGGCATTTAACCACTTTCAACCTGGTGTCCCTGTTTTTAATATATATTTTTAGAAATTACAACATTTTTGAAAATAGCTAAATGAGCAGATCTAACATCTGTCTACAAGCTTGTAGATCAGCTTATTGTAAATGGTTAAAAGGGGATCTGGTCTGTATGAATGTTACCCTACCTGCCCTGAAGATGGTGGTGGTGGTGGTGGTGATGATGATGAGAGGAAAATGATGGGAAATGGATGGGTCTATACTCTATATTCAATAAAGGCTAGTTGAAACCTCAGAGCCTTCAGAATGACTGCCTGCTTTTAGAATTAAATTAACCACTTTGGCAAAACCCTGAATTCTCATTTATTCTTACCCAGTGTATTTTGTCATAACGGTGGCATTATATCATCTCTGTGATACAGATGGACTAATACTAAATTCCAAAGCCCTTTTGTCTATTGAAAGGTTCATGAAAGGTTCTATTATTACCTCTTGACCTGAAGTATCATTTCAATTAGTGGCTTTCCCTGTAATATACATTTGCTAGGCCAGCTCCAGCCGAGCAAAACCTCAGCTATCGTCCAGATGGCTCCAAGGAAATGCAGCTCCTGGCAAGGCTGTACACTTGACGCAGAGAGTCATCAACATCTTTTGTTTAGGTCCCTGCTGATGCAACAGAACATCTGCCATACTGCCAACTCACCACGAATGCCTTTTTGAAAACCTCAGTGTGAGTCCCATTCCCAGCCTTACCGTTTGCATTCATAGTTTTTGTTAGGTGGGAGCCATGAACATAGAGGACAGAGTTTCCCTTCGCTTGCCTCATCAGGCCTGGTTCACTGCAAAATCCTGAGTTTTAATCTAATTATGAATAGCGGTAATTGACCTATAACTCCCTGCTGAAAAAAACAGAAAAAAAACAGCTTATGATGGTTGCTGGTTTTAGCTGGTCTCAGGCTGGTCTCAGGCTGGTTTACCAGGCTGGGCAAACTGGTCAGGCTGGTCTTGCTAGTTTGTCAGTATAGCTGATCAGTTGGTCACCCAGTGACTAAGCTGGATTCTGCTGGTCAAGCTGGTTAGCCAGCTGTCTGGCTGGAATGACCAGCAAAGCCAAGCTGTAGTGGAGTGCAAAAGTGCGGTGACTTTTTCAATGTTAACATACAGTATAAACAAACTTCAAAAGTACTAAGTCATTGACTGAGTAATGGTGTAGTAATACTCAATTCAAAAGCACTAAAAGTCAAATGCGGGGTCGAACAGGAAAGTTACATAATGCAGCTTTAAATGCTGGAGTATTTAAACTTTACTAACTGATCACTAATATACAAAGGAAGAATTAAACAGTGCTAAGAGACACATGTTGAGAATAACTGGCACCTCGCTGTTCCTTCATACTTTAACCTATAAACTTGATTCACGATTTTTACTTTGAAATAATGTTTAGTTTAAAAAATATTTAAGTTTAAGCGCCCAATGCATTGTCAATGGCAAATTTTTGGCAATGGACATTTAAAGGGAAAAAATTACAAACTTTGACAGGCTACTAGTCCTACATACTAACCCCATTCAAATTTAAAATGTTCATCTTACTGTGGACATGTTTTCCTGAAAATGAATCTTTGAAATGTTTCATAGTTTTAGAAATATACTCCTTTAAAAGTTCAGAAATTTATAATGGAGGTCAATGGAAGATTTTGGCACCTCAAAAAAACACTTTCACCTAGAAACTCCATTCACACTTTTTATAATTCAGCTTACTGTGGACACTCATGCTTGAACTTTTTACTTTGAAATGTTTTGTAGTTTTTGAGATAATTAACTTTTTAAACCTACATCTGAAAACAGCACCATAGTCATTTTCGTAGTCAGCACCGTCCTAATGTAGTCAGCACCATAGTCAGCACCTTAGTCATTAACGTAGTCAGCACCATAGTCATCACCATAGTCATTAACAGTCAGCACCAAAGTCAGCACCATAGTTAGTACTGTAGTCAATAACGTAGTCAGCACCATATTCAGTACCATGGTCATTAACTTAGTCAGCAACATAGTCAGTACCATAGTCAGCACCTTAGTCAGTACCACAGTCAGCACCAGAGTCAGCATGATAGTCATTAACGTAGTCAGCACCATAGTCGGCACCGTTCTTCAGCACGATAGTCATTAACATAGTCATTACCATAGTCAGCACCATCGTCAGCACCATAGTCATTGCCATAGTTGTTAACATAGTCAGCACCATAGTCAGCACCATAGTCAGCATCATAGTCATTCAGCTAGTCAGCACCATAGTCAGCACCGTTCTTCAGCACGATAGTCATTAACGTAGTCATCACCATAATCATTAACTCTTTTCCTGCCATGGATGCGTTAACAGAATGTATACAAACAAAAAACCAACAACTGTGATAAAAGCAAAATGCCAAGAGTAAGTGCTTTCAGTTTTCAGAAACCTAAAATGCTCACACTTTCTCTGGCAATTGGATGAATACAGCTGCAGCCCCAATAGAGGAGGTGTGGTGAATATTATGTTAGACAATTATGTAATGTAGTTTCTTACTGAGAATGAAGAGAAAGGAGATATGATACATAACAGATATAATTGTGGTAATTGCAAGCTATTGTTTAACCCCAACACATTTTCTGACTCATTGTCAAAATTCTTAAACTAAGTTAAAAAGTAGTTCATATGAAATAAATCCATGGCTACTATAAATAATGAATGAATCAATATTTGTTTTTACGACACATACATTACATAACATTTACAGTATACTGTAGGTGAGGGGGTCCCCAGCCAAATGAGGAGTAGTTTAATATCACATTTTATTTCACATGAAATTATTACGAAGCAATACACTTGCCTATTCCCATAATGTAAACCTTTTGATATTTGCTTATTTCAGGATCACCACTGTGACTTTATTTATCAAGAACAATTATGACATTTTGAGAATTTAATTTAAGCCAGAACATCTTTTCATAGGACACAATCACTCACTCACTCACTCACTCACTCACTCACTCACTCACTCACTCACTCACTCAATGTGATATACAGTATGTACTGTATGTACTTAGCTAGCTCAAAGGATTTTGGCAATGTCACATGTGGTATTGTGCCTGATTACATGATGTCGGGCAGCATATGTGAATCAGAAGTAGAGATGTTATTGTCAGTGACAATAAGAAGGATTGTCACAAGCCCTGGTGGTTTTAACCGAGATAAGATAAGAGAGATAAGATCCCGCGAGGGAAATTCAGTTGCCAAACCACACGAACCATATAGCGTCTCTGCTCATTGAGCATGTAGATCGGCTATTTTCGGCAAAGACGTTTGGTGTAGAAGGAAAAAAGGATTGGGCCATGTATAGGCCCCTTGGGTCACTGGAGTAAAAAAAAAATTGAAAGAAAAACAAGGCCAGAATTTAAATTGAGACCTCTAATGCGCTGTTGTCCAAAAGGGATTATTATTATTTTGATGGTAACAGTTACACGGATGGTGCATGGTACGTTTTAGAGTAAGGCTACCTGGACAGATGTTTTTTTTACTTTGTTAGTTATGAAGACGCGCCACTCAGGTGCAACAGGTGTCAAGAGTGTAAACTTCTTCAAACGGGTGGTCACAGTGAGGATGATGGAAACAAGATTGGATGGTTTGTGAACAGTTACACATGCTGAATACTAGAACCACTTTCAACCTGGTGTCTCTGTTTTGGGCGTGTCATTGTAGGCAGAAATTATCAAAAATGTACATCAAAAAAAGTTTTGAGCTTGTAGATAGGCTATTTTCACTATTCATTGTATAACACAATATATAGGGCTTTTGTGGATAAGTAGTATTCTCAAAGCATATCCAAAATGTCCTTTCTCAAATTATAAGGAGCAGTGACAAAAATAAACTGAATATGACTATTTCCAAGCTTTGGGAGACCTTGGTCACCAAATCTAATCTCTGCAGATACAAGGGCATATTCAACCACAATTGTGTCCCCCTCAGTATGATAGGCCAGTATCAACATTCCTGCAATGGCGGTTGTCTCCACAAGGGAGAGTTCTTGCTCAACATGAAACATTGAAGAATGTACTCTTCATTTGTTTTGAGCATGACTGTGAATTAATTTGAAATTCATCCAATTCATTTAACCACCAGGTGAATGGGTAAGCCTATCACATAATATTGATACAAATTAATACTACACATGTGGACGTGCGCGCACGCGCACACACACACACACACACACACACACACACACACACACACACACACACACACACACACACACACACACACACACACACACACACACACACACACACACACACACACACACACACACACACACACACACAATTAAGGATAAGGTTTCTAAAAGCTATTACAATTATTAGAAACACAGTTAATGTTACCACAAATTGACTGACTGAAATAAACTAAACTAAACTAAACTAAATACTATCAGTATAACTATAATATATTAGAATGTAAAAACTGGAGTGGGAAAAAAAATAGCTTTCTCTTGAAAACTGCATGGTTACTGTAAAATGCGATAGTAAAATGTAGTCAAGCAGTTAAATGAGTATCTAGTCTGAGTTAACACTGTCAATAAAGTCAAAAACAAAATTATAAGACTAACTACATAAGAAAATTAAACTTGAATAATTGTAAATTGAGACACTCTAAACTACATAAGGTTTTAAATCCTTACAGGTGAAGGCATTATTATTATTAATACTATTTATTTATGTATTTATTTATTTGTATACATTTGTTGTTTCCATTTTTGTTAATTTAAAAATAATAGAGAACGTCAATCTAACACACATAGTGTAATTTCTCTGTCATGCACATACATTACATTATGTACACATTTCACCCGAGGTCTTAACCCCATCTCTATTATCAAAACAACGTGAATGTGATCACTGGTATTGATTTGCAGGCACAGTCGAAAAAGCAACAATAGGGATTTGTGTTTTCACTTTAGTAATATCAAGGTCTTATTCCTATTGGTTGAGGGAAGACATTTTTTATTTTCCCAGAGCACCAGGGTAGAGTGCTTTACATGCTGAAGTCTCGAATCACACATTTATTGTAAAAAAAAAACATATAATGATACGGACAGTGCAATATACAATTGCACCTCCAATACATACAGTACACGGCCCCACACACACACACACACACGCACACACACACACACACACACGCGCACACACACACACACACACACACACACACACACACACACACACACACACACACACACACACACACACACACACACACACACACACACACACACACACACACACACACACACACACACACACACACACACACACACACACACACACACACACACACACACACACACACACACACAGAGAGAGAGAGAGAGAGATACGCCAAGTAGATAAAGAAATTCAAGTGCAACATAAATAAAAGATCTTACTGGAGGCACTCACTCTGCAATCTCCAGAAAATACATCTTTGCATGGATCGTACAGTACAGATCAGGCCTCTAATCAAAGTCAGAATCTCCCATGCCTGCAGTTATTAGAAAGATAGGGCGGCTAAAGAAACACAGTAATGATCCATTAAAGAAAGCAGACCCTCCTTGCATAATTCTTCAGGCCACCTCTTATGGTACTAAGATAAATCAGCTTATACTAGCATGCGAAACTGAGCCTTTTGAATTCACTTTGAGGATCCACAGTTGCATTGTAAATCACGGCTGCCATACAATTTCGAGTAACATTATTAGAGCCAATGTTGTTGGCTGTATGCCCTGATGACTATAACAACTGACATGCAAACACAAAATAGACAGCTTCCTTCCTCCCTTCTCTGTATAGCACTTGTTATTATGTAAATACGTGGCTGCACTCATCGCAATAACAATGGAGCATTCATCTTCTCAAATGAGGGTTCATCTGTTCGGTGGCTTCATCAATACTAGACATGGGAGTAAGCAGAAGCAATTCTACTGTAGCTTGACTGCTTCCAGTTCTCTCTCTCTCTCTCTCTCTCTCTCTCTCTCTCTCTCTCTCTCTCTCTCTCTCTCTCTCTCTCTCTCTCTCTCTCTCTCTCTCTCTCTCTCTCTCTCTCTCTCTCCTTCCCACTCTCTGGTTCTAATTTACTTGTCTTAATCATAAAAGCATCACCAAGCTGCCATTGCAGGGTAAACCGAGAGGTGAAATGGGCTCCTAAAAATTCCAGTTTCACTCAAGTGGACCCACACAACAAGGAACACGCAGTAGACAAAGACTCTCAGCAGCGAGATTAAATGACAGAGGGGTTGATTATTAGAGACAGACAACAAGGAACACTGTTGAAGTGTGTTTGTATCTGTGGTTGTCGGAATAGGGGCTCGTAAGCATGCAAGCATGCACTTTGATGTGTGTGAATTCGCAACGGATGTGCACACATTGTCAAAATGCATGCCATGCATGCAGCCATGCACTCTCACACTTGAATGTTTGTCTTTTGAACATGCGAAAGTACAGTAAGCAGGGGAACACATACATGTAAACACTCAAAGATACAGATAGCAACTCTCTCACTCACTCACACTCTATCTCACTCTCTCACACATACGCGCACGCACACACACACACACACATACACACACACACACACACACACACACACACAAACATTCCTCTTTCTTCCTTATTTTTACAAAGAAGTTATTTCCCAGTCCCTCTACTTGCCAGACTTGTTCAGAAGAAAGACAGGCGACAGACAGATAGAGAGAAAGAGGAGAGAGCGAGAGGAGCGAGAGGGGGGGAGAGTGAGAGAGAGAGAGAGAGAGAGAGAGAGAGAGAGAGAGAGAGAGAGAGAGAGAGAGAGAGAGAGAGAGAGAGAGAGAGAGAGAGGGAGAGAGAGAGAGAGAGACTATGGTTCTATAGCTCATACCTGCTGCAGAGTGGGGGCCAGCCAGCGGTACTGTCTCTCCATATTCGCTCCCATTACATTCCCCATATAAGCTGGCAGGCCCTCTGAACGCCTATAATTTGAGTCATCAGTCTCTATTTCTATGCAGCAGATGTTTCCCCATGTCAGTAGGGCCCCTGACAAAGCAAGATGGAGAACCCTCCTGTTTTAAACAGTTGCACATGGGTCTCTCCTCTCTCCTTTCCGTCTCTTCATCTTGCACCGACATTCAGTAACCCATGTGACTCCATCTCATGTCCAATTCCTAATTGTGGGAAAACATGTTTTAATTGACAGCTGTGTTCATGTTCAGAACTCAAATGAGAAAACCACACTGGAGCAACTCGGAGGGACAAAGGGCTATTATCATGTTCTTGTGGCCGACTTGATGAGTCAGTTATTCTGAAACATGGGGGTCCTGGAGACCCTTTGAAAGCACTGTAAATGACACTAATGGAAGGTGATAAATAAGCGAATGATTGCTATGATATTGGTATCATCACCGATGGTATCATCAGTGTCTGAAACAGCGAAGATATCTCATTGTTTTACGGGAAGTGCAGAGTAACTACTTCACAGAATGTAGTTCTTCTCTTATTTCTAACTTTTAAATTATAGGCAAAACATTAAAAAGAAGATATTTAGCAAATCTCTCTTGGTCCAGAGGCTAACAACAAAAATATTAGAAAGAATTGGCTATAAGTTCCAGAAACTGTGAAGCAATTTAGGTTGCAATAAATAGAAAAATATTTATAATATATAATATTCATAAATATATTTATATCTATTTATTCATTCATGAAGTTTTTTTTTTGTATAATGCCTTATCAGGCTACTGTCACATCTCACATGTTAGGGTTAGGGTTGGGTTACACATTGATTAATCAAAATGTGTTTTTTTTAATGACAAAACAATCATAGATTGTTATATACTTACTTACATACTTACTCAAAATCGCTAATCTTGTTATAATTCAATAATAACAATTATAAAATTCGGGTCAATTTTGTCTATAAACCTACATCTTCAAAGCGATATTTTTCTGTAACCATAACAACACAAATAATGTAGCCTACAAATCTATAGGCTATAGGAGAGCTTGCTGTGCAAAATAAACGGCTGCAGGCACCACGAGGGTATTTATACAGCCTATGAAACAATTACAAACCATGTTGACAAAAACGAACACGTTTAAATTGCTTCTTAAATTTGGGTAGATAATGGATGTTTCTTTGTGGTAAGTCTATATAACACATTATGGGGCGCTGCAGTCAAAGTCAAACCAAGGAACTGAGATCCAGGCCGGGATGGATCTGGGAGGCGCTAATTAAGGTCGACAGGTTTCCAAACGATCTCCAAGAGCGAAGCATCACAAGTTCACAACTCAGAGAAGAGGGGAAAAAACTGCTTGAAAGAGAAAAAACATCTTTTCAAAATGTCCCTCTTTAACAGTGGTTCCCAAACATTTTAGCTCAAAGACCCAAAAGAGAAATTAGACGTTTGCTCGGGACCCAAACTGGTGAAAATAGCAGATCTACAAGCTCACCACCATGCTTGCTTCACACACTGACACCACGTGGTGAGCTTGTAGATCTGCTATTTTCCCCACTTCTTAAAAATTATTATCTTATACCATTATTATCCATGACTTATTTTACTTTTTAATTTTATTTATGAAACCTTTGAAAAAAAAATCATTGTTTTTAATTCATGAAAAGTTGTGATTTTTTTGTTTAGGAAATGGCGAAAAAAAGGGGACAGCCTCGCAATACAAAACTGGTCCACGACCCAAACATGGGTCCCGACCCACTGTTTGGGAAACAGTGCTCTTTAACATTTCCTCCCCCCATTTCCTCCCCCTCCCCGGCAAATGACTCCCGGAGCTGCTGGGGTCCCGGTGGGAGAAAATTGCAGGGGTCATTAGACCCGTAGGAGAGCCACAGATTCCCCAGTTTTCTTTGCAAAATGGTAAAGGGAGAGGATGTTATTGTATCCATTTTACTTTACTTGATAGAGCCAATTTATCCTCAAACGGATTTGGGCTGGAAAAAAAGGCTTTTGATGCTTTAACATCAAAGTTGGCTCAGACCAAAAGTTTGACTTGATTTTGACAAAATATTTAGAAGTCACAATTGAGTTAAAATCGGAACAGCCTGAGCGCTATTTAAGACTATTGTCATCACGGGCCATTATTAATTCTAACGTATAGCTATGTGAACAATCTTTTATGAAAGACTAAATTGTTAAATAGACACTGCCTATTTAGCTAATAGCAATAAGTGGAATAAACATGCTGTTTTTTTTTCATAGATTTTGTTTTGGCCGTAGCCATGTGATTTAAAAAAGAAAAATAGAGAAAAATACATCGCACCTCTGTTTGACAAGAAAGACAAGTAACAGACAGCCTAAATGTAGGTTATATTGTTTTCATGGGCTTTGAAACATTTCCCACCACTGTATGGCGCTATAGTACTGCTAGCATCGTAATCACAGTCATCCCTATGAAGTACCCTACTACTGTAGAATATGATACGACAGTATTATAGCTATATAAAAAATAAAATAAAATAAATAGGCTATTGTGAGATTTATTTAATCCATTTCTTTCGGTGGCATGACATTTAAAAATATTCAGCTCAGAGTGATTCAGGAAAACAAAGGTAAGGTGCATTAACTTTTTAAGTTTTGTAGCAATATAAGCTAATTATAAATAAAACTCACAAGCACATGCATGGCCAATAGGCTCAATACATTGTATCATTTATAATCTGCTATATGTCTCTGTCTGTTTCTTTTTATAATTATAGGCCTATATATTCTGGAATTTAGCCTATTTGGAGGTTTAAATGTAATTTAAATAAATTAATATCAGCAACCACTGTCGCTGTGTAAAAGTAAATGCTCTACATTAGATCTAATATTTCGACCATAACGTTCCAATATTGAAAGAATAAATAGCCTAAATAATGCAATAAGCTATGCTACAATTCAAGTATGGGTCCAAAATCTAAATAGTTTAAACTTTTGGCATGACAACGCAACAGTAAGCTATTCAACGGGCACAAATGTAGACAACACAAAACCAATGCAATGCCCTCCCTGTTAAGAAGTGGGATGGAATATAATAGACTATTCGGCTGGATATGATTATTATTATCATTATTAAAACAAAATACGTGTTGCATAGGCCTGAATTTCAAACCTCACCTTTTCGCCCTGAACTGTAGACTGTTATAATAGTACTAAATAGACCAATGACTGCATGGAGTCTAATATAGGACTGCAGCTTTCGGGACTTCTTTCTCACAGTATCTGATGATCCTCTATATGAGAAAACAATGATCGAGATTCAAGACACATCCTCTGGTTTGAGTGGTTTCTGACTGTCTGGCATTTGCTGAACGATATTGTGTACAGTGTGTAGTTGGCTTGCTCCCACACCCACGCACACACACAGCGGACATCGCCAGAACCAGAACGGCCCGCCCCGACGACATCAAAGTGCTGCTGCTGTTAACTTTGGGGCGAGAGACATGGAAGCATTATATTCCAGATCATCACTCTCTCCCTCTCTCTCCTGGCGTCATATAAGGAAACTACGTTTTCCAATAAGAATAGAAGTACCATTTTGTTGCAGTCTATTATTGCTCAACACTCTCTCTCTTCTAATAACAGCTGCGCCAATAAGGTTGCTTTTTGGCCATCACCATGGTTTATACAACAGGCGGGCCTATATAGCCTACTCATACAGTCCGAGTGTGTGTATAGCCTAGATGAGGTCTTATTATCCGTGGTTTTAGAATAACCCCATCGCCCACATGCAAAGTAATGCAACTCTTCAAACAGTAGCTAACACAATGTGGGCCAAAATATAGCCAAATTACTGCCTCTCAAAATCCCATGTTTGAAATTAAATTAAACTAAAAAGCCTGCATAAAACCAATTTAAAAAATAGATATATACAAATAAGCTAGTCAGTAGACTGCTAGTATAAAGCCAAATGCCTTGTAAAAGACACATTCAAAGGGTTGGTCTATTGTCAACATTTTAATGAATGATTTTAGGCTAAATTAGAATAGGCCAGCCCAGCTTATGTGCATCACAGGCAGTATGTGAAGCAAAGCAAAAGGGAGACACGAGGACACATTTTGTGACTCATATTGCCTGCAAACATGTCATTGACCGACTTAATTGATAATAGTGACGCCTCCTATTGGTTAGTTCAAAATACCCTTGCAGGCATTATTATTCTATTGTGCTTATTTGAATAACTTGAATTAATATCTGACAAGGTTAAGTGTAATTTGTTATAGACCATGACCTTTTCAGACAATTTACAAGCCATTTATTTAAGCTATCCCACTAAATAAGGCTATGGGCCATTTAACTATGTCAGCCCAATTAAGAGCATAATAACACATTTGGCTAAAACTGAGCGCTATTATTTTTTACCCAGAGAAATAAATCGACTCTCGGGTTCATTATTCATTTGATAATTTTGTATAAAAGACAAGTGTTTGTATGGTGTCTGTAGAGTAGACCTATTTGGCTTTTCAAACTTCTGCCAATTAAGGAAGATAAGATATTGATAACTTATACTTAGGCCCATTTCCTCTGCTTAAGATGTTCTGGCTCATGCTAAAATGTTGGCTTTATCTTCACAGCTGTTATTTCCAATCAAATGGTCTTACCGTAATTATAAGGAAAAGTAAAGTCTGTCTCAGCCGACATGATGATCCTGCGATCCTGTCTCTGTCTACTGACTACTTGGTTGCTATAAGAGCACATGATCTGTCTGTATCAAACATGCTAACTAAACAGGATGTTATGCATGATGTGCACATATCATAGCCTATATGACATAGGCTATAATACAACAGAAATCATTTAATTGAAACAAAAGGTAATAAGCTATTGTTGTTGACATCAAATTATATTCAATAACTCCTCACACAGACAATGGTTAATTAGGTAACCTACAGTCCACTGAAGTTAAACAGCAGGCATTGTCAAACTTTTATACAAGATGATGATATAAAACACTTTTTGTTTCTCTTAAAACTTTAAAACTTCACATTTGTTCTTTAATTACATTGGGTTCTTCAGGCCAATTAAAGATAATGCTTCAGTTTTGCCAACAGCCCATATGGTATAGCAGTTTCTTCTTCACTGGTTCCAGCAAACACTATGCATCTCTCCACTTGTGTGTGTGTGTGTGTGTGTGTGTGTGTGTGTGTGTGTGTGTGTGTGTGTGTGTGTGTGTGTGTGTGTGTGTGTGTGTGTGTGTGTGTGTGTGTGTGTGTGTGTGTGTGTGTGTGTGAGAGAGTTAAGAGTTTTGCAACGATATTTCCACTCTAAACATGCTCAATAATGTTGTGTATTTGGTAAAAAAGAAAAGAAAAATAATATAAATAAAAACTTTCCCAGAGATAAAGACACTGTGGATTTGATTGTGTAAAGCGTATAATAGTGTAATGCACTGGTTCTCAACATGGGGTCGGGGGACCCTCAGGGGTCCTTGAAGGGGTTAGAGTTACAGGGGATCCCTGTAACCAGGTCCCCAGCTAAATGATTGATAGTTAAAAACCAAATGGAGTCTTACGGGTATGTAACTCCAAGAGTGTACAATGTACAAACGTACACATTTGCACATTATTCTCTGAGTTAAATAACACTGAGGATTTTGCAGTGTACTGTATATGATTGTGATTATGCATATCATACTGGGGGTCTGGGGAAAAGCGTAAAGGGAATTCAGTAGGGACAAGGTGAGTGTGGTGCACAAACAGCAGAGGAGATTGTGTGATGGCATGCAAAATAAATGACAGTTGAGGTGTCAAATTTGACCCGGCAGCTTGGCTAACCATGCATACAGTAAAATCCTCAGTGTTAATTTAACTCTTAAAGCGTAAACATGGCCGGAATTTAAACCTTACAGGCTATTCATGTCCATGTTTACATTCAGAGTGAAGGGTTTTACTCTGGCTTATCGCACAATGTACAGTCAGTTTATGAGATGAAGATGACATACTGTAACTGTGAGTCGAAAGTTGGAAACAAATATACACACATAAACACATACAATCAAGCAGAAAGGTGCACACATGAACATTGTACATGATTAAACACACATGCACTCAAATGCATTTGCAGACGGCGGGCGGACGGACACGCACACACGCACATACGTACGCACAAATAATGTACCCATCACTATGACACATTGTATCTAAGACTGGCAAAAATAATCATTTTTCGGTGCCTAAATCCTCCATTGCCGCAAAGAACTTGACTGTTGTCTTTTTCTCCATGAGGCTGTGGGACAAAACACACAACACTTCCACACTACACTTTGAGACTGCAAAAATTCTCAGTGTTAGTAAACCACTTAAACCCTATAGGCCTATGTTGTTTGAGTCCCCCTTGAAACCCGCCTTTTTTCCCTCTACACCAAATATCTTAGTTGGAAAAAAGCAGAGCTACAAGTTGTTGCGATGAATCGTGAGCACTTTTTGCAGTTCTAGGTTCGCCCCAGTACAGAGATACTAAGATTCATGTGGCTAAACTAGGATTTTGCAGTTCAGTCAGTCAGTCAGTCAGTCAGTCAGTCAGTCAGTCAGTCAGTCAGTCAGTCAGTCAGACAGACAGACAGACAGACAGACAGACAGACAGACAGACAGACAGACAGACAGACACACACACACACACACACACACACACACACACACACACACACAAAACCTTGTTCTGCCTGCTCTGCTTATATCCTCACCCAAGATGTAGACTTCCACAGTACTTCCACCCCTAAAAGCCTCTCCAAATCTGATTATTCTTCTGTTTCATCAGGTTGAGAGATCTGGCTGAGGGTGTATTGGCATTTGACTTCTGATTTATCCTCCTTCCCTCTCCCCCTCTGGACTCAGGGCTCTCCAGTTGGCAGCAGTTGCGCAAGTGGCTGTTGTTTCAGGCTAGAGTCTATTATCTGAGTTATCCCATCAAGTCTGTTTGGTTGGAGACCAGCAGTCAATTCTTTGCCATTCTGACGACCAAGCATGGGTGATAGAAGAGATTGTCAGCAGCTAACTTCTACTCATATACAGTGACTCTTTACACCTTTGCCCTACAGCAAGGGGCACATCTCCAATGCACTTATTTAATTGAAACAACAAAAGGTAAGAGTTTGTGTACCAAATGTCACTACTCACTATGCAGGTTTATTTAAATGTCCCCAATTTAAGATCAGGACATATACATATCCTATACTCCGTCTCTCTTTGTCTCTTTCACTATTTTGCTCTCCCTGTCTCTCCTTCCCTCAATAAAAAAAACCTTAAACCACTGATTTATACTGTGTCATACAACGGTTTCACGTAGCGAAAATTGCTTGTAGATCTGCTATTTTCACCCGAGATCTACAAGCATATAGGCCTAGGCTGTTTTTGAGAACGTTCGACTATAATGACATGCCCAAAATAGGGACACCAGGGGTTGATGTGGTTAAGTGGCCTGTGATCACGAAAGCCATCATGAGAAGGTATTCCACACCAACTGCCACACTGACCCCGTGGGCACCCACCCATAGCACCAGCCAGCCGAGCCAAGTAGCACATCTCCACAACACAACCGTTTTCCTGCCAAAAGTGGATGAGCTCTGAGAAGAACAGAAACAGATAGAATGTGACAGGCAAATGGAAACTCTTAGGCACACTTAAAGAGATGGACTATGCTGGGGGTGGGGGTGTGTGTGGGGGGGGGTACACACCTTTAAAAAAAAGAAAACGCCCCTCCACCGCCAGTGCAGCTTTAGTGAAATGTTTCATCTCCCTCAATGTCATCCCTCGCCTCTTTGTGGGCTTTATTGCATCCTCTCTGGCCTTGCGCCTTCCCCTTACCATCAGTGTGAAATGCAATCAATTTGTGCTGAGGGCGACTGATGCTTTGTGCGAGGACAGTATTGTAAGGCCTTGCTCACTGCTTGGAATTGTGGGTAAGGGAAGAGAGATGTGATCCTGGCTCCCACTCAGAGGGTCAACAATTTTCCCCCATCAACTCCCATCAATTGTGTGTCTGCATGAGAGAGTGTGTTTTGTTGAGAATGCCTCTCATTGTGTGTCTGTGTGTCCGTGTCGGGGTGTGTGTGTGTGTGTGTGTGTGTGTGTGTGTGTGTGTGTGTGTGTGTGTGTGTGTGTGTGTGTGTGTGTGTGTGTGTGTGTGTGTGTGTGTGTGTGTGTGTGTGTGAGAGAGTTAAGAGTTTTGCAACGATATTTCCACTCTAAACATGCTCAATAATGTTGTGTATTTGGTAAAAAAGAAAAGAAAAATAATATAAATAAAAACTTTCCCAGAGATAAAGACACTGTGGATTTGATTGTGTAAAGCGTATAATAGTGTAATGCACTGGTTCTCAACATGGGGTCGGGGGACCCTCAGGGGTCCTTGAAGGGGTTAGAGTTACAGGGGATCCCTGTAACCAGGTCCCCAGCTAAATGATTGATAGTTAAAAACCAAATGGAGTCTTACGGGTATGTAACTCCAAGAGTGTACAATGTACAAACGTACACATTTGCACATTATTCTCTGAGTTAAATAACACTGAGGATTTTGCAGTGTACTGTATATGATTGTGATTATGCATATCATACTGGGGGTCTGGGGAAAAGCGTAAAGGGAATTCAGTAGGGACAAGGTGAGTGTGGTGCACAAACAGCAGAGGAGATTGTGTGATGGCATGCAAAATAAATGACAGTTGAGGTGTCAAATTTGACCCGGCAGCTTGGCTAACCATGCATACAGTAAAATCCTCAGTGTTGTGTGTGTGTATGCGTGAGTGCATGTGTGCGTATGTGTGCACGGCCGCACACATACTGTAGGAGAGCATGTTTTGTTGAGAATGCCTCTTGTGTGTGTGTCTGTGTACAAGGGGAAAAATCTCATACACATTCAGCTATGCAATACAAATATTGACGAATAGAAGATATCAATATGTAGAGAAATAATGAAAAATCTGATTGGTTGAAGGTCACTTGTATGGTTCCACATGGATCAGTACTGGGAACAAAACTGCTTATACTGTACTGTGTATAAATGACATCTGCAAGGTATCTGAAGTGTTAAAGTTTATTTTAAACCCCCCCCACACACACACACACACAAAACAAAAAACAATCCATCCAGTACTAAACATGATAAATGATGTTGAGATAGAAAGAGTGTATGAAAATAAAGTTTTGGTAACAGATTAAAAACTCTGAAAACCACACAAAACCTGTACAAAAATAAATCTAAATCAATCACAATATTGAACAAAGTCACACACATGCACGCGCACCCGCACGCACACACAAACACGCACGCACGCACACACACACATTATATATATACATATATAATCACACAGATATATTGTAAGAAGTGTAGGTCAAATAAGCTAAGGCTTCTACACCTATTCTGACATTATATTGTTCAGAAACGAACTACTATGTCTGTATATGTGAGAAAATGATTCTACATTCTCCTCCAAAGCCCACACTTGAACACACTTCACTGTCTGCTCTCCCAACAACGCAACAAGCTTTTATTTTCCACATAGTCTGTATCTTCCCTCATCCTTTACGAAAACACCACCACCCCAGCCACCCACCCCCCTACCCCCCTGCCCTTCAGCGGCTCCGCAGATCAAAGACACAATGAAGTTAGAGGGAAATTTATAACAAACACTCAACCACCACTAAGCCTGAAGTGCATGTGCTTTTTGTATGTGCTTTGTTCATGTACTGTATGTGCAGGCTTTTATTTCCGCCAAAACAACCTTCATTTCTGTGGATGCCAGTTACAGTGTTTCTACAAAGAGATGCCTTAAGAATTATACTTTGTCGTACAACGGTGCTGCACAGTGAAAATGGCCAATCTACATGCTGACAACGACTCACATTGTGGCTTGTTATGAGCTTGTAGATCTGCCATTTCCGCAAAATGTTCGCCTTAAATTGACTTGTCTAAAATAGGGATGACACGGTTAATGTGGTTGAAATTACAGGCTTTAGACAAGACTGAAATTGAAAACAACCTCACTGCACATTTCTTAGGCAGTTTGTTGTTTTGCTGTCATTTTGACAGAACTGTGTACGGGAAGCTGAGGAAAGAAAGGGGGAAAGACACGCAGCATCGGTCTTCAAACCTGGGACATAGCAATCATGTGATTGACGCACTATCCGGTCAGCTACAGGTGGGCCCCAGAAGTATTAACCACTTGAACCCCAGCATGCCTATTCTGGGGGGGAACATTCGCCAAAAATAGTAGAGCTTGTAGATCGGTTACTTTTGGCGAAGAGATTTAGTGTAGACAGAAAAAAGTGGTCAGAGTACAGTTGTAACTCAAATGCGTTAGACTACAGGGTTTAAGTGATAAATGTGTGAGTGCGTGTTTGTACTCATGACATAAGTACAAGGACAGCGAGAGTGAAAAAACAGACGGACACACACACAGTTTTAGTCCCAGTACTGAAGTAACCTTCAATGAGTCCGATCTCTCCTTTTTACCGACTGATATATCTATTATTGGCATAGATGAATGTGAAAGAGATTTGTTTCTCCCTGCCACACACACACACACACACACACACACACACACACACACACACACACACACACACACACAGTGCCAGTTAAATGCCGATCGTCATCAGTCTCAGCTTCATGATGAAATTCACGCAGAACACATTTTTCCCCCCTCTGTGTGGTACATTAGCATTGTACCATGTCATGGCGCTGGCAGTGAGTAAACCCATGGCTCCTATCATCCTGGATGAATCGCTTGATTTCAGTTTACACCCAAACACCCCATCCACCTCGCATTATGTATAAGCAGACTTGGTATTTATGATGCTAGGTTTATTTTATATAGCAAGCGATGGGCGAACTCCAGGCCATTCAAGGGATATCCACCAGGATCGCGGTCACTGTGGTGAAAAATTGGACAATAAACCTGCCAGTGCCCGTTGCTACGTCGTTCACCAGTAACACAGGCTGGCAGCCCTACACTGAAACATGTAAACAAATAAAATGGTTTATGTGGGTACATGTGTACTCTGTGTGTGTGTGTGTGTGTGCGCGTGTGTGCGTGTGTGCGTGTGTGTGTGTGTGTGTGTGTGTGTGTACGCACATGTTTGTATGCGTGTGTGTGTGTGTGTGTGTGTACAGCGTTTGCGTGTGTTTGTGTGTGCACGTGCAGGTGTGTATGATCGTAAAGCTATGGGCTTTTGTCATGTTAAAGGTCCTACACAGTAAAGATTCTCAGCATTAATTGAACTCTTACTGGTCCATTTGGGTCTGTTTTTACTCTCTCTGAGGATTTTTACTGTGTATGAACTTGGCCTACATTACCATGTAAATGGTACCGCTCGCTTCTCAGGTTGCTAGGGCAGCTGATCGAAGCCAACGAGTAGAGGTGGGAGGTGTGTGTGTGTGTGTGTGTGTGTGTGTGTGTGTGTGTGTGTGTGTGTGTGTGTGTGTGTGTGGAGGGAGGAGGGGGAGGCTACTGGGGAGCAGGCTTCAGCCCAATTCATGGCTCCCTAAAATGTTACAGAACACCCATTGTGCGATCACAAAGCATGCGTGCAATTGAATTTCCCCCTTTGCTGTGCTCACATTTAGACATGAATTGGCTGCACTCCACATGGTCAGGGGTTCTATTAGGGGGCTCCACACAACTCTTTTGGCTGCAATTCTCGCTGGCCTTTAGCACCAACTGTATGGCCTCTTGTGGTGATGTCATCACAACAAATCCATTCATACAGTATGTGCCCGGCGGAGAGTGCTTTTAATGACAACCAAAGGGTGATCAGGTAGCATATGTACCTGATTTATAGGTAGGTAGCAAGCTTGTTTTATACCAGAATGAAATTAGGGTAAACACAATTATGAGCATTAGATATGCACATATATACCTATCGTTGCTTTTGGACAGAAACCTCATATCTCCATATTTCAACTTTTTCATGTTTTATGTAAATTTACTTTATGTAAATTGACTTCATCATACAAGAGTGCACAAAAGTAGTGAAAATAGCCGATTTACAATCTCACAACTGGTTGCAATTAATTTTTTAAATACGGTTTTGGACATACAAGGTTTCTGCCTGACAGCAATGATATACAGTATATATGTTTCACTCACTCAACTGAATTACTGTCTATTCAAAGTTTAGTGGAATGATGACAGTGAATAAGCATCTCTTCCCATACACGTGCGTGCGTGCGTGCGTGTATACTGTATAAACTAACACACACACACACACACACACACACACACACACACACACACACACACAAACTATGCATAGTGCATACCGAGTGCATAATCCAAAAGTCTGCATATAGTTTGGTTGCGCATATCGCCGGGTATGGACTAGTTGCTATACATTTGGGAAATGTACACAACTACATACTAATACTGCTCGTACAGTCTAGCATCTATTATAATTAGTAATATTAGAAGCCGTTATTAAGGCCTAACATTAATAGACAGAGACTATTCTATTGCATCACTGCTGCTTAGTACTAATAACGTTTCAACACAACACCGCTTCCTCCTTCATTTCCTCCACCCTCATGTTATGAGAAGTAGCGTTGCTGTCAGGTGGAAACCTTGTAAACTGTTTCTTTTCAGGATATGGACCGATAATTCTCAGATATAGTGAAAATAGCAGATTTACAAGCTCACAACAGGTCGCATTGCGACGCCTTGTGAGCTTGTAGATGAGCTATTTTCACTACTTTTGCTTGATGCTCTTGTTGTACGTCGTAGGGTATTAAGTGACGAAAAAACATAAAGTTGAAATTTGGAGGTTTCTGCCCGACAGTGACGAAGAGAATCAAGAAGACCACCCTCATGCAGGGGCATCATTTGGGGTCCCGGGGAATGGCAATTGCCACCCCCTAGCGTTTGCATTTAACCTCAAATTCTGTTTTTATGCAATTATTTTCCAAGTCTGAACATATTTGTAGATTAATCTGATTTTAGATCGGCGCTGAGTGCATCTCAATCCACGGCTGTCCATCTACATGTGACATGCGTCATACACGTGTTTTCTTGTTAACCAATAAACCATACATTCATTAACCACTTTTGCCCTGGTGTCCCTATTTTGGGCATGTCATTATAGGCAAACATTTTCAAACTTTTCTTTTTTAATAGTAAAAAATAACTGATCTATAAGCTTACAACGCATTGCGATGCGACTTGTTGTGAGCTTGTCGGTCGGCTATTTTCTAAATAGGGCTTCTGTGGTAACTTTGTCATCCCCTATAGTTTCTTTCTGATGTAGTGACAGAGGAAGTGCACATGAGAGGAAGAGAATGAAGACGAGCAGAGGGGGTAAAGTGGCTGCACTCCCCTCCCTCTCTGTCTCTCTCTCTTTTTTTTCCTGGTGTGGGCCCTGGGGAGCTAATGAGGGCCTGTGCTTTAGGGAGGTAAGATAAACATTATTTCTGGCATATAACAGCCGCCAGCAGCTTATTTATGGCCTGGCTTTTGTGTGCTTGGAGCTAATAACGCTTCAAAAAGAAGAAAAAAAAGAAAAGGAAAAAAAAAATCAGAAAAGCCTTATAGCAACCACATCCACGGCCTTCCTACCCTCAGCGCTACGGCCACTCAACAGGGACATCAAACGCTTGCCCTCGTGTCTGCAGCCCACATTAATTGTCCACCTATTATTCCCACGCTAGACCCTGAGAAGCAAATGGAGGAAAACATATATGGAGAAAAGAGAGAGGGAAGAGAAAAGGAGAGACAGAGATGGGGGAAGGAGAATATGCTGTGTAATGAGGTCCCTCCTTTCTCTAAAACAATATGAAGGGTTTTGATGGCCCCCAGGATCTCTCATTACTCACCTTAATGACAAATGAAGCCTAATTTGAATCAACCCAGTTAGAGTACAAACACACACATACGTACAGTATGCATACGCATGCACACACAATAGTGGCGTGGCCATCTCTGTCCTCTTCACTGTCATTAATCCGGGTCAACACTAACGGTGTGTTTTCATACACATGATCCTTGTGATCTATCTGTAAAGGAGAGTGGATTTTGTGAAAGAGGTAATTAATAACACAAGCTAAAATGATATACTGTGATGTGACACGAGTGAGACATTTAGGGTGCTTCTCGAGGACACACTACATAGTGATTGTACCTGCTTCATGTAACTCTATGCTTATTTGCATCTGTGACACTGTAATATGACTCAAATGTTTGTTATTGTTTTTCATTATTTATGTATTGTATTTTATATGCTGTCATCAGGGCGTCCTTGAAAAAGAGAGCTTGCTCTCAACGGGCTTCCCTGAATAAATAAAGGAAAAAGAAAAGAAAAGAATACTTGAGCGTGTACTGAGCATTTGTTGTATTAATGTACATAGATGCAGTGATGACTTATTATGATATTATTCTAGGTTCAATATATATTCTGTAGGTTTCTCCAAATGTTTTATTCAGCTTCAAAAAGCCAGGGTCATGGACCATTTTCTCGTTAACGGATTTATGATTTATGATTTGCTTATATTTTCTCCAGTCATAAATATGTTACTCAACTGAATCATTGTCAGCTTTGAATACATTTAAACATTTTGGGACTACTTTCAGCTAGACTTTTCAAATCAATCCAAACATAACTAAAATGAGTGGAATCCAATGGCTTCCTCCATAACCAAACCACGGTATGCTTTAGAAAATGGTCAACAGTAATGTCAAGTATACCATGATGAGTCATGGTCATGAGCTAAACATGCCAGACCACTGGTATGGTCATCTAAGACAAGAAACTTCAATTTTATAGAAGATTTGTGTAAAATAGTTTTGCCACAATTGACTATATTCACACAGCGGCCATTTTGCTGTCACGTCACATTTGCGGGCTGGAAGAAATGCCACCCGGGGTCATTATTTCATTAACTTAATAGCAAAATGGCCACCGTGTGAATATGGTGAATAGATCCCTGAGTAAGGATTGCATTACTTTTGTGACTATAGCACCATGTCTTTGCATTGGTGTTATAGTGTGACAATAACTTAATGATGGTGGCATGATATTCAATTTTATTTGTTATTAGTAAGTAATTTTCAGCTAAATTGATATTATTGTATGGCATCTTAACCTGCAAATTACAAAGATAATGTAGATTTCTGTATCTGTGTCACGCATGACAAAATATGGAGTCCAGGCCAGTCTATGATGTCAGTACTAGGGTACTACATATATGAGGAATTGCGGTTTTATTGCAGATGCGACTGACTTTCAACTACCTCAGGTCCTCTGTGATGTGCGTGCCACACACCGACTGAAGACGGTCGGTTGGACGGTTCTCGAGATACATGAACTACAGATGTGCAGACAGACAGGCACAGATTTCATGCATTTATAGTAATAAAGGCTAATATAGGCTAATAGTGGTTTGTTTCATACATACAGATTACAGACTAACATGTAGTGGCTTGTTTCATACATGTAGCGGCCATAGGCTAAGATGTACAGTAGCTACCCGTTTCATACTGTACATGTAGGCTAACATGTAGCAGCTAGTTTCATATAGGTTAATATGTAGCAGCTTTGTTCATACATACAGTAGGCTAACTAACTGACAAACTGCAAGCAACCCAACAGGCGGGCGAAGGCAGGAGGTTACTGGAAGTTCAAAGGGCAGAGTTCAGATGGGGTTTTCTCTGAAAGGTAACCAAACCCCCGCGCCTCACACGCTAGCTAGCAACCCATATTTACGAGGTGTTATTTTTATGCGAGTGGCGGGCAACAACAGGTTTAAGAGGGCCCAGTGTAACCTTCTTGGGGCCAGGGCTGACCTGCACCCGAACAACAAAAGTTTCTCTGGGCTACAATTAGCACGGGGGCTGCACTGAGTCACCGCCACATCATACCCCCATGGGATCCAACGCAGGCCCCCTGCCCTCCCTTTCCCTCCCTGCCTCCGCCTCACCCCTGGCTGGCCCTTGAACCAACATCCGTCCTCCCTCCTCCTCCTCCTCCTCCTCCTCCAGAGCAGGTGAACACCACTGCATACTAATATGGAACCAGATGCCAACACACAGCTCTGGGTGGCCATTCAGACACCATGTTGCATGGACATATTTTTAGAAGCAGAGGGAGTGGGAGTGCTGGAGACTCTGGTTGTTTAATAATGAATGCCTGATTTTTACTTGGTTGCGCACCATGTCACACATAGAAAATACAACCGATCTACAAGCTTACATCTCGTCGCAGCGTGAAGTATAATGTAATGTAAAGTAAGTGTCCATAAAGCTGAAGAGCTCCATCCCATTCCACTTGTTCCTCCCAGCCCAGTGATTCTCCTACTATTTTCTATTTCTTTTACTTTCTTTCCTTCTTTTCTCCCTCTCTCTCTACTACTCTACTACTCTCTCTCTCTCCAGCTAGGCTGAGCCCTGACAGTTGTTGCGATGCCTGGCGACAGAGTGAATATGCAGCGGAGGCTCGCTGGCTCCGTCCGCACAGACTTGTCACCACTGCTTAGCATCAGCCCCCCAAACTAGCAATTAACTCCGAGCCCCCCGCCTCCGCCGAACCCACCCGCCCCCAGCCCCCACCCCCAGCCCCCACCCCTGTCCTCCCACCCTCCCTCCCTATCCACACTCCTGAAGGCACAGTGACCCGTCCCCCTCCCATCCATTCAACTCTACTCTGCACTAACCGCCCCCTGTCCACTGTGGCCCTCTCTCACCCCATATACTCTACTTTCTAACTATGCCCCATGACCTGATTCCATGACATACTACATGTTCACAGACATTCTTTCCCCTCTGTGTGTGTGTGTCAGACCCCTGAACTTTAGAAAAAGACGATAAAGTCAAGTTGTCTGTGTCTGTTCCTGGCAGAGCCCAGTATGGCCTTGGCAGCTCATCAGCGAGGGTAACAGGGAGAGACGGGTATGTGCTTCAGGACCGATGCTGTGGACACTGAGAGAAGCTGCATGAAACGGCAATGTTCAGGCCAGTTCCATCTCACTGCTCAATCCCCATTTTACACTGTAAAAGGTGATATTGTGAGATTTTTATGAAGACGAATAATAATAATACAAAATTATAATAAAAACATCCACAGAGCTTTTATAGATGTGAAGAATAAAAGTTCCCTTCCCTTAAATAATCCCCCCCCAAAATGATGAGTCTAATATATTTGTTTACCTCTGTAAGCTTACGGCGGCCATTATCCATGTTGCTTTCATTCATGCGACATCTGGTGGCTGAATGTTAATTATAGCACCCTTAATTTAACTGAGGGTTACAAATGTTTAAATTAACACAGAGAATGTGACTGTGCCTGACTGCCTGTGCTATTAACGGATATACAATGTTTTGTTCACCCACCAGTGTTCAACTGGTGGCTTTGTCTCTTTTTCTGTTATAGCATATTATTACATTTTTACTAAAATGATACAGAATACAAGTTTTAGTCACAGGGCTAGGCTTGCAAACTGTAATCAATAGTACTTGATATCTATATTTCTGAGGATATTAACTTAACTGCTATTTCATATATAGGATATCTAGGACCACAATGGAAACGTGGTCCCCAGGCCTTTTTTTGTGTTATCCTTTTATCCCTAAGTGTTACTGTACTCCTGTGCTGTTTACATCTTTGACTAATAAAGTATTCAATCAATCAAAGGTAAAAGTAAAGGGTTTATTGACTCATAATTTCAACCAAGCAGTCAGATTTGTATGTCATTTTTACATAAAGATCTGGTTGTTTGCATACTGTAGGTTCACACACTGATGTTATGAATCCATATTGTCGACACATTCCTGGGATGATAATTTACACAGACTTCAGTTGCGGCCGTCCACACAGTTGCTGTGAATTCATCAACCCGAGAGGGGGGGGGGGGCTTTGACCTAAAGTATCGTGAGCAATCCCCTCATTCTTTAAGTCAACAGGGCTGGGGTCTCTTTACCAGCCCCTAGGGGACATTCTGCATTAACACGTCACTTTGAGCAAGATGACACACTCCCATCATTGAACTACTGGCCACAACTCCTGCATTCATCTGTTCCGCCTTCCCCCATCCCCTTAGAGGCCATTCCGTAATGAGAGTTAGTTAAGCTGAGTCCCTTTCACCTTCAATGTGTCCCTAATTACTAGATCAGACATTCTCCCTCACTGACTGTTCCATGTCTCAGTGTAAGAAGGTCCCCCCTTATTATTTATACGGCGTGGCTAATAGCTATGTAGGGGTCATAGCCGTCTAGAAGATGTGTGACTGCGGACCCGGCCTCTCTACATGGAGCATGACACTGGATTGCTACTATATTATACTATACTGTATATTATCTTAACATTCTTATAACTATATACTATATAACATTATTGTTGTACTATATTATATTATTATATATGTAACACCCGTCCCAGGTAGCTATGAGGATTCTTGTGTAGTAGTACTCTGGGCGGGGCCAGGGTTCATTTTAATAAAATGGCGCGACCACCTGTAGTCTAACTTATTAACCTTTTTAATTTGTACTTATTTAATTTTAATTCAACTGGCTGGTGCCTCCAAATAAAGTTAGAATATAATGAAATTATACTCCTTTAAAGTATGTTTTTAACTTGTTTCCTGCTTTTAAACTACTTGTTCAAACAAGCATTAATCAACATGAATTATATTATTACCATACATGAATTACCTGGGAGCTATGACACAACAAGGTTACTTTACCTTTAACTACCTAATGTAGGTAGGGATATTTATAAACACAGAAAAACATTAAGTCTCTCAATGCAGCATAAAATAAAAGCAATAAAAGGATTGTGAATAAATGTGAATAAACAAATGACAACAGGTCATACACAATGGGCCCCACTCACACTCTCACACACACACACACCTGACTGCAACCTTTAAGTCCTTCTAGTGACCCTAATTGAATGCTTGGGTTGCAGGCCTGAGTCGTGGCTTGGGTGCGTTGAGGCCTACAAACGGTAGTGGCCGCTTCACTTGTTCACCAAGCAGAAAATAAAAATGCACGTGCACAGTACAGTACTCACAAGTCCAGGAATAAGGTTAGAAGGGTGAGGGGTTGGTGAGGGGTTACTGCATGATGGGGGGAATGCAGCAAAGGGAACATCAGCCATGACAAGATGAACACTCTAGTAGAAACACTCCAGATGAAACAGCAGGGACAGTCACTCTCCAGCAAGGCAAAGCGTTCCAATGGAACTGTCTTGAAGCTCACACTTGCCAGTATCCTAAAGCAAATATATCAGCTAAGTAACAAGTCCACATCATGAAGAGATAGTTGTAGCTTGTACTTAACCAATCATATAGAATGCCAAGCTATAGACCATATTCACACGGCGGCCATTGATTGATTGATTGATTGATTGATTGATTGATTGATTTGTTAAAATTCCATTTTGGAATTTAACATTGAAAGTGCCACCCCGTTGCCGTGGTGGCAACCGGGGTGGCACTTCATTGACGTAATAGCAACATGGCCGCCGTGTGAATATGGTCTATTGCATTTACAACACAATACATAGCTATTTGATTGTTGTGAAGGTGCTAATTGCTAATGGCAATTAACAAACACATTAACTGTTACACTCCAACACTTAGTTAGCACAGAAACAATACAGGCATATATTCACCTCTTGTAGATCAACCAATTCACACCACAGGATAACTTGTCGTCAACCAAGGTTACAAACTGCCATTTTCTTCACACAGGTTACACTGCACAAAATGTGACTTCTCACTCTGTCTGTCTCTGGTAGAATATTGTCTGATTTAGAAAACCTGTTCCCTAGCAGGCTGATTATCTAATTTTAAACACCTGTTCCCTAGCAGGCTCTGAGAACCCACCCTCCACCTGTGAGACTGGACTCCTGCTTGATTGTCAATTAAGCATGAATAAATCAAAACAAAAGAAACTCAAGATTGACACATGCTGCTAACAAGATAGGTTGTGAGCCTACAGACATGTGCTGGGCCATGTACATTTCAAACAAACTATGCCCTTCTGCACTGATTACAGGGTTTTAACTCAAAGGACTGGGGATTACTTTCCTATTTTAATACATGGCATTCTTCCATATATATTTTACATATATATATATTTAAACCATATGAAGTTAGACTTTTTAGAATAATGTTTTAAATGTTTTAACCTATTTATTTATAGCATGAATTTAAGCCTATAGTCTAAATGAATTTTGAGATTAGTTTTAGACTGGGCTACATATACTATCTTACACTATTATATTTACTATTATTGTTATTGCTACTACTTGTATCTCCCTCTCTGTCTCTCCCTCTCTCTCTCTCTCTCTCTCTCTCTCTCTCTCTCTCTTCTTTCCCCCCCCCCTGACAGGCAGATGACCGCCCACTCTAGAGCCTAGGTCTCTGTGAGGTTTCTTCCAGTTAAGGGGGAGTTTTTCGTTGCCACTGTCGCAAAATTGCTTGCTCAGCGTGGGACAATGTCGGGTCTCTGCTCTACATGTAAAGTGTCTTGAGACAACTTGTTGTGTTTTGACACGTTAATAAAATTGAATTGAATTGAATTGAAACCGTGCCTAAATATGGAGTCATATGTCACAGATACGTCATAGACTGGCCACATGAAGTCCGAGATCCACATGGAAACCACGCAGTTATTAGATCCCATCTTGTTTACGCATCATTTGTTTATGTCTGAGTCAGAAAGAGAAGTTGTTTTTTTATGTACTCGTCTATGTGTGTGGTTTGTATCTGTGTATATATGAGTAGAAATGGCTGTGTATGCTCGCAAGCGTGTGTGCGTGCGTCACGTCACTCTCTAAATGCTAATCATTATAAGTGTGTGCAACCACATTAGGAAAGTGGAGGAGCAGGTTCCTCCAGAGAGGCTCATGTCTGGTAAAACTGGCATGAATTGGCAATGGGAAGACCTAGAGAGAGGTTTTTGTGACATCACCCATTAGCCAGGTTTATATTCGCCTGTTTACACACGCTCATCATAGAACAAAAGCCCAAATGAGGGACAAGGGAACCACTTGAAAGAGCACGCTCTAAACAGATCAGGATGTTTCTCCTGTTATTAAGCGTCTTTGCTCATTAGACCAATAAATTTGAGGCAGAACACTATCATTTAGCCTTGTAAAGGGTTCAGGATAGCTCGGGTTTCGAGACAAGATATATGAGCCTCTTTGTTTGTCATATGGGAGATGGCAAAGACATAACAAGCGTCTCGTGACTTGAGCCAAATTTGCTAAATGGGAGTTTATTTGCTTATCAGTCCTTTGCCTTAATGTAGTCAATATGTTCACAACACAGAGGAAACGGGAATGGTAACATTGCAGTGGTTCACTCCTAATGTTACAACAAGTGTTTCTGTTTTTAAAACTTTGCCTGCATTTCCTCCATCAAAGATTTGATGTCATAATGGTGGCCATGCAGACATACAATGACTGCCAGCTTCAAGGGTGTGTCATTGCAACCTGGCAGTGGTGATGGCGACTGTGAAGCCAGTGGGAGTGAGACTTTTCCTGGTTGACTATATTAATTACTCTCCATTGCCCCTAAGAATGCTGATGCCCAGGGCCGCTGTGAAGGACAGCGGAGAGTGATGTTGTGCGTCTGTGTGCATGTGTTTTTTTTGTGTATGTATGAGAATACGTTATATTTGTCTTAGCGATGATTCACAGCAGGACAAGGCCAGTTGGTCACAGTACAATAGTGACATGCAATTTTTAGCTGTTGTGGATTTGAGGTACTTATATACTACATAGCTTCCTGTGTTGCATGTTCATCCCGATAGTCGCTTGGAGCTGCTGATGTCACAAGCCCTTGATCTCACTTTGGGAAATACGATATAAGATCTTATAAAAGTTACAACTGCGGGGCACAATTAAAAAATCATGGTGCAGAGATGGCATCTTTATGAGAACATGTGATCAATCTCCTTTAATCCTTGTATGAGACCTATTATATACTTTGTCATATGATGTGTCACGCTGCAAAAATAGCCAGTCTTCAAGCTGCCAAAAATAGCGTTGTGAGTGTGTAACTTTTCTCCTATTGATAATTTTTGCCTATATGACATGTCCAAAATAGAGGGAGGCCAGTTGAAAGTGTTTAAGGTCATGCTGGGTCTGGGAGCTGAACCAGAAAAAAAGGTGACGACGTGCTTTTTCAAAGACAAACACCTCTGCGGAGAATACAACAATGGTCGCCAGATTTCACCTCCCAACCCCCGGACATCATGTGACATCGAGAGGGTGAGCTGCTCTCACTTTCCTCTCCCCTTCTCATCTCCTCGTCTTCTCACAAATCACCTGTCTCTTCCCCTCAACCGCTGGGAAGGTCAAAGGGCATCTTCTCACGCTTGTTCGTCGTGGCGGCGTCCAATCTGGGAAGCTCAGAAGCCATGAACTACCGGGGTTGCTGGGGCCATGTCGGGGGCGCGAAAAAACAACACACTATGGGCTATAAAGGGAAACAGGAAGTTAGATACAATAGAGGAGACCTTTGATCCGTGATGAGGGGGAAGACTTCCCCTCTGGGTGCAAACTATTAATGTGAAAGTGACTCTACCCATTACACATTTGTTACAGCAAATAATGGGACTAAAATTAGCACACAATAGCAGGCAGGCGGGCGACACTCGCACCCAGCCATGTGCAGGAAGGGAGCGGGAGGTAATTGTATAAAAATGAGTGATTTGCTGGGGCTGGCTGGATGCGTCAGCTATAGCTGCTTGGCTACTGAGAGAGGAGAGGGAGGATACAGGTTGAGATGACGGGCTGTGATGTTGGGTCTCTCCCAAAAAAGCTTGCTTCTGTACTTCTGTCTGCTTGCATAACAACACACAGTAAAACCCTGAGTGTTGATTTAACACTGAGAGAGCAGACATGGATAGCTGAATTTATCTACTGTTGCCATGAAGTGTATCATGCGCGATGAGCATGAGCTTTTGACTTCAAGTCATGAAACCCATTTTAAATTGAACTGGATTGTCCAACATGGGAACATGTAATACAAATCACAAGTAACCATTAGTTATGCGAGTACCTAATATCTTTGATAGCCATGCATGTGTGGTTGTGCATATTTTACATTTAGTTTAGTGTTGGTGTACAGTAGATTAATAAAAGGTGGAGTGTTTCTGCTGTTACAGTACCTAACTCATGGCTTAGGGCAGAGGTCTTCCACGTCTTTCAGGCCAAGGACCCCTTAGCTGAGAGAGAGATGAAGCAGAGACCCTCCACTGCATATTGAGTAAAATTGTGTTGCAGATTAAACTTTTTCAGAATATTTCATAGATAGCTTCATGACAGCACTAGCACCAGTGTTGTGTAAATTAGATCTGCTAGTGTTCAAGTTGTTAATGTAGAAATAAATAAAAACGTTCCTATCACACAAAGATTTGGCAGCCCCCCTATAGTAACTCTGAGGACCCCCTAGGGGTCCCGGACCCCCTGTTGAAGACCCATGGCTTAGGAAAAGACTGCTTTTAACTGGAGGTGCTAATCGTAAACAGGGAGCCAGTCTGCATTATCACTGCAACGCAGGGAGAAATTAGTATGTATGGGAATTACACTACAAGATTAGTAGCAGGTAAACTCTTCAACGATCACAAAAAATATATTAAAACATTTGAAAAAATCTTAACCACTTAAGCCATATATTTACCTATTTCTATCTACACAGCTTGTATACATGAGTCGTAGATCTGCTGTTTTTGAATAGAAAAGAAAAATGGGAAAGATTGTATACATATCAGTCTACATTTCCCAAAAGGAAATGCATTTATTTAATTCAGCCTGACCAGAAGCAGGGATAAAAGATATCCCCACAGCGATAAAACATTAATGACCAGAGGGGGATATCAAACACAGAGGCATGGATCCCCCCCCCCCCAGCAAATCGAACCCTGCACACAAGGTTCGACTATGCAGCTACTGTATGTTTGGTTCTGCTTTGCCGTTACCGCTATGGGAGGGATTTAAAAATTCAATTAAACATCTCAGGGACTGGGCTTACGATAAGAGAAATACCTTGAGTCGATGACAATCAGGACGTTGCCGGCTGACACAGGCCAAAGCAGTCGGTACTGTCAGGGGAAATTCATATCTATGTGATCTCACCGTTGTTTTTAAAGGGTACACTAATCTCGCAGGTTACCTATCGTTCAAGGACGGCCAGAAGACCTGCGAGCGTCCTCCAAATCCCAAGATGCACGCTGAGCCAATATTCCCACCAGTACAGTAGTACTGTATACGGACACATAGCGACCGAGCAGCAGCAGAGACCCAGCCTGGGTTGAAAAACGAGCTCTGGAACTCTTCAGAGCCACTCCAGCGCTCGCTGTTCCTGTAACGAAAAACAACAATTACAAAAGCTCTGAAGGGGAGTGGAATTGGTGTGCAAAGGTTTTACAAGGCCAAATGGAGAGAGAGAGAGAGAGAGAGAGAGAGAGAGAGAGAGAGAGAGAGAGAGAGAGAGAGAGAGAGAGAGAGAGAGAGAGAAAGTGGTCTGTTGTGCATTAACTTTTTTGGACAGCAGGGAATCTCTCCCAGGTGCTGAGGGATTCCAGAAATGAGGGTGGGAATGTACGTATGTGATTATGTGTGTGTATAAGTGTTGTGGATGTGTGTGCGCGCACACACACACACACACACACACACACACACACACACACACACACACACACACACACACACACACACACACACACACACACACACACACACACACACACACACACACACACACGTGCTATAATATAGCAAGCAAAAATATAGTAAAATATAGTAAGCATGAACTCTAGTCAACATATTATGTTGACTAGAGTTCATGCTTACTCTGCTTATTCCGATCTCACACTTCTAAGTTGCTCTGGATAAGAGCGTCTGTTAAATGCCTAAATTGTAGTTGTAAATTGTATGTGTGAGTGGGAGGCGTCCCTGTGTGTGTGTGTGTGTGTGTGTATGTGCATGTTCGTGCGTGCATGCATGCATGCGTGCATGCGTGCGCACACATACAAACAATGGCGTGGGATTTTAATCTATAACAACCAAGAGACCAGACAGAATTGAAAGAAAGGTAGTGGGTGTACAGTACATGTGTGTGATACAAGTGCTTCTAAAGCCCGGCACACCCCCGTCGCCACCGCAGTAAAAGCCATTACCCCCACTTGTCCCTCCTTGCACTTTTAAGAGAGGAGCCAATAGCAGGGATTAGGAGATCTAATTTCCACTGAGTGCTGGTTTCTGAAATAACTTTATAATCCGCGCAGACATGCAAACATGCAAACATGAATACATGCACCTAATAACGTGCAGGAGACGGCTAGTAGCTTGTTTATGTTGGTGAATGGAGAGCTGTTAAATGTTGGGATGCCAAAACGTTTCCATAGCCATGTTGAGTTCCAGTCTCCTCTGGCTGTAAGAAGGGCCCCCACGGCGGACGGGCCCCTACTGAGGAAACTTTACATGACCTCCTGTAATGAGAATGGCAAAGTATTTGGTTCAGGGAGGTGGAAGCGGACAACATATACTCTGCTAGAGGTCATAAAATTCATGTGCCAGGCTGACATGGAAGAGAAGAAAGCCAATATTCAAAATTGTGTGTTCAACCACACAGTAAAATCCTCAGTGTTATTCTGGCCGTCTCTGCCAGGGCCTGTGTGTGCACGCGCCCACTCAATCCGGGAACGCACGTGTCATTTTAGATTTGAGCCACATAACCATTATTTTATACTTTGGGCTATTCAAAAATAGCAGATATACAAGCTCATAGCGTGGCACCGAGTGCCGCGCTATGAGCTTGTAGATCTGCCATTTTTGAAAAATCTTGAACATTTGTGCAAATCTTTAACTAGAATCTTTGCTTCTGGAGGTCCCTACATGGAACAAAAAAATATACAAGCTCATAGCGCTATAGGCCTGTCCCCGACTAAGGATTTGTTTAGTCGACTCTAATTGGCGACTAATTGCCAATAGTCGACTGGCAGTCGACTAATAAAAAAAATGGGCCAAAATACATTTTATTTCAAAGGGCCAAGTCTACACAGTTTGTTTTGTCTCCAGCAGAGTTTCTAGTGTCTCTATCTCTCTCTGGAAGAGGTTGCACATGAACTCTGCAGCCGCACTGAGGCGCTCCAACACAAACAATACCAATACAAAGACGAGGAATAAGAAGAATAAAGTGGAAGTTACGTGTGGTTGCAGGTGTAGACTTGGCCAAAAAACAATTTAAAACATTTTTGGCCGTTTCTGTCTGTCTGTCTGTCTGTCCAAAGCTAATCTTGCAAACTGCTGGACCGATCAGCGCCTAACTGTGTACGCACGCTAGGTAGCAGATATCATATGTTTTATACCTGTGATTTGACTAGTGACTATAGCGATTTAAAGTATTTAAAGTTAATTTCATAATGCAAGTCAAAGGGGCTCGGATTCGGCTGAAACCTTGCCCAGATATGGAGTCTTACGTCATAGATGCGTTGTGTCATAGGCTGGTGACATGGAGCACGAGATCCACAATGGAGCCACAACCTTTTTGGGGGATCCCAGGATCCATATAATTTCCTTCTTCCAACTAGGCACTTTTTGAAGTGATTATATGCAAAGATGAAATTTCTTCTTTTGAGTGTCTTTCATAAAAAATGTCAGGCCGCAAATAGTCATATTTGAACCGGGGACCCCCACCCTGACAAGCACTTGGAATTGTAGGGTTGAGGCATTCAATTTAGTTTGACTCGGTTCCACAGATAAATATTGTGAAAGTAGGTAATATTTGACAATTTGGCCATTGTTTGAACATTTTTAAAGTATAGTTTGATGATTACTTTTCACAAAAATGATGATCACATTTTTCATTTTACAGGTATTAAAAAGGTCTTAAAAGTCCTTAAATTGTCACTTTAGAAATGTGCAGATACCCTGTATACACAAATACTGTATGTTGGTTTGGTTACTGATGCGTGGGAACACAATGTTGCACATTAAGCAAATCATCTGGGGACCCCCCCCAAATCATTTGGGGACCCCCCCCCCCAAATCATTTGGGGACGCCCCTGGGGGTCCCGACCCACAGTTTGAGAACCACTGATCTGAATCATAGCAAGATATTAAAATCCTACTAAGTGTGCTACTAAATATCACCAACTACACAGTAATGTTCATTTAACTCTTGAGAATGTAAAATTTGACCGATAAGGCTTCGTAAGATTTAAAATGTTTACACTCTCTCAGAGTTCAATTAACACTGCGTGTTATTGTTATTGTTATCTTAAAAAGTTATCCTGAGCTTATGCTCCCTTTGACTGGGAAATGTATGTAAAAACATGACAAACCTAACAATTACTTGACCATCACATGGAGCCTTAAGAGGTGAGGAAAATGGGGAGCGAGTGTGCAGTTCTGACTGCAAGGGGGGGGGGGGTTATTATGGGTTGTTCATGAGGGGTGTTTGAAATAGAAAATACTAGCGAATATTGAGAGCGAGTGAGACACAGAGAGAGACAGAGAGAGAAAGAGTCGGCGAGAGACAGACAGCAGAGCAGACAGACAGGGATTTGGGGAGAGAGACAGAGACAAAGAGAGAAAGAATGAGAGAGAGAGACAGAGAGAGAGACAAAGCGAGAGACAAAGAGAACATTTTTGTAGGGGTGTGTTAGGGAGAAAGACAAAGACAGAAAGAGTGGGAGAGAGCTAGAGAGAGAGAGTGTCCCCCAGCTGGTTTTGGCTATCTAATAAACATGTAAACACAGTGCTTTCTCTTCCTCATTAGGTGATTGCAGACGGCCGCTTGCTCTCCATAAATCAGGACCCAGGTTATCAAGGCCTCTGATCTTAACTGTAGCGGGCGCCCAGCTGTCTACAGCCGTACGGACTGGGAACAGCAGGCTAGGAGGAATCCAATTCCTCGCCCACCTTCATCTTTGCAAATAAAGTGTACATGCCCTTTAACCACTTGAACCCTTGCATCCCTATTCTCGGGGGGAACATTCGCAGAAAACAGCAGATCTAAAAGGTCACAATGCATCGCAATGCGTTGTGAGATTTTGAGGGGGGAAATGAGCAGACCAAGTACAGAGCTGACTAGGTATTCGTTTACCTAAGTATAAGTAAAGGATAAGCGGTTAACCATGTTCATGTTCTGGTGTGCCTGTTTTGGGAATGTCATATTGCCAAAAGTTTAAAATCAACCCCCCCCCCCCCCCACGCCCTAAAAAATAGCTGATCTACAAGCTCACAACACGTTGCATCGTGGCGGCTATTTGGATCAGCTAGTTCCTGGCAGCTAGTTCATGGCACCCATGTACGACAAAATATATGCTTACCGGTAAGTGGTATTATTGTAAATGTACAATACTGTATAAAAATGCAACAATATCACTTTTTTACTAGAACAGTATATTTGATTTTGGAAAATGAACACATAACCAATATGAATGAATGAATAAATGAATGAATGAATGAATGAATGAATGAATGAATGAATGAATGAATGAATGAATGAATGAATGAATGAATGAATAAATAAATAAATAAATAAATAAATAAATAAATAAATAAATAAATAAATAAAAAATACATACATATATTATACATATATATATATATACATTTATCATCAGGGTCAGGTCAGCTTATTGCCATAAGTCATTATGCCACAGTTGCTAAGTGAGTGTTGAAATCCATTTTACTTTTCATTTTGCAGTATACCAGTGCAGACCCCAGAAGTTACCCAGAAAATAATTTCTTTGCTACAATTGTGAGAAAAACGTAATCTCTAGACAGGGCGTGTGGGTGAAAGATGAAAAAGGTATAAGAATGAAAAACGGCTGTGTGAGTTTGACTTTTAACTCCCTCTTATACCACCATAAAGGTTACTACATGCCAAGGTCAAGCGCAGTATCACTCTCTTATTCCCTAATGTGAAACACACACAGACTGTACACTAGACTGCCTAGTCAATGCTCAGTGCTAACCTTTCATGGTGCAGCCTTCAAAGTATCTTCAATTACGGCAAGATAACTCTTGTTTCTGCAGCACTTTGCTCGTGTGTGATAGTATAACCCCCGGCTTTAACACAAAAGTGTTATTTCCAAACAATATTTGACAAGCCTTTTATGTGAATGAATTCAGTCAAAATGTGAGATATTTGTCAAGAGCCTTCTCATAATGGTTACCCTTGAAGTTAATCTAATTTGGCTACAATAATGGATATCCTTGTTAGGAAAAAAGAAATAGCAAACTGTGTCTGCGTGTTGCCAATGATTATGAGCCAGGAAACTTAAATGAAGTTAATTCACTTTCCAGGATTATGGCATGTTTTGAAAGGACATGTTGCGATGTGACACAGTTCAAATTCTCTTGAGAGGCTAAACAGTAATAGCTGTAATATCAAAGTAACCACAGCCAAATGTAACATTTTATTTGAGGGAGTTTAGCAACAGTTTAATCGGATTTCATCGGACCAGGCCAGTTCATCTAATTCGAGATTAAAATGATGCATACCCCCAACACATGCACGCACACGTGCACAAACACACTATATTTTATAATATTCTAATAAATTACTGTATATTATGTTATTCTCTGTCATATTATTCTATTCCACATATCCCCACATATCATCACTATAGGGCATCTCAGTATTTCACCTTTTTATGTTTCTTTCGTAAATTAATGCCCTACTACATCGTCATATGACAGTGTCATGCAAGTCCGAAGGACTTTTTTGTGTTATCCTTTTAGCCTAAGTGTTTTACTGCACCTCTGTGCTGTTTAAATGTTTTACTAATAAAGTATTCAATCAATCAATCAATGGATCATAAGTAGCAAAAAGTCTACAAGCTCACAACACGTCACATCGCGATGCGTTATGAGATTATAGATCTGCTACCTTATCTATTTTTGAAAACATTTGAAAGTGAAAGGGGTGTTTGGGTGTTAATTTCTGTTTATTGCAATTTTGGTATTTGATGGTTTGCACTGGTGGAAGCTATTACGTATCTGCATTATACCAACTTTTGATGTTGAATGCTTCTGTGGAAAATCCAATAAACAAAGTAAAAAAAAAAGTGGTTAAGTCTGTGTGGGTTTTATAAATATTTAAACAATGAAATGTATTAACAAGAGCTTGTGACTAAATAAAAACGCATAGGTTCTGTATTCCATTTCCTGAAAAGTAGCAGTTTTGGACATACAAAGGGCACACCCAACAGTGACAATATGCTATACGGTATATGCCATATTATACTATTCTGTTCTATCATTCTATTATACTGAGGATTTTCAGGCTTACAGTCAATTTTTATAAAACATATGCGATGCAATGTGATGTGATGAGATCGCATCGCATAAAACATTTTCTGTCATATACCAGTGATCTAGTAATTGCTATGACTACAAGTACTCTTGTCATGGGAGTGCTGGCACATTCCAAATGAGTTGAAAAATGCCAGTATCATAGTTTCATTGTTTGCTTGACGGCTGAGCACAGATGGAGGCTGGGGTGAAAATGAAGAGTTTGATAGTAATCTGGGCTTCTCTCATTACTCACTTAATGCAATAGTGTCGCAGCGCAGGGCCCTGTTGAGCCTCTGCCAGAAACATGCACAATGCGCACACACACACACACACACACACACGCACACGCACACGCACACGCACACGCACACGCACACGCACACGCACACGCACACGCACACGCACAGGTGTGCATGTTCACAGAGACAGACAGACAGACAGACAGACAGACAGACAGACAGACAGACAGAGACAGAGAAACATTCAGCAACCGTTTGTTCAGTAAGCAAGATATGAATATATGATTTAAAAAAACACACAAAAAAATGGGTGTGGGTGTACATTGCATTGCTTTCAAATGTGATTATTACAGTGTGTTACAGTATTAAAGCTCTGTACTAATTAATTTGAGTTCTCGATCATGTCATTCATTCATAAGAGAAGAGAAGAGAAGAGAAGAGAAGAGAAGAGAAGAGAAGAGAAGAGAAGAGAAGAGAAGAGAAGAGAAGAGAAGAGAAGAGAAGAGAAGAGTGTGTGTGTGTGTGTGTGTGTGTGTGTGTGTGTGTGTGTGTGTGTGTGTGTGTGTGTGTGTGTGTGTGTGTGTGTGTGTGTGTGTGTGTGTGTGTGTGTGTGTGATGTAGAGAGAGAGAGAGAGAGAGAGAGAGAGAGAGAGAGAGAGAGAGAGATGAGTGACTGTTGGTGTGATTTGCATAGCTGGTGAAGGTGAGGTTAACATCTATTGACAGGCCAGGGAGGCCTGGGCTACTCTTCACCTCTAATCAGCTCTAGGCTTTAATCATGTCTGGAGGTTGGGACACAATCTCTCCGAACCTCTGACGGACGGCACTATTGGATTACCTCATGGCCTGCATATGGGCTTCACTGAAACCCATGCATTATATACAAATGACCAGGAATACACATGACTCCCTGCTTCCCAACCACACTCTCTCTCTCTCTCTCTCTCTCTCTCTCTCTTTCTCTCTCTCACGTGCACGCATGCACATGCTCGCACGCACACACGCACGCACGCACACACGCACGCATGCACGCGTGCGCACACACACACGTGTTGGTAGTAGTTGTGCACCCGTGTCGCGCACCGGACATGGCCAATCGGCACTGGCACATAACTAAGTAGGAAACTCTAAATGCCTAAACTACAAACTGAATCTTTCCCTAATTGTAAACCTAAATAAAAAAATATTTTAAAGCATAAAACAACCATTTCTCTTGCCAGGACCAGGAAAAATCGTCTGTCTATTTTTCAAGTTCTACTATACTTGTGGGGACATTTGGCCCGTACAAGTATGGTAATGCAAGCACACGCGCACACACACACACACACACACACACACACACACACACACACACACACACACACACACACACACACACACACACACACACACACACACACACACACACACACACACACACACACACACACACACACTTGAATACTCATCCATTCACACAGTAAGACCACCTACACACTGTACCTACATACTGTACATCTGCCTTCGCCAGAACTGCCTTTATATGCATTCCTGACACATTTACGCGGTTCCTATTGTTTTTCAGAAACTAATATGGTGTCTTGGTGCAATCGACAATGTGTGCAAGTTTTGGTTGGAGGCTGCAGAGCATGGAAACGAGGGGTGGGGGGGATGTATCCTGGCCACATCTTTAACCTATTGAGGCAGGATGATGTCATGATTAGAGGAGGAAATTGGGATTGCTCCAGAACCTAAACACCCCAGGGCTGTCCAGCCAACCAGACGGCTGGAGGGAAAACGACAGAAAGAGAGAGAGAGAGAGAGAGAGAGAGAGAGAGAGAGAGAGAGAGAGAGAGAGAGAGAGAGAGAGAAGAGAGACGGTCAGTCAGACAGACAGACAGACAGACAGACAGACAGACAGACAGACAGACAGACAGACAGACAGACAGACAGACAGACAGACAGACAGACAGACAGACAGACAGACAGAGACAGTGACATGTAGACAGCGAGAGTGAGACCCCAGTCAAGATCAAAGCCCAATGCCACTTGTCTGACAAGGAAGGACACACTCAACCAATGAATGTTTATTTTTGCGTGTGTGTGTGTACGTGTGTACGTACGTGTGCATGCTTGTGTCTGCCATGGATCCGATCCAAACCTGTCCACCTCTTCAGCCAGACCTTACATCAAATATGTCATGCCAACGAAAATATCTGGTCCCATCTTTCTCTCCTCTCTCCCTCAATCCCTGCCTTTTTCAATCCTACCACTACTACTACAACACACACACACACACACACACACACACACACACACACACACACACACACACACACACACACACACACACACACACACACACACACACACACACACACACACACACACACACACACACACACACACACACACACAGAAACACACACTCACTTCCTATCGGAGCCATATCCGTTAAATGAATCAGGCTGTGATGCTCCGCCCGGCTTCCTTCCCTCACAGTGAGAGATGAGACAGAGAGATGATGAGGTGCAGGAGACGCAGAGCAGAGATGCTGGGAGGGAGACAGAGAGAGAGAGAGAGAGAGTGGGAGAAGCGAGGGGGGCAGAAAGAAAGAGAATTAAATAGAAAGGATCACACTCCTTTGGACACACGCAGAGGGAAAAAACCCTCAAATTAAATAGAAAGGATCGAACTCCTTTGGACCCACGCTGAGGGAAAAAACCCTCACAAAACCTTGTGGGAGAGTCCTCACAAACACTCATTAGCCTAGCTTATACGTATAGTAGTACGATGGTGTCCCGTGGCGAAAATAACACGTGGCGTTGTGAAACCGCACATGGCTATTTCAGATTTAGTTTATTTCTATTGGACAAGCATTCATAATTGTATATTTTAGACATGGAGTATCTAAACAAATCAGATTGTATGAAGTAAGTCAGTACTTGAGTATACTTTTACTTATAGAGGTATAATTCCTTTAAAAGAAACAATACCTTTACTTGAGTACAGTTTTTGGCTACACTATCCACCTCTGTAATTGAACAGAGGGTCACCGATGATGCTCTGCAAGGTTTAAAGGACGTATTTACAATTTTGTTGGTTCTTTGAGAAACACCTTCAAAACATAGTATAATCACACGAGACATATCGTCTTGTCCCCCTTCAAGTTCACAAACACAGACTGGAGTGAGGCACAAGACATTCTGCGCACGCACGCACGCACGCACGCACGCACGCACACACACACACACACACACACACACACACACACACACACACACACACACACACACAGACACACAGACACACAGACACACAGACACACAGACACCAAATATGCCGGATGAGTTTTCTTTTCTTTTAAGTGAAGCAACCATCAGAAGCACAGTGTTGGAGCTACAGAGACTCAACAGGAAAGCCCATTCTCTGCCTGGCTGTTACAGTAGAGTACAGTACCTCACACAAGGTCATGTCCCCTGCATGAACCCTGGATGGGTGCATGGACAAAGAGAGTTATTCACAGCCACGTTCTGCTCAGTGAAGAGCCCTCTGTATTTTGCCTTCTGACATCGGTAGATGACCTATAGACAGGCACTCATATCTGGACATGGGAGATTGCACAGTGTGGTCAGGCTGCAGCAGGTGACGGTTGCTCCGTGCGTACGTGTACAGTGTGTGTGTGTGTGTGTGTGTGTGTGTGTGTGTGTGTGTGTGTGTGTGTGTGTGTGTGTGTGTGTGTGTGTGTGTGTGTGTGTGTGTGTGTGTGTGTGTGTGTGCATGTGCGTGCATGCGTGCGCGTGCATGCGTTTCTATGTGAAGTTTGCATACATAGTACTGAATGTGTGTGTTGTCATTGATGTTGTGTGAGAGAGAGGGTGAGAAAGAAAACATGTCTGGTGGAAACGGAAGCAAAAGGAGGGAGTGAAGGAGCAAAACCATCTGATAACATTTTAAAAGAATTCACAATTCTGCACCACGTGCATATTTACGCTATGTCCACATGTCGCCACCCGGCCAAACCTCCACACAAATCATTTCCCTGTCCACGCCTGGCCTTGGGCCCTATTCTGTGACGCTGTGTTGAAACAAGCCTAGCCTTGCCTTGGGGCCAGGACAGTGAGGGAATCACTTAAAGTGCTTTAAAAAGCTCACGTTTCCTTCCCTTAACACGTAGGATTCTGCTTGCCCTGTCACCTTCGGCACCGTGAAATATGTTCTCGCCTCAAACTTAAACAAACAAAACATAATTCTCCATCAACATCTTCAACAAGCTGAACATGGAGGCCAGGAATGAGAGACAGGAAAATAGGTCACAGAGAAGAACAACCCCTGTCAGCCAATCACATGCATCCAGGGGCGGGATCCCTGCAGGTGTTACCTAGGATTCAAACAAGATTTAGAGGCTCACTTACTGCTAGAAAAAAACCAAGTTCACTGGCTCCTTCTGCAAACATGCCATTCTTTTTTGACGGGGGTTAACTTAAGATTTAGAGATTTGTCAGGGCTGAGATCGGTATATCAATGCAGGTATCGCTTGCACGTCTACAGTAGCGATATGCATAATAAAGATGGATTCACTGACACAACAGGGGGTTTTTAAAAAATGCATGTACACAGCACAATATACAATTCAAGAATTTAGCAGATGCTTATCCAGAGTGACTTACAAGTGTGAGGTCAGAGTAAGTGAACCTTAGTCAACAAACGACAGGGGAAATAGTCACATACTGTATCTGTAAGTAGAACGAAAACAAAAACATGTAGTTCAAAGTAGGACACGGTAAACATCAAATCTAGCATCTGTCTGAACAACATGCTATCTAAAATAACATTCTTAGCATTTGTCATCAAGCCGAAACAAATCTAAATTACAAAATATATGTCAATAATTAACCTAAAATACTATATCTGCATAGTAATAAAAAAAACATGATGCAAGGAAAGAGGAGTGCTAGGGGGTGAGGTGGAGTCTGAAGAGGAAAATGGGGAGTGAGTCTGCAGTTCTGACTGCAGGGGGGGAGGTCATTCAACAGCTTCAGAGCCAGGAGGGGGAAGAGTCATGGACGTGTGGAGCGTTGGCCCGGGTGTTTTAGGGAAGGCTCGAATAGACTTCCCGTTAGTCCCAATTCGTTCCCGTTCGTTGCAGCAAAACCCTGAGTGTTTTTAACTCAGACACTGTATAAATGGATAAATTAACACTGAGGATTTTACTGTGTGTACGTATAGCACAGCTGTCTCAGTTCAACATCACAGCGAGCTGAACGGCTATCACTTTAAAGGGGAACTTACACCAGTTATGTGACTTGCAGTGAGTTATGGTGAGCTGAAAAGCACTGCTTCAAAAGAATGTCCAAGAGCTATTGAATCCATCATTCACGCACAGTCAAAATAACCACTTTTCTAAGTCTATTGCCTTTTTTTCCACAGATAATGATTACAGAAAATGGACATAATATTTCCCCCAATGTTTATATAGGTTGACTTCCTTCTGTGATTATCCGGTCAATGTGGATCCACTTGAGGGGGATATCCAAGCCTGTATAACTACTAGGGGCTCATCAGAGGAGATCTGATCCCTTATGGAAGAGCCACACTCCCTGGCATCCTGAGTTTGTTTAGGATTGAACCCTCACTTCCTCTTGTGTGTGTGTGTGTGTGTGTGTGTGTGTGTGTGTGTGTGTGTGTGTGTGTGTGTGTGTGTGTGTGTGTGTGTGTGTGTGTGTGTGTGTGTGTGTGTGTGTGTGTGTGTGTGTGTGTGTGTGTGGCTGACATAAGCATGTCTATGTTTGTGCGTTTTTCATATCATGAATGCACATATAGAGTAGGCCTATGTGGCTTCATATGTTGGAATGCATTTGTGCGTTAGTGTGATTGCACTTATATGTGTCTTTTTCATTTCATGTGAGAGTGTGTGTGTGTGTGTGTGTGTGTGTGTGTGTGTGTGTGTGTGTGTGTGTGTGTGTGTGTGTGTGTGTGTGTGTGTGTGTGTGTGTGTGTGTGTGTGTGTGTGTGTGCGTGCGTGTGTGGGTGTGTGTGTGTGTGTGTGTGTGTGTGCACGTGTGCATGTGTCAAGTCACAGGATAACCTGCTCCCCTCTATTTTAGCCTCGCCAATTTCACCTGACCCCTGCATGGGATCTGGGTGGGACATAATAGGTTTGGCACTGTTCTGGAAACTATTTGCCATCGGTGGGGGGTGATTGGAGCCTCATCCTGGCCCCTTTTAGTCCAAGTGTAGGGATGGCGGGTGAGGTGAAGTGGGGCATTGGTGGGCTGGTCTGGTGTCAGGTCTGATTAGAGGCGGCGCCTGGGCCCCTGAAATGCAGCACACTGCGCGTACATACACGCACACACACACACACACACACACACACACACACACATAAGTATGATGAAGAAACACACATACCTGTATGACCATGCACACACATGCACACACGTACGTACGCACATGCACATGGAGTGCCAAGAGGCCTCATGGGAAAGCAGTCTGCAGAGAGTAATTCCATCACAGCCACATGTTTTGAGAGGTGAAAGGATTGGCCAGGCTTCAGGCTGGGTTTCGCCTAATGCTAAAAGAAGCAGAGGAAGATGATGCTCATACAGGAAGAGTGAAAGCTGATGGAGGGATTTGTTACTGATTTACTATATAACCATCTTGGAGATCAATACAGGTTGTGTCTGTAAAAATGAGTTTGAACCAAAGCTTGCAAAAGCTTCCCTTGCTAGAATAAAGAAAAAGTTAAAAGCGGGAGAGAGAGGAAATGGATGTGGTCATGATCTCAAGAGCATTGTCTTGTCTGGATATCACAGAACAGGTTTTTAGAAAAATATGACACGGCTGCCAAATGTAATATCACTCTTGACGCTCTGGTGAAGTTCATTTCAACTGTTAACCCGTTAAACGCCAGCTTGATCTCACACATGTCATGATTACAAAACATTACGTGTCGTACTCACTTCAGCTCAGGTGTTTTTTTTTTCACTTCTCACAGACCCCCCCCTCCCATATTTTTTATAATTTAGGCAGGAATTCAATTAATTCAGCGCTAATAAAACGAGGGGTAATTAGTTATTGCCTTTGATACATTATTTTACTATTTATGTTAATTTACACAAAAACAAAAACAAACAATTAGTATTTAACATTTTGTTAAAAGCAGGACAATCAATACTTTATTTAATAAATAGTTTTAAGCATACCTTAATTGTATCCCCCATTGGAAGCTCAGGAGCCTTTTGTCTTAAAATCAAAGAGAAGCCTTTTAGAAAAAATATAACATGGCTGCCAAATATAATATCACTCTGGACATGCAAGTGGAGTGCTTGTCCAACTGTTAGCCCATCAAAATCCTGCTTGACTACTCTCTTCACAATTATAGGAGACATTACTGCCATTTCTGCTCAGACATGAATCAAATATGAATGGGAGTTCTCTCTGAAGGGCGCCAAGAGGTAACGGATAGTTCTGGAAGAAATTTGGAGGTGAAAAGTTATTTTGAGGTGATTTTAGGAAGATGGTTCGACTGAAATATGAGAGAAGCTGGAGAAAGAGGTTTGAAATGGAGAAGCCCCTGTAAGGAAAGTTACAGGTCCATTTGGTTTCATTTGCACACTCTTTGACGTGAAATTAGCAGTGGTGACAAAGTAGATTAGGGGTTTAATGGGAGGAGAAGGATGCATATTTTACTGCTGACTAGGTTGATCATGGAGCTAAATTCAGCACTTTACTTTAGCCGAGCAAAATAAATTATATCATCCCTGTCATGCTCTACCACCAATAATCCTTTTTCTAAAACCACTAATTGGGTTATAGCCCCTAAAGGACTTTTTTGTTTGCTTTACACACAATAATAAGGTTATCTGAAAGTTATACTGTGCCAAAAATGCCTGTGGCATTCGTAACAACCCGACAAACAACAAGGTGTGGTGGTACATGCACTCTACAGTACCTTGCATAAATGTAATGTTTTAGCACGTTGCGTTTCCCCAGTACATGCTCAGCCTCTGTAATGTAATGCTTTATTTTACAGTTCTTTCTCAAAATGCATTTATATGAAGGAATTTTACTGTGATATGTTATTTTTGACGCATGCGCCTTATTTTAGAAGGCTTCAATCCCTGCTAATCTGTGTAAACTTTTGTCCAATGATTCATGCCATATTTTCTGTAAACTCCTTTACATCTCATAAAATCTGCAGAAATCTTACATTTTAATGTATCTGTGGGTGTTATGGTGTGGTATCAGCTTTAGCATAGCAGAGACAGATTCAATTATGAATCATACAATCAGCTAGATAAAATAAGCTAGTATAAGATATGATAAGGTACGGTAAGATAACACTGCTAGAGGTTTAAGGGGATGCAGTGCCCGACATCAAGTTGTTCCAATAGGCGGTTGTCCAGAACCGCTGATCCAACCGATATGCCCATATAGGCATATATGAAGACCCAGTTGACCAGAACCGCCGATCCGACCGATATGCCCATATGTGGGCATGCCCTCAATTATGTTTTAGTTCAGTTTAGTATGATGATTTTGTAATTGATTGTGCAGTGGTGATCTTAATTTTGATTGTCAGTTGGAACCGAAGGGATTTTGGCATGCTTGAAATATGGAGGGTAGTGTTAACACTGGTACTGTTATACTGTATCTATGCCCCAGGTGATTTAGTATGTCTGTCATGTTGACATGTTTATAGTACAATTACAGCATAAACGATCATGTGTTATGATAATGTTTTGGCTTTCCGGTTCCGTGTTGTTCATTCATTCTATATAGTTTATACTTTTGTATAGTTATCACCCAATGGAATAACTTTCTGTGTATTCATTTTCTTTGTGTGTACCTGTGTGTCCTGTGTGTTTTCTGATCATGAATCAATATGTGCGTGCGTGCGTGCGTGCGTGCGTGTGTGTGTGTCATCGTGGATAATGTCTAATCTTCAGTGTGGATTTCAAGTGTGTATAAAATGTATCTACGTTTTTACTCTATATAGTAAAATCCTGAATTTCGTCGCTTGTTACATTTTTTTTTACTCTCAGAGTTAAATGCACACTGAGGATTTCACAGTGTGATGGTTTTACAGTGTATTTTCCCTCTGGGCTCTACAGCAGTGGTTCCCAAACTTAACATACATTTTATGTTTCCCCGGCAAGGGCGCCAATACTGTGGGTGCCTCGGGGCTAAAGCACCCAGGATAAATGACGAGCACGTGAAACTGTGCACACACACTCCCTAGAAGCCAGAATAGAACCTCTGCCCCCAATGTTTCCATATTGGCCTGTTATATCGCCACCAGGAGGCCGATTTTTGCAAAACACATTTTTTTCCCTACAGATTTTGTCCAAACATCAAAACGCACCATCCGATTGCTGTGAAACTTTGCACACACATTCCCACTATGCCAAGGATGAAATGCCACCCTACATTCTTTTAATCAGGCCTCATGGTGGCGCTATTACAGGCCAATTTGCGTTTTTACCTACAGTATAACTGGACCAATCGGCATGAAAATTTGCACCCACACTCCCTCCGTGGTCAAGGAAAAACCTCTGTCCTGCATTTTACATATCCTGATTGGCTAAGATTGGCATCTAAAGTTTGCACTTTGCAGGTTTGAACAAAATGCCTCAAATCATGAAGGCATCGTCCGATTGCTGTTTGCACGCACATTCCCACTAGGCCAAGGAAGAAATGCCACCCTTTTCACATTGGCCTATTATAGCGTCACCAGTTGGCAGATTTTGTCAAAATACATTATTGTCTCCGCCAGGCCGAAGGCATGGCGAGAGAGTATGTTTTACCCCTTGTCCGTCCGTCCGTCCGTCTGTCACCAGCTAATCTCCGGCACCGTTGGCCCGGTCGCTCCGAAACTGTGCACACACACTCCCTGGATGCCAATTCAGAACCTCTGCCCCAAATCTTTTACATGGGCCTGTTATAGCGCCACCAGGAGGCCGATTTGTGCAAAACCCATTCTTTTATATTACTCCTACAAATTTTATCCAAACGTCATGCAAATCGGTACACAGTATCACTATAGTCATGTGATCAACACAGATCTGTCCGATTTCCCATATTCCAGCCTCATTGCCTAAGGTTGGCTTCCAAAGTTTGCAGGATTGGTCCGTTTTGAACAAAAAGCCTCAAAGTATACACACAGCTTGGGATTTCCGTGAAATTTCACACGCACATTCCCACTAGGCCGAGGAACAAATGCCACCCTTCTCACATTGGCCTGTTATAGCGCCACCAGCAGGTCTAATTTAGCAAAACACATTTTTGGAACAAAATGCCTCAAATCATGAATGCAGTGTCAATGCAAGAATAAATGGCACGGTTGGCACCCTTTTCACATTGGCCTATTATAGCGCCACCAGGAGGCCAGAATAACGTACCTGACCTGGCGGAGACCTGTGCTCCGAGGAGCACTTTTTCTAGTTTGTTATTAATCCTACAGATTTTGTCTAAACATCACGCAAATCGGTACACAATCTTTATTATCTCTATAGTCATGTTATCAAGACGGACCTGTCAGATTTTTTTGTCAGATCCTGATTGGCTAAGATTGAGTTCTACTACCTGGCCTGAAAATGCAATGTTTTGAAATAATAATTGAAAAATTAATTGTTGAAAACAGAACAAAACAAAAACAAAAAAAAATATATTTACTCATGACCCATAAAAATTCTGCTTACGACCCACAAATGGGTCCCGACCCATTGTTTGGTAACCACTGCTCTAGATGAAACACTGCTCTACATGGTGACATGTTGCACCGTGGGCCCTGGGGAAATGGAAAATCACGCTCACAGACCATCAGGCAGTCAGTCAAATAGACAGACCGTCAGTCCGCCGGTCAATCAATCCCTGCCATGAAATATTCAGCAGCAGGCCCTTATCTCCTTATCTCCTTGTCTCCTTATCTCCTTATCTCCTATCTACACATGGTAACGGCGCCCGACCGGTCTTTCTGCCTCCTTCTGTCTCTGTTTGAGTCGTTAAACCACTTAAACCCTATATACTTCGTTGTCTCCCAGGGGTGTATAATAGGCCCCCTTCTTTTTTCCCCTCTACACCACATAGCAGATCTACAAGCTCACAACGTTGTGAGCTTTAATAGATCTGCAATTTTTGCTGAATGTTTGTCTCAGAATAGGGACACAAGCGTTCAGGTTAAAGATATTTGTTTTATTAAAAACAATGTTTTTTGTTATTAAGATATTTAAAGATCTATATTCTGATAATAATCATTACTATAGAGTGTTTGTTCACTAACAGGAGTCTCCCCGTCTCTCCAGCTCTTTAGTGAAGAGAAAATTCATTTTCAGGTGGGTCACCAATCCAATCAGGAGAGAGAACCCATCCATTAGCTTCAAGTTCATAGTGTTCCAGTTCTAATTATGTCTGTTAAATCTTTGTTTCATCACTTCCAGTTTCAACTTGTTTGTCCTGTATCCTCTATGAGTTCTCTCTCCTGATTGTACATACTCTTTTATATTACTTTAATATTCCCATTTTTTCATACTTTATACTTAAATACATCTCATATAGGCACATATTTTTACATTAATTACATTGCAGATTTAAATTATTATTACAAAACATACATAAACTGATAAATTATGAAGTATTGTTACCAGTATTGTTAGCTAATTAAAATCAGCCCCATTTTTATGAGCTGCAATATCAATGTGATTAATGTGATTAATTAAACACATTAATGCATTAGGAATTATGCAATAATCCATTCCATCTACTCTTTTGCTAGTAACAGAGTATTTATACATTGTGGTATTGTTCATTTTACTGTAAATATTGCTAATATGCTCACAGTCCCATTTAACCTCTTGCAGGCTGCGCTGTGTGTTGTTTTTTGAGTGCACGTGTGCCTGCACATGTGCACGTGTGTCTGTGCAATACAATCAGCGTGTACAGCATTGGGTGTGTTTGATGTGAGCATGTACATTTAGCGTGTGTGTACGTGCAGTACAATCAGTCGTTGGAGCAGTGCAGGTGTGTGTGTGTGTGTGTGTGTGTGTGTGTGTGTGTGTGTGTGTGTGTTGAGCACATTTAGGTTGTTTGCAGTACAATCAGTCACGAGAGCAGTGTGTGCATGCGTATGTGTGCGTGTGTGTAAAACAACAGCCCGAGGTGTGCACAAAAACACAGCATGCTGCATGTTCCGCACTGCTCTGCAGACAGCACCATTCACTCATCTCCTGTCTCTTTCTCTCCCTCTAACATCTCTCCTGCCCTCTTTTCTTTCTCTTTCTTCACCTCCTCCCATCCCCCATAGCATCCCATTCTTCAGTCTCTCTCTCTCTCTCTCTCTCTCATCCCCCTGGCCATATACAGTGCGATGCATCTCACTATGACTGTCATTCCTGAGAGAAGATCTAAATTGGAGGATTTTACGGGTGACGAGAGGCACTGTATATACTTTGGCTTCGACAAATAGGGATTATACCGAGGTGCGACTACTTTATTATTCTAAAGGCCTGGTTAATACTTAGCCATACGACTGTGTTCCATGCTGAACATAGCAGATCTACAAGCCCGAGCTTATCTGCTATTTTCGGCATGGGCACAGTTGTACCACGGAATAGAATCAGGCATAAATCCTCATGTGATGCGAGGCATGCTAAACGTGAACAGCAATTGAGAGCATCATGCCATTAAGGTCATGTGTAACTGAGGTGCTACAGTCCAAAGTCACATGGATGGCATTATTGTTTCTATGATACATTGATCTCACAACCTTTGTCTTTGAAGTACAACTTCTCAGCCACCCATGGGAAATTGCACTCTTTTTCCACTAATTGATCACAAGCTCAATCCACAACTAATGCACAACTATAGCACAACCCTACCACGATGCTGTCTTTAGGTATGACTAAGTACTATGGTTTCCACAGGGCCAAACAAAGCTAGGGAGGGCTTACTCATTTCTCAAGTCTCTGCATTGTTTCTCAGAGAGCATTCTGTAAATCTTACTGTATCTTATTGCTCTGGTCCACCCCTCAGGACTAAACCGGTCCTGCTATGTAAATGTGGCCCTTGAATCAGTATACAGTAAGCATTGAGCCCTCAAATCCAGTAGGGTCTGTGGATGGCGCCACTGGTAGACAGCCAATCCAACCCCCCCACCTCCGTCCTTCTCCCTCCTCCTTAGTAAGGAGCACTCAGAGCCAAGGTCCAGGAATTAGCCCCAGCACCCGGCTAGACAACAGATCAATGGGCCTGGTCCTGTATTGATAGGGCCACTTGGGCTCCAGAAGTGCCTGTTAATCCCTGCAGTTTATCAGCCACACTGGCTGGCCGGATCCGTGGCTCTACTACTGTTCCCCGTTGGCTAGACAGGCATGAACGGGTGCAACCATAGGCGCTGACGTCCACATACACACACACACACACACACACACACACACACACACACACACACTCACTATCTATCACACAATATCACACTCCCCGATATACTTCACCCCGGGCTACCACTCACACATTTAGCTCCCCACCTCTCTCACCATCCCTCCCTTTCCCCAGAACGTGGCGTCAATTGCATTATCCTGGGTGTTAGCACGGTGGCTATAGAGTTGCCTTGTTTGAGTTAGCCGCGGCTGGGTGGCTGTAACTGTATCCAGTGGCCTGCTGAAGGGGCAGGGGGCTGGCTGGCTGGCAGACACAAAGTCTGACCGGAGCGTGGCCCATTGATTCTAATGGGCTTTTTAGGGGCCCTAATGATGGGAATCTGTTCACGCCTCGCTTGTCACGCCTAATTAAGCCAAAGCAACAATGAGTCCATTCACACTGGCTCAGGTTACCCCCCTTGCCCTCCCTCCAGTCCTGGTTTTCTTCTCAGTTCAGCCTGGCCTGAACCAGCTGGGTCCTGCCTCATGCTATCAACACACTGGAGGCTGGGTTTTATGGAAATACCGCGGTACATTATGTCAGCTGTCCACTATCACTATCTCTCTCTCTGTCAATAATCTGTCTGCCCACCAGTTCATCCATCCATGCAATCACAATCAGAATGTGTTTGTTTGTTTGTTTACAGTATGTGTACACACACACACACACACACACACACACACACACACACACACACACACACACACACACACACACACACACACACACACACACACACACACACACACACACACACACACACACACAGAGTATATATACTGTATGTGGTTCAAGGTGCACTAAGAGCATACTGCACATTTGAAAACACAGTGCCTGCCCTGCATGCAGATTGTCCTAGCAACATTGTCCTAGCCTCAGTGGAAGTTGGATGCCAGCAGTTTTGTAGTGTTCATGGGACAAAATGTTTATTTTCTTTTCTTTTTTACGTGGCGCATGTTGGCATGTACACCTCATTCAAACCTGCATGTAGTTCACATCTCCTTCAGGTTCAGATTGAGTGGCTTTCCTGTCAGAATGCACGGCGACAGCCACAAATCAGGTGTGCGATGTAGCCAACAGATAAAGCCCTCACATCACCTTGCACTCTGGTCCTGTTTGTGTACACATGCTTTTAGCCATCCACTTAACTGGCGGGGTTAGATCTGTAATGAGATAATTGCATGGGGCGAGTGTAGACAGTGGTTGCTGTGTGTGACTCAAAAGATCCACAGATACCTTTTGTCAACCTTTACCTGCTCTTTTGTCCGGGGTGGAGTGTGTGCGTGAAAGAGAGAGAGAGAGAGAGAGAGAGAAAGACAGAGAGAGAGAGAGAGACAGAGAGAGGAGGGAGAGAGAGTAGGGAGAGAGAACATGTTTTGTCTATGTGACTGTGTACTGTGAGGGACATTGTGTGTGGAGCATGACATTACCTGTACATAAGGCTTGAGTGTGTGGTGTGTGGTGCGTGTGCGTGTGCGTGTGCGTGTGTGTGCGTGTGTGTTTTGACTTGAATGGCGTCTGACGCAGGAAGTATCGGTCAATATTGATCATCTGTCTGTTGCTGCATGGAGCACTCTGGCACACACTAATTCACCCGCTTTGCTTTGTCTTCGACCCCTTTCTCTTTTCTTTTGTTTGTATTGTCTCTTTGACAGGTGGAGAGAAAACAGTTCATATCTGGTCACAGTATGGAAAATATGCATAAGCATGAGGCATGTACATTAAATAACTGTAAGCAACAGGAGGCTAAAGCTTACATGATGAATAAGTTCCTGGAAGTTGAATCATAATGGATCTCAGAAAGCATGCTGTTGGATATTAATAGAATAACTCCCAGTCTCACACGTACTGTATATTGTATATGTGCATGTACATAATTAATGGAGGACTTTGTCTGATTGGTATGTTGGGGCTCTGATGTGCAGAGTCGTCAATAAACAAATGCATGTGAAAGCTGATGATATGATCCACCACACTACAGGATATGCTCATGCACACAGAATGACAAACTGTTGGTGCGTGCGTCCTGTGCGTGCATGTGTGCGTACCGCCGAGTGCCTTACGGGTCCATTTGGGTCCAATTTTACACTCTCAGGGTTAGATTAACACTGACAATTTAACTGTGTGTTCACAAGGGCATGTGAGTGGTGTGGTGTTGCAAGTGTCATCCCTCAGCTACTGTACATGTCAGCTGACCAAACACCAACAACTACTTGTTCTCTTGGCAAGACGTGATTGGTGGAAAAGCAGGAAAGACAGCCCCGTTTAGGGGGGGCATGACCGTGACTTCAACCCTTCTCTGTCAGATGCAGGGTGGGGGGGAGGGGGGGGCTTATGAATGCCAGTGACAGATACTAATGCATCAGGCCCTGCAGCTATCATTAAACTTTTCAGTCACTGACAAAGGCTGTGATTTAACTAGGGATGCGGCGACTTAGATAAATAGTAACGCATGAGCATGCAAGGAAGGATCAAAAGGCTGGAGAAGTGTGTGTGTGTGTGTGTGCGTGTGCGTGTGCGTGTGCGTGTGTGTGCGTGCGTGCGTGCGTGTGTGTGTGTGTGTGTGTCCACAAATCTGATTCCAAGCAATGTACATGTGTGTGCAAGGTTTAAGTGTGCGTGCCTGGTTAATGTGTGTGTGTGTGTGTGTGTCACCTGCTTGCCAGCGTATGTGTAGGAGAGGGCATCACAGCGACTTGACTCTAATGGGGCGACCTCTGCGTTAAGTTCACTCAGTGCCTTGAACATGGCCCTGCAGGCACTGGGATCAATCGGATGACTGTTGCTGCCTTTACTCCTGCAGTCTCTGGAGGGTCGCCCAACAGATGTTCCTGATAGCACTCGTCTTTCACCAAGTGTTGGATTCTCGGGTTGGAGGCAAGGGGCAGCCACGTTGCGCCTTACATGAGTTTCTGACACCGCAAAGGCGTAAAGCTCATCAGCCTCTCTGGGTTTGACGTGTCATCCGAGCTGCATGGGGAAACAGATGCAGGGTGGTATAGCGTCATACCCATTGTACAATATGCTGCTAGACCATTGGTTTTCAACATTTCTGAGCCCAAGGCACACAAATGGGAGAGTCAAAATCTCAAGGCACACTTGTAGCAAAAATAGCCAATCAACAAGCTCACAACGCATTGCATCGCACTATTTTAAAACATTTGTGAAATGTTTTAAAATACATACGTATATAAAAACATTTTTTATTAAAATTTTATTTTATTTAGGATATAGAATTTGTCTCTGTATTGGGAATTAAGTGCAGACGAACTCATTTAGTAAATACATTTTAAAAAATTAATAACTTTTTGTATAGTTGTATATTGCAATAATATGTGGTTGGCACAAAATCCCAAGGCACACCTGAACTTGTCCCATGGCACAGCAGTGTGCCTCCTCGGCACACCATTTAGGAACCACTGTGCTAGACACCACTTAAACCTATGTACTTGGTTGACTGGGGGTCCCCCATGGGTCATACTTAGTCCCCTCCTTTTTCACCGTTACACCTGACCAAATCTCTTCGCCAGAAATAGCCAGTCTACATTTACCCTCTCCCTCAAAAGGCCTTGCCTTTTTGCCAGGCCACAATTGTAAAAAAATGTTCTCAATTAGTCTTGCCTGGCTAAATAAAGGTTAAATTAAAAATAAAATATAATTCAGTTCAACAAAACTTTCTGATGCAGAAATGACTGAAATAATGTATTGACTCAAGTCAGATTACAAGCTAAAGCTACAATCCATAAATTATGTCCTCTCCCAACGGAGAGAGTTCACTGCAACCGTGACACCCGGGATTTGAACCCGAGTCCCCCGCGTGGGAAACCCAACATCTTACTGCTCAAACAAGAGGGAATCGCCCCTGTGCTTATGACCTTCAGGCAGTACTACTTGTCAACCAGTAGGTGTCCTAACTGACTCCAGGGTTCTACATTTATCAACGGAAGGGTAGGGAGACCACTCCTCCAACCACTGCAGAAGTGCTAGTCATTATTGTAATCTCTCAAGACAGATTTTCAGATTTGCAATGAAAATCTGTCAGCACGATCTCTAGATAGTTGTACAGAAGCTCATAGGGGGCAGGCCATATAGCAGGAAGCAGGAACATTTGCCTAAATGGGCACAGCCAGGCCTGATTTCCTGTTATTCAGGCATTGAGGTTAAAAAATAAATAAATATCATATATATATCAAATGGGTTCCCACCCAGTATACTCTACCATACAGATTGGTTCAAACTAAATTAACCATTTAAATTAAACAAAATCCTGGGTTGTAGCTTAATCTCATCTTACCTTTAACGCAGACACGCGGCGCACTACGTTTGCTGTGCTGCCAATGTCATTTCCTATGAGACATGATACAAGGATGTGCACCAAGACACATTTTGGTAATACCCTGAGGTGTGTAAACAAAGGCTCTGAATGCCTCCTTTCAAGACCAACACATAACAAAGCTTTTGAAATTGCCCAATCTCATGAGAACACTTTATAAGAAACACATTGAGCAACCCGACGGAACTGCAGCACTTTTGCAGCATTCACAATTGTAGGGCTGCCCCCCCCCCACCCCAGCTTACTAAAACAATCTGCTAATGGCCATGGAGAATGGTCCACCACACCAAATCTATCCGATAAGGACAGTTGGTACCTTGGGCATTGCCCCTGACATATAAAGGAGGTGATAGAATAAACCACTGAACTGTGCCAATGATCTCAGACTACTGATGTGTCCCATGATTACACCGATGGCTGGCATTGAAATTCGTAATTTCCCTAATTACTTTTTGCCATGCAGTTCACAAGAACGGCAATGGCTCTGTGCAAAGGATCTCACTGAAAACAGACCACCTTTTTTTTAAGTGCATGATCACTTTAATGTTGCTGCTGCTAGTGCTGACAAATATTTCCAGCAGGCTATGGACTGCAAGCACGCACGCACACACAGAGATCACCATTATGCAAAGGCTGTACCCAGAGCTGTCTCTGTGAAGAAAATCAAAGAGAGAGCCATGCCTGGTGGACATGGTGAACATGACATCTTGTCTTCAATCTTTCGCTCTGACAGCTCCTGGTTCTTGTCACCCCAACGCCCGTTCTGACTGCCTTCATAACCTGTTGGACGGCACGGCGTGTCACACAGGCCTGGGCTTCTTGGTGTGTCACGGGGCTGATCAACATTGCATGGCAGCTACCTGACGCCCTGTCTGGCTGCTCGCCTCCATCACTGTCACGCTCGCACATTCCAGTTCCTCAAGGCCCCATCACACAAGCATGATTTATGACCTGGAAAACGGTGAGCGCCAGGGCAACACTGGAGCAAGAACTCGCGCTTCACTTTTTGACTTTTTAGCGTCCTCTTTACCATCATTCACTTCACTACTGTACTGAGGCGTGTGGGAACATAGAACGCCTATATAATGTTGTCACTTCCATTAGTAAATGGGGTTCCTTTGTAATCCATGGGCAATTGCTGTAAAATCCCTCCCCTTGCCCCTTCAGCTACCTGATAATTGGTTGAAATGGAAGTGTGGTGGTGTGTCTGTCCTGCCTCTGGGCTAGAAAGCTTCTAGAATGTCTTTGTGTTGTGGCGCTTCCCAATCGGGGTCATCTTGACGGCTGACCTTGCTGTTGTTCAGGCAATGCTTGAACAGCAAATATGTGTATTGAGGTGCAATGTTCCAAGCCACCCGCAGACACTGAACAGGCAACTGGTGACAGATAGGTAGTGAGACGAGCCCTGACAGGTCATAGCTCCTCACACGCCATGACACTTAATAGAGAAGAAGTGCTGTTTTTACTCCTAAAACACAGAAACTCACACACACATAACCACGGGGCCAAAAAGCCCTCCCAATAACAAAAGAGAGAAGACATTTTGGTGGCTGGAGATGAAAGAAGGAAGAAAGCCAAGAGTGAGTAAAATCACCTCAAAATGTTTTGCTTTCTCAAGACTCCATGTTGTAATGGTTTGAATGCCGCCAAAATGGCTTGGTTTTCCTCATTTTGTTTGTATGACTTTTAAACATTCAGTGAAGACCACAGATAATTGCTCTTTTGACTGATTTGTCCCTTTGATTTTGTGTTTATGTGTCCTCACCAAGTCTCATAAATGAAAGGTTGCTTTATATACAATCCAAGCGTACACTTAAGAGAATTATGAATATCAACAACGCCGTAAAAAACGTCAGATTATGGCTTTGTTTGTTTACACTGTTTTATTCATTCACATTGTGTTCTTTCCTCAGGCAATAATTCAATCGGCGGAGAGAAGGTTGCGATATGGTCATGCCCCTGCAGCATCTCACATGATTTCCAGACTCTGAATGCTGTTTATTGTTGTTATAGGTCAGGGATGGGAGTTTTTGTGGATTTGGGGAGTTTTAGAGCAGAGGGTGCGAACATGATTGCTAGGCAATAACATACAGTATTTCACAATTCTGAGAGGCAGTGTGGAAATGTTTGATGGATATGTTTGGTTAAAGGGTGATACCACATTGGTTGATGAATCTAACAGTATTTCCCTTTCAAAGCCCAAGGGAGTATCTGAAATGTTTTTGTATTTCAGATTTTTAATTTTTAATGGGACTACGTGCAATTGAACTTGACATTTTTAAAATTTAGTACTTCTCAACATTGTACTTAAAGTCATACTGTGTAACTTAATTTTTCTTATGTCTTTATGGCGACACCTCCTCCGCAGTCAATACAGTGTCTGTCTATGGTGTGTTAGAACGGCGATTTCCAGAAGTCTTTTTAAAACAAAACCATGGAAGCCCCAAAACATATATATATTAATTTTAAAATACATTTAAATAAATACATTAAAAATGTCCAGGACAAAAGCACTTCCACCAGTTACTTGCATCATTTTGGTGCAAGTATCAGGGGCAGCCACTCCTTACTAAAAGTGTTTAGATAAGTTGTCCAAAAAAAATGGAATGATTATTTTGAAAAATATATCAATGAAAGATTGTATGGATATGTTAACCCTTTGTCAACTTGAACTTCAGTTGAAGTTTACTGTCACATCAAGTCACAACACATCAAGTTTAATCAGATCATATCAACAACTTGCAGTTACAAAATGTAGTCACACGAATAGAGAAGAAAAAAGGAAAAAGCCAGATAACAAGACAAGAAATTTTCAAATATACGTAAGGTGCGTGCGTGCAGAATATCAATCTCTTGTTCCAGTACTTGTAAGAAACATAATTTAGCAGCACATATCAAACATATAAGTGTGTATGTGCCAGTGTAACAGGAATGGACCGAGTTGTCTTTTCTTTTGGTTTTGCCAGAAATCACTGGGCTCTGAGACCGCACTGGCAATCACAGTCCCCAGTGGCTGTGGCGCTAAGAGGTATCAGTTTAACTTGGTAACCCCAGACTGCTTTGTATCCGGCAACATCACCTGCCCACAGTGCCGTCCCCGTCAGTCAAGCTGGCACTCACTCCTCCTGACACAGAGGAGATGAATATGAAATGCCTCTTTCATTGTTGCCCTACACGGCTATTGTTGCCCCGTGATTAGGTTTGAGATGGAAGTGCCTTGTAAGCTGATCGGTTGATGGGGTGTAAGGTTGCCACTCTTGAGAAGGCACCTTGGCACGATGCATAAGTGATCACTGTTCCAGTGGCGGTCTTATAACTCCTGGCATATGCTCTCTATGGATCCGGCTGGCATGGAAAACTGACTGGCTCATTTTAACAAAATGAAATTCCCACAGGCCATTTCATTCATTTCGTTTGGAGTGGATTTGGTAACGATGGGTTCATGTGCTGAACAATATCATGAAGCCATAAACCACGGAAGTGGTTCTTCTACAAGTAATCAAGGACTGAAACGCTTACTTCAATATAACTTAAAA
>NC_137624.1:24770410-24787910 GCF_963280865.1 Gymnoscopelus braueri
CTCAGGTCCATTATTTTTTCGCCGTTTGAGCCACAGACCACCATTTTGATGAGATTTAGACTCTCAGACCCAATGAATATTTTGTTATCGTTGGATAAGATTTTGTCCACAATTCCATGTCGTATTGATTGGTTGGTACCATAGGAGAGATAACAGGCAAATGTTGATCAAAATAACAATTCTTGAATTAAGTAATGCAGATGTTTAACAATATCTTGAGAGCGTAAAATGAAACCAAATGGACCCGTAAGGGTCCATTTGGTTTCATTTTACACTCTCAAGAGTTAAAGATCTATAAGGGTCCTCCATTTGGTTACCAACTCAACCCATCATTTAGCTGGGGACCACCTGGAACCCCCTCAAGGACCCACTGGTGGTCCCCCGGACCATTAAAGTACTCTAAACCAGTGGTTCTCAACCTTTTACGGATCAGGGCTCACTTGAAAATGTCAAAAGCGTTCGCGGCCCACCCATCTGACCACTTTAAAACGGCAGCCGAATTCAGAGCCGAGTTTATTTCAACGATCGATCGATCGATTGAGTTCCGTCTTAGATCAGTGGAACTAACTTGTAGTTATTATTTATCGGTATCGCAATGAAAACAACATTTTCAAGGTTTTAAAGGAACAATACCATTTTTACATCATTAAAAAAGAAAAATGATATATTATATCATTGAATCATTGAATATTGAATGATATATTATCATTAAAACCATTAAAAAAAGTGTTGTGCAAATTATTTGGGGGCCCACTTGCAATATCCTCACGGGCCACCAGTGGGCCCCGGCCCACAGGTTGAGAGTCCCTGCTTTACTGCATCCTCTTTCATCATACTCTTCATCACCACAACAACCATGATGAAGGATGAAAGCAGCTCGCCAGGCAGTCAAGTCAATTATATTAACCACTTAAACCCTTCAGTATATACTTCTTTGACCGGGGTCCCCCAGGGGTCTGCACTTGGTCATCTCCTTTTTCCCGTCTCTCTTCATCGAAAGTACAGCCGATCTACAAGCTAGATCAACTTTTTTCACAGACTGTTTGCCTATTATGACTGTTCATGGCCAGAATTGGGACACTAGGGTTCATGTAGTTAACTCTCAGAGAGTACAACATTTACTCTTAGGGTCCTTAGACACCTGGGGCCAGTTGCACCACCTCACACTTAGTTCAAACTTAGCCTAGTTATAGCTTAACCCATTCAATCCGGGAAAGTATCCGTGTCATTTTAGATTTCTTTGGCTATTCAAAAACAGCAGATCTACAGGCTCATAGTGCGGCACCGAGTACCGCGCTATGAGCTTGTAGATCTGCTATTTTTTGAAAAATCTTGAAAATGTGTGAAAATCTTAAAATACATATATTTAAAGGGATATTTCACTTTAAAAAAAACGTTGGGTCATTTTATCGTCTACTCAGGCTTATGTCAGCCCCCCAGATCGTTTTTAAGTTGCTTGATTCAGTATTTAGATTTTTGATATTCATTTTATCAGACACGCCCCCTTCCTATACAAACCCATTATTACTTCAAACTCAATTTTTAACATGTTAGATTCATCAAAAACACCCGTCCTTGGTTCTGGTGACTCACCCTGCCCTCCTAATACGCGAGGGGGCCGTGTTTTTTTGATTACTTTTTTCATTTATTTGATTTAAATGTTTTATTGTATTAATTATTTTTCATTTTCCCCAAAAAATATTAAAAATAAGTGAAAAAAATAATTTAAAAAACACGCCCCCTCGCGTATTAGGAGGGTAGGGTGAGTCACCAGAACCAAGGACGGGTGTTTTTGATGAATCTAACATGTTAAAAATTGAGTTTGAAGTTATAATGGGTTTGTATAGGAAGGGGGCGTGTCTGATAAAATGAATATCAAATATCTAAATACTGAATCAAGCAACTTAAAAACGGTCTGGGGGGCTCACAAAAGCCTGAGTAGACGATAAAATGACCAAAAGTTTTTTTGAAAGTGAAATATCCCTTTAAACAAATATATATATATATATATAAAGATTTGCAAACATTTTCACATAAAAAAAAAAAAATCGTCTGTTTTTGAATAGCCAAAGAAATCTAAAATGACACGGATACTTTCCCGGCTAAATTGGTTAAATGGCTTTTTAAAAGCCGTTTAAGCTATAAGTTTGAACTTAGTGTGAGGTGGTGCAACTGGCCCCAGGAGCGTGACGAATAATCGATCTGAAAATACATCACGAATATTTCACATCAAACTATTCATTTGGCGATGCCTCATTCATACAGGTTGATGATTTAATTAAACATAAAAATCTACCTTGTTTCGAAACATAATTTAGTCGCTTCGTCGTCTCATCGTATTTGCGTTCTGTGTGGATGTACCCACCATGACACAAACAGCAGTTTAAATGAATGCAAATTGATCACCCGAATTAAAACGCTTAACAGCGTGTTAAGGAGTTTATGGGTCAATATTGTTTTACACTCTCCAAGTTACATCAACATTCCAGACTTTACTGTGTACAATCCTCCATTAAGTTTTTACTGCGTGGCTCCTGGTATAGGCAAGCCATCTAGAAGAGGGTCTGTGTGTGTGTGTATGTGAGGGGGGGGGGGCTAGGGGGGGCTATAGTCTTGCAAACCGCAGGACCGACCAAATTTCTTGTGCACACTGCCAATAGGCCCTTCAGAGTAAATCTCTGAACATTTGTCACATATTCTGATTCTGTGCGTGTGTGCGTGTGTGCGTGTGTGTGTGTGTGTGTCTGTGTGTGTGTGTGTGTGTGTGTGTGTGTTCTTTCTCGTTTTGTGAATTCTCTAATCCACTGTCCCTCCCTCTTTGGACAAGGCATCATCAACATCATGTCAGAGATCCACATAGGGATGTCCGCAGGTGCCTCCTTTTTTCTCTCAACACCAGATCTCTTTGCCAAAAATAGCCGATCTACTAAGCTTATTTTCTGAGAAATGTTCGCCTATTATGACGAGCCCTGAATAGGGATGGTATAGGGTTCATGTGGTTCACGAGCAGGTGCTGCTGCTCTGCAGATATGCTGCATGGATTAAGACAGTTTTTTGAGGGATGTTGGCGAGGTTGGCGAGGTCTGAGATTGTGAGATTAAAAATGCATGGATCAAAGTAGGAGTAACACAGGAAACTCACACTCTAATCCACGCAGAGAGGATATAAGAGTGGGATCTACGAGGGGATATAATGTCCAAGACATTCAGTTGATGTTGGCATATATGAGCGGATAATACTACTACCCAAGCTGTTAAATCTACAGACCTATGCTCGAAGTCACCCATAATCAAATGAGGCAGAGCACAGATATAGACTGTAAGAAAGCAATGGGGATCTTAATTGAACCTTGCGACACTTTTAATCCGCTCATTGCATTTTACACTGTGTAATTGATGGTATATTGTTCTGCAGCGGACATGGCCTTCCACTGGTAATGGTATGATTATGCTAATGGCTGTATATATAACATAACTGCAATCAGGGTATTTAGCCTATTGACAGGCTAGTCTGTGCATAGATGATGCCACCAGTTCCTGCCTCCTGCTGCAGTGTCGTCTCTGAGTGCCTCCAGTCAGAGACGGTCAATATCAACATATTACTGAGCTCTGACAGAGCTGAAGACAGTAGCAATGAGACAGGATCAGCAAGTCAGCAGCACCTGCCTCTGTGTGTGTGTGTGTGTGTGTGTGTGTGTGTGTGTGTGTGTGTGTGTGTGTGTGTGTGTGTGTGTGTGTGTGTGTGTGTGTGTGTGTGTGTGTGAGACACACACACAAATATACACACATGTACAAGCAAACACATGCACACAAACACAAAAAATGCAAAGCACATGCTGAGATGTAAGCACACACGCACACGCAAGCGTGCACGCGTGCACACACACACACATACACCGCGCGCGCGCACACAGGCCTCAGCTCCAGCCTAATCTAATCAAGTGCGATGGCTAGCTCGATTAATAAAGCCAGCTATTGACTTCTAATTGGCGCCGCTCTGCTCTGCTAATTTCCTGGGACGAAATTACACTAATGCGGTTTGCCTGATGGAGTACTTATAGTCGGCTCCCAAGAGAGACAGGCCTTCGAGACGGATAGATAGCAAGGATGGAGAGAGAGAGAGAGAGAGAGAGAGAGAGAGAGAGAGAGAGAGAGAGAGAGAGAGAGAGAGAGAGAGAGAGAGAGAGAGAGAGAGAGAGAGACACACACACACACACACACACACACACACACACACACACACACACGGAAAGCGTGTGTGTGTGTGTGTGTGTGTGTGTGTGTGTGTGTGTGTGTGTGTGTGTGTGTGTGTGTGTGTGTGTGTGTGTGTGTGTGTGTGTGTGTGTGTGTGTGTATGTGTGTGTGGGTGTGTGTGTGTGTGTGTGTGTGTGTGTGTGTGTGTGTGTGTGTGTGTGTGTGTGTGTGTGTGTGTGTGTGTGTGTGAGAGAGAGAGAGAGAGAGAGAGCGAGCGAGAGAGAGAGAGAGACACTAAGAGTAAGAGAACAGGGATGTTAAACTTTGATAAAGATCAGAGGCTGTTGTTTCAGAGCAGGCCATTTACTAATCAGTGGCCTGCTGTCTTTGGAAATGTCATCCAGGCTGGTGTAGCTTTACCGCTTAGAGAGAGAGAGCAGGAGAGAGAGAGGGAGAAAGTGAGAGAGTCTACAGTGTACAGACAGCTAGGCCTGCAGACTTTCACTAGAGGAGTGTAATACTAGCCACCTGTCTACACCCTAATGAATTCTCTCCAAACCACTCACCTCTGAGGCTAGCGGTGTGTGGGTACACACACGCACACAGACACACACGGACACACACACACACACACACACACACACACACACACACACACACACACACACACAGTTGCGTGCACACTATACTATCGCTTAAGCTGCGAGCAGACATCAGAATCCATTCTTATTGTGCTTTCAGAGGAAATTCAGAGGAATTTGTGAGACACACCTGTCTACACCCTAATGAATTATCTCCAAACCACTCACCTCAGGCTTGCGGTGTGTGGGTACACACACACACACACACACACACACACACACACACACACACACACACGTACATTACACACAAAATATATTACCTCTGTCCTGTAGTTTTTATTTTTGCAGAATTCAGAATGGTTAGAGTATCTCATGGGCTCGATTGCCTGACAGCGAGTCCAACCAGTACATTTGCTGTACAGTATGTCACTCCCACTCCCCTACTCTCTCTCTCTGTGTTTCCTGTCTCTCTATAATGTAACTATCAATAAAACGCTCAAAAAGTAATTTTCCAAAATCATTTTGTGTGTGTGTGTGTGTGTGTGTTTGTGTGTGTGTGTGTGTGTGTGTGTGTGTGTGTGTGTGTGTGTGTGTGTGTGTGTAAAAACAGTTACAGGTCAGGTCAATGTCTACATTAGTTAAAATAACACCGACATGTTTGCAGTGTACACAGTAGCACAATTCAAGATATCATCCAAGTGTCATCCATCTGTCTTTACAATAATCTCCTTCCCGGAATCCTTTGACTCCACCTAAGGCCAGTTTAATTTTGTTTTCACATAATGAATAAGTATGCTGTGGCATGCTGACGGATCATCTTGTGAATTTAGCACTGTCCGTGTCTTATTTCTCCTCTTAATCCATATTTCTAATCTCAGTTCCTATGAGTGTGGTTCTTGAGTTGCGTTTCCAATCCCTCAATGCCACATGCTGTAATCCTCAATTGACACTGATCTGAGACCAGCAGCACCTGTTAGTTCAAGATGAAAAAAATGAAAATGTAGTAGTTTCTCTTTATGGTTTATAATTTGTTGTCAGATCTTTTATCTGATATACAGTATAAGAGTGTTTTTTATTGTATAACCACATTAACCCTGGAGTCCCTATTTTGGGCAGATTTTTCAAAATATTCTAAATTCTATAAAATGTAGAATTCTTTCTAATTCTAATAAAATGACTAATCACGATGCAACATTTGAGCTTGAAGACTGCCTATTTTCGCTATTTGTCATACAATGAAATATATAGGGCTTAAGCGGTTAAACATAGTTTGGGGTTGGATGTACATTGTACAGTATGTGAGAAAAACTAAATGCTTTACCAAGCATGGAACATAATAAATATTTTCATTTCAGCCTTAAGATTTTTTTGTGTTTTTTTGTTGTTGCTTGTACTAAAAATGCACAATATACTCTCCATAGGCAAGAGTAGGCAAGGAACTGTATTGAGTTTATTGAGCCCGTTAGTGAAAGCTGTAAAACTGAGAGTTCTTCCCTTTTCTTAAATCTTCCTTAGCCTTACTGACCTGGATTGCAAATTGTCTTGATCCAGTGTTAAGATCCCATATTAGAAAAGGGATTGGTGTGTCTTTGATGCCCCAGATTACCAGTAATCTTGTCTCTTGAGATTAGGAGAGATTAGGGGAGTGCAAAAAAGTCAGGTACTTATCGAGCCCCACAGGGATGACTCTTCAAGAAAGACTGACAACCTATCACAATATTGAATTTAAACAGTGTCATTAAAATTAGAGAGTTTAGTTATACAGTATGGCTTAACATTTATGGTTCCAATCATTCATTCATTGCTTTCCTTAACGCGGATATAAAGTATTTCCATCTGAATTTCCATTGCTTTTCCTAAGTGCTATGAGCTTGTAGATCTGCTATTTTATTTTTCGTGAAAATATGTGCTTTGAATATATATATTTTTTAAAGCTAAAATGTTTTACTCAAATCTTTGCTTTTGGGGATTCTACATATGTCTTCTTAATCCTAACAGTTAACTCTTTTTTTTTTGAATAGCCAAAGAAATCTAAAAATGACACACAGATGCATTCCCGGTCTTAATGGGTTAAAGGAGTAGTTCAGCCAAAAGATTTCTTATTTTCTATCAATTACACACCCCACGAAGCCTTGAATTCATGGATTTTTGTTTTGTTTCTGTTGCATTCCTAAGCCAATAATTTGATGACCGGGTCATCAGTCAGTAGGAGACTCAGTAGGAGACTCTGCAAGTCTCCTACCGGAGGCTCCACCGGTCATCAAATTATTGGCTCCGGAATGCGACAAAAACAAATAATTCTCCATGAATTCAAGGCTTCATGGGGTGTGTAATTGATAGAAAATAAGTAATCTTTTGAGTGAACTACTCCTTTAAAAAAAATACATCTTAATTGTTTTTGTATTTTAAATTATATTTACTTATATTTTTTAAAATAATAAGTTGCTTATTTGAAATACATTAGAATGGGATATTAAGCATATTATACATTTTGTCAAGACATAAACAATTCGATTATTTTTGGATTTGGATGAAGATAAATATGGTCACTGCAAGTTCTTCATGTTGATTTATCGCTTGTCATATTTTATAAAAAAATGTGTCTAAAGGTTGGATTTGTCGCCAGTGATGAATAGGGGTGATACCCAGGACTTTGCCCGAGTACAGGGTTAGAGAGTGTATTGTTAAGTACAATAGAAAGTGTTGGAGAGGAAATGCTCAGCACACACACACACACACCCCCACACACACCCCCACACACACACACACACACACACACACACACACACACACACACACACACACACACCCACACACACACACACACACACACACACACACACGCGCGCGCGAGCGCTTGCGCGTACGTACGCACACACACTCGCACACACACTCCCACACACACTAAAATTAAAATAATTAGGATTTTACTGTGCAAATATATACAAGCAGATGCACACACAGATACACAAAAAACACCCCTTCTCCGATCTACACACACACACACATACTGTACACGCGCACACACACACATGTGCACGGGCGCGAGCGCAAAACACACACACACACACACACACACACACACACACACACACACACACACACACACACACACACACACACACACACACACACACACACACACACACACACACACACACTCACACACATTCAAGAAGAAACTCCTGTTCCTTTTGAACTTCGTCCAAACACACACTCTCTCAATTAGCCAGGGCCGCCAACGCGACGTCAGCCTCGAACTTCCAAACAATAGGCACGGGGGATTCATAAAGCACAGGGAGGAAACATGAGCTAATACCACTATTCCAATTAAAGAAACATTAGTTGCCTCTGACACCTAAATGTGATTCTCCACAGCTGTGGCGTGCTCCAGCACAATGGTACGTCTACAAGGGCCGGGTTTGTTGCATTGTTGGCTGTCGATTGTGTGAAAGGTTGAATCGGGCCCAGGCCTGTCTCTAGAGACGTAATGTGCATCATCACAGCAGAGAAGACCTTTTGTTTTCCGTTTTCAAAGACTTCAAGCCCTTCCCTGCTGTAATCATAGAACCCTATTCATGAAAAATGACATTCTTAAGTGGTCGCTGCTGTGTACACATGAGCCTCATTTATGCTTTGTCGTACGATTGTGTCGCGTGCCGAATATTGCCGATCAAAAAGATCAGAGCTTGCAGATCGTCTATTTTCGGCACTCGACACCATTGTACGATGGAGTGCAAATTCTGCAACACAGAGTTGCTGTAGTGTTTGCCCATTAGCTATTATGCAGGACCAAGCTGGTATGTGCCGTCTTTCACAGTAGGGGTCACTCTTCTCTCCTCACCAGTGAAGCAGCCAGCCAACACAGAGACATGACACATAATATCCTGTGGCTGGAAATCATAATAATAACTGTACACACATACCGTTGGCAATCCATATGAGGATGTCTACATACTGTACGTATGTGCTTAAAGCTGCAATCCGTAACTTTTATGTCCTATACCCGGGATTTGAACCCCGGTATTAACTGCGTAGGAGATCAAACATCTACCACACATCCAAGAAGACCTCCCAGCTTAACATGGGGAGATGGTTTGTTTTTGAGCGTCGGGCAGCACTACTTCTCGACCAGTGGGTGTCCTACCTGACACCAGGGTCTACAGGGAGACCACATCCACCCATTGTAGATGTGTATTAACATACTGTACCATACAGATTGGTTAAAACGAAGTGTTTTATTCATTAAAATAAATTCCAAAGCTATAAAACCTTACGTACACATCCACACACACACACACACACACACACACACACACACACACACACACACACACACACACACACACACACACACACACACACACACACACACACACACACACACACACACACACACACACACACACACACACACACACACACATGCGCGCGCAGAGAGCTTTCTCCCATTTCCCATTTCCCATTTCAAAGTGGTGCCACAAGAACAGCCTTTGCATGATAACACCGTATTGTAGCCCATGACAGCGAGGGCAATGTTGCTTGTCTTGCGGTAGCTGTGGTTACTGTCACATAAGAACACAACAGCTCCTGACATGCATGGACACGGAGAACCTTCCTTTCAGAGAGGCCTGCCACTGGCTAACCTAGTCCCAGCGTGTCATCTTTCCCTGGGCCTGGAAGGACGAGCCTTTCCCTCTGAGAAACCGTGGCTCCAGCCCAGCCCACCACCAGCCCCAGCCCAAATCACTACCCTGGCCACAGAAACCACAATGCCCTGTATCTAGTTCAAAGTGATGGGCTACGAAAACACGGATCACCCCTCTCCAGTGTACATACTGTAGCTCCTGAACCTTTTGTATGTACTGTGCTGTACTGTGCTGTACGTGTGTGTGTGTGTGTGTGTGTGTGTGTGTGTGTGTGTGTGTGTGTGTGTTTGCATGTTTTTTTTGTTGCCATTTTGATTTATCTGTCCTATGTCAAAGGCATAACACACAAAGCGTGGGATACCTACATTCGGTCTACAATATTTGAATTATACAAAAAAAAATACAAAAAAATGTATACAATAAGGATAATTTTACATCAGTGTAGACTGTATTTTCAAGTCAGTGAGAGACTGCACTATAAAAGTCCTAAGCGTCAAATCATCCATTTGTCTTGACACTTGGACCCTATCAGGTCCAAGGTTCTACAGTATGTGTCCACTCTCAGCATTAAATTAACCACTTAATCCTTAGTTGACTGGGGCCATTCAGGGCTCTATACTAGGTCCGCTAGTATTTCCCTCTAGTCTACACCAAATTCTCTCCAAAAATAGTCAAACTACAGCTTGTAGATCTGCAATTTTCGCTGATTGTTCGCCCTCAGAATTGGGACGATAGGGTTCATGTGGTTTAACCATGCAGGAGGTACCAGTGCAGTGAGAGTGAAGGTGAGGTAAAACTAGGATCAGTGAAAGCTTTCCTCTTCAAATCTCTCATCTCCAGTGGGCTAACCTGATCCCACTGCAGCCAGACCCTGAGCCGGAGATCTCTGCACTTCCTGGTGTCTCACTAATGATTGTTAATGATGTCATCCGATCAGGATGTGTGTGTGCGTGCGCGTGCGTGTATTTAGAGCCATATGTGTATGTGTCTGCGCATATATTCAATGGTGTAGATACCTCATAAGCTTGAGTAGGGGGTTCATGTAATGATGGGGGCGGTGAGTGTGTGTGTGTGTGTGTGTGTGTGTGTGTGTGTGTGTGTGTGTGTGTGTGTGTGTGTGTGTGTGTGTGTGTGTGTGTGTGTGTGTGTGTGTGTGTGTGTGTGTGTGGGGGGGGGTACAGGAAGTGTACAGGACAATGAGCTCTAGTGTCTGTTCATACAAATATATAACCATCCTCATCTCCTGCTCAAAACAGAGACCTCCTCTCCCATCCCCCTACCCCTAACCACTCCCCCAGTCTCCCCGCCTTCATCAGACGTTCCAACGTAGAGCCAAGGGTCAGACAGTAATTACTGCTCAGCCGTCCCCCTTAAGGCCTAATCCACTCCCGCTTCAGGACAGGACAGGACCTCTGACCACTGACCAGGGGCTGGGCACACACACACAGACACACAGACACAGACACAGACACAGACACACACACACACACACACACACACACACACACACACACACACACACACACACACACACACACACGCACACACACCATCCATGACAACACGTGACACAACACACGACACAACATACACCTGGACATTCTGGACACAGACCGATCACTCAAAAGATACCGATACCCACCATAAATGGCCCCTTAACACATCCACCGCCAGAGGTTAATCTCATAATGTACTCACCAGTGCCAAGGTGTTTTTGTTGTTTTTTTGTTTTTTTCATGTCGCCATAGATCTTGTTAAAATCCTTAAGATTGAGCCGTGAACGGTCTGTTTACATCCGCGAGATCTCCCTGTATCTCCCAGTGAAGATCGCGTGTCAAACGGGGCATCCATGTTTGAGTTAGAGCGGATTACGTTAAACAGTGAAATGCGAGGAGAAAAAACTACAGGAAGAGAATTGAGTTTCAGTTTCGTCTGTAGAATGGGAGCGGGCGTGATCGTCGAAACCGGATCCCAAATAATTCTATTTCCTGTCATCAAACCGGAAACGGAAGTGGATCAAAAAAATTCCGAAAGTGCACCCGGACCGCGCATGCGCGAAAAGACCGCAGCCCGTAGGACTACGGGCTCGGCGCTTAACCGTTGGATTTAATTTAAGGTATTATTTTACATTTTCAATACATTTCATAAAGGTATACAAGTGGACAAAGTTCATAAAATTAGCAAAAACATAAACAGCATTTCATTGCTGTAAAACACTTGAGTCTTCCGCCATGCCTACCATTCTACCATGACCCCAGACAACGTGGCCTTGCTGTTTGAGATAGATTAGACTAAAAGCTCGCCCCTCTCACACAAGAGATGTTAAATGGTTTCCTCATACAAACATGAAGATGTACAGTACACAGGCAGGCCATCATAATAGCCTCGCAGATAGCGCTAATGGAGCCGTTGCTGTTAATGGGCCAGCAGCGCTCTCAGTGATAAGTGATGCTTATCATGGTCAAAGCAGCAAGGATTTGTTACACTTCTACCTCGGCCTCTCCTCTGATACTGCCCCCTGATAACATAATGTGCGCAATGGTTGTAGGCTAGCTTACCCCCAATGCTCTCATAATGTCGTACGGCATAGTATAAGGCTTATGGTCCTTACACACAAAGGGTGTTTTTACATGCAATTTATTCTCAAGATGTATTTATTTTTTTCCAAACTGTTGTTTGTGTCATACATACATTCACAAAGAACGTGACTATTGCTCTGTCAGTCGTTTTTATTCGGAACAAGGTCACGTTTTCTGAGCTTCTGCACTGTGAATAACCTCTGTGAACCAACCTGTATGAATGAGGCATTAACTATAATAAATCATTTTGAAGGCAAGTGTTTTGCATTTTTGTGTCGTTTACTCTTCACGGCCCTGGTGGGTAAACACCTATAATGATGTCATATCAGGATGTTTCTTTGCATGCTGCTATTCCCCTTCCCCCCAGGGATATTCTCAATGGCGGATATATCATAATTATATTGTGCGTGGAATATTTGTTTATTTATTATTAAGGACAATCAAACAAGAGACATGTACCAACGTGTACCACAACCAATCACCTCTTTCTCTTTCTCCACTGTCTGCTTAACCCCCCACCCCCTCTCCTCTGTAAATGTTATGTCTGTGGATCCCGCGATTGTCTCAGAGGTCAGTGACTGACAAAGGTAGGTCGTGCCCCCTATTTGAGTGAGCGCCCTTGTCTGGTTGAGGGCGGGGGGGACGACGACAGACACAGGAGTCTGGAAGCTACTAGGCACTCCTCCAGCCAGCCCCTGGCCGACTGAGTGTAATTACCTTGTAGTTAGCTCCTAACCCATGTGGGGGTGTGGGGGTGTGGGTGCATGAACCCTTGCTTCCAGAGTAAGACCTGGGAAACGCAGGCCCAGGGTTTGAGCCTGCTTGTAATGACGAGCATGGAGACCTGGTTAATCGGCCACAATTAGTGTTCTTAAGCACCCGTCTATCACCTTCATCTACTATAAGAATCAATGGAATTAAGGTGTTTAGAGCAGTGCTGCCTGTATGTAGATGACTCATGAGAAACTGTATATACGGTATTATACAATATATTATCCTATTATTTGTGCCCATTAAGACTGTAATACTTTCAGATTCTTTATAATTATATAAATAGAGATTATATAGAAATATAATCTCTATCTATACATACAGTGTACAGTATATAGTCTAATTATGACAAGTTAATATAATATCATTGGAAACAATTTCCCTCATCAACACAACATTGTGCTCTGTGTCCTCCGGTTGAAGGTCTGCCGGTCATACAAAAGGCTTTATTAATGTTTCAATTTCAAACCGATAATGTGAAGATCTACTGTATGATGTCATGTACTAACAGAGGTCACAGATGTGAAGGTTCATAATTATATTTTTGTATGTCTGGTAAAGTACATTCAGAAAACATATCCTTATTAACCATGAATTGACCCAGGAAATGTATATTGTCTTGGCTAATATAGCTCTCTTTTGATCCCGGTCATTAATGCACTGTTACGACTATATTTTATGTACTGTTTTATACAGAGCTCACTACCCCAGACCTTATTATGAGCTAAATTATCAATATCCAGATACAGTATGCATGGTCCTGGAAAGGAAAGAAGGCTCTTACTGTAGGAGGTGGAAAGTAAATTGAGCCCAAACTTTTCTGTCAAAGCTGTAAAAAACATCTTGAAAATTTACGGCAAATCAAGGGCAGATGTGTATGTTTATAAAGATAAATTGAATTAAAGGCTAGTCCGTACTTTGTTGCCCAGACCCCGAGTCCTCAGCAGCCTTCTAATCAGGCTTTCTGTGATTTAACTGGCTTCAACAGGTAATGCTATTTAGGGGGGAACCGAGGCAGGCACCAGGAAATGAAACACGGTCGCCCCTAACATGGGTTTTTGGAGTGGCAGTTTGGCTGCTTTTTACTCTTTTCCTCCCCCTCTTCTACTTATTTTTTCCCCCCCAACTCGAAACCCTGGCTAAATAGAAAAAAACCTAATTAAGCCTTGGAGTGGAATGCTCTCCATGGAATGTCCGCTGTATCTGTTACTTAGTGACCTGAACATGGGCACGCACATTAAGCCTGATTTATATGTCGCTGTGTGCCGGTGTTGCGTGCCAGAAAATAACGGATCAACAAGCTTACAACACGTCGCATCGAAACGGGTTGTGAACTTGTAGATCGGCTATATTTCGGTGGGCGACACCGATGCGCAACGGAGGACAATTTAAGCATTACCATGTAGCTGCATGAGAGGAACACAAATCCATATGAATGTAGTACTGCAAACACACACATACACACACACACACACACACACGCACACACACACACACAGTACAAATGCGCATGCATACACGGACAAGACAGATTTATGTGCGAGGGAAAGCACCGGCACAATAAAAAATATAGAAATACAATGGGGATATTAAACCAATAAATATACTGTACACACTGATACTTCTATGGACCCAGGCACAAGGTTGCATGATGCGTTATTGAGGAGAATGCAGAAAATCACTTTCCTCTCAAGAGGGACCTCCAGACTTCAGCGCGTTTCTCCTAAAGTGCTCCCACAATGTCGCCGTCATAATTGGACGCATTCTCACTGAGCGGAGTTTCTATTCACTTTCTCTCTCACAATTGTTTGATGCAAATGATTTAAGCCTGCTCCAGCATTTGGCGCAGCTGTGCACCCACAAAAATAAACACAATAAAAAAAAGATAAACTCAAACTTTGTAATACCGTTTTCGCAGCAATCACGCTACAAGCAAAAAATAAATAACATCAACCTATTAGATTAGATAGACTATTTGGATTTGTAACAGTGGAAAATATACAGTAATGCGGAGTATAAACACGCTTGCATGCACTAACACATGCAGCGCATAGCTCTGACTGCAGACAAGAGAAGAGCACAGTTTACAGTGTAGCATATGGCTCTGTGTGCGTGTGCGTGTGCACATGAACGTCTCGGTTATATATGGTCTATACACACGTGTGTGTCAGGCTCTTCCTCGTATTCTTCCCTCCTTTCTTGTGGGGTCACCAGTAGTCGATGGTGTCACGGTGGGGTCATTATAAATAGTGTTGGATCCTCATTCAGCTACATGTCACTGCTAACTTATTGTTCTTCTTCCCCACTGCAAATCACATCTGTTGTCACCATCCAACATGGCTGCTACTGTAAGAATGACTTGGCTTCAAGCGCTTGGATTTCATGTACTAAATGATATCTGTTGAATAAGCTATAGTGGATGTTTGATTTCTGCCAGTCAGTGCATCTAATATGGTATAAGCATGCTGTGTCACTGACTCTCTGAATTTGCTCTAAAAATCATGACCTCGTAACTTTGATCAAGTTTAAAAGCAAAGACCAACATGCTGATGAGTTAAAGTGAAATCGCATTGAAACTAAAAGTGTTGCTTAAAAAAAATTTAAAGGTAAAAAGTAAAATGACATATTTTCAAATGGAAAAGAATGTGTTGTTGTTGAGTGACCCTTGTCAAAAGCATGGTGCAAAAAATGATAAATTAAGCATCAGCGTTGTTAAGATTCATATAGGAACCTCCTCTGATCCAGCTATTGTATTTTGGAGGCCTTCACTCTCTGTCCAGACAGACCCAGCCCTCATCCAGGGGAAAGTCCTTCATGATCGTCCATCAGGTTGCCATTTTTCACCTTTGTCTAAAAATACAATGGTGAAAGGGAGGGGGGAAGGGTCTGAAAGATTGCTCAAGAATTACCGGAACAAGGGGAATGAACTCAGAGGGGCTAAAAATACTGTGCGGCGTGTGAAGACGATAAAGGGCTACACAAGACTAGGCTGACAAAGCTCTGCTGACTTTCAAGTAGGAGAACAATGTGGCAGACACTTTCAGGGTGCTTGACTACACACTGTTGGCAGCTGGACAGGCTGTGAAGCAGGATGTCAACATTGGCCCTCGTGGGGAGAACGGAGGGCTGATACAATAAGGGATAAGAATGCAATAATAGTGATGGCTATTTTTGCAGTTATATGGTAATGTTGAATGTTGGCCAACATGCTCTAATGATATCAAATGTTGGTTAGTCGGTCGTACAGAGGATAGGTCCAACACAGGCTGGATTGCCCTGGAATTTGGTGTGCAACTTCATTAACCCCAGAAGGTGAACCCCCCACTATGGTCTTTCCTCTAGTGTCACCATCAGGCAAACAAATTCAATTGCACACAAGATATCTCAAAATCTAATGGGTGGATTGTCATGAAGCTTGCCACTCTCAGTCAGAGCACAGGGCTCTAAGGATGGGCCCTATTTAGACGATCAATGGCACACAGTGTTGCGTGGTCTAAAACTAAGGACTCAATTGCGTTGGGGGTGTGACCGCCACCAATTTTACTAGTTAACGTCAAGTTATCTAGGCACAAAGCTCGGAGTTAGGAGCAATGGGGTTGTATTAAATCTCTGAATTAGTCATGGGTGTGCTTTTGGCATAAGAAAAGACGAGGCACATTGCTATTTAAATGATGGATTTGGGAAGTCGGAGGAGACAAGAAAAACATTCTGCTGAGTAAAAGTCAAAGTGTGCAACCATGGCAATATAATAGTATGATATAATGATTTCAGGTGATTTTTTGCACACAAAGAAAATCCCTCCAGCAATCTCTCCTCATTTACAAGATATATCCATGATATCTTGACGTATCAACATAATAGTCACACTCATTCTCAGTTACATTCTTTATTTAAACCACATATTAAAGATTGACAGAGATGCTGCATCCTGTGCAACCTTGCGTCAGAGCTCTGACATGGGTATTTACTGTTACTGCTGTCCATTGAGCAGCGACAGATACAGAAAGCCACGATGCTATGCGTTCACGACATTCTTAGGATTAGGGTTAGTGGGCGCTGGGCCTGAACATGACAGCTGTGTAAGTTGGAAACTAGCAATGACACCTGCATTCCATTTTCGCGGGGCTTCACGCCAATTTGCACCGGGTGCCATATAGGCCCCTTAGTTTTGTTCATCAATTGTGTGCATGCAGTATACGGTAAATGTGCACACAAAAACAGAGAGCAGAGGTATAGAGGAAAAGAGAGAAGGTAGAGAAAGGGGCTAGAAGGCGAGTGCAATGTGAGCTGTGCCTGCAACCCCTCATCTCATCGATTCAGACAAGGAGGACTGGAGTTAATTACTTTCAATTTTCCCCCAGCCATCACTCTCTCTGTTGATCACCTCTCCATTTTTGTGCATGTGGGGCAGAGAGAGCGAGAGAGAGAGAGAGAGAGAGAGAGAGAGAGAGAGAGAGAGAGAGAGAGAGAGAGAGAAATGAGAGAGAAGGGAAGAGGTGTATGTTTTCAAGCCCGAATCATTTGTGGTACCCTGGACACTATGGACCAGATGTAATCTGATTTTAATGGCACTGAGGCAATCTGATTTTCTGCTCGAACTGGGTGATTAGTTCGGTGTGTGTGTGTGTGTGTGTGTGTGCGTGTGCGTGTGTGCGTGTGTGTGTCTCCCACTGCAGGGGGTTAAGTACTCACGAGGCACCACTCAGTCAGACAGCCAGCCGCTT
>NC_137624.1:24790410-24797910 GCF_963280865.1 Gymnoscopelus braueri
GCGTGTGTGCACGCGCTCGCGCGCGCGCGTGCGTGTGTGTGTGTGAATGTGTGCATGCGTCCGTGTCTGTGTGTGCGTGCATGTGTGTGCGTGTGTGCACACGTGCGTGTGTGTGTGTGTGTGTGTGTGTGTGTGTGTGTGTGTGTGTGTGTGTGTGTGTGTGTGTGTGTGTGTGTGTGTAAACTCACTCCTCATTGTGCTGGACTTCAGAGGACCAAACGTCTCCGGCTTCCTCTCGGAGGCAGTGGGTTAAAAATAATGTGGTGTGCAGTGAGCGGAGGGGAGCCAGGCGTAGACAGCTAGGAGCCAGGGCCTCACACACACACACACACACACACACACACACACACACACACACACACACACACACACACACACACACACACACACACACACACACACACACACACACACACACACACACACACACACACACAGTCATAGCCTCAGCAGCAGCGTATGGATTTTTTCTTCTGTTTTATGGATATCTCACTCGCGGGCCTAATATCCACATAAATGTCTGCATACACAAACAGAAATAGATCGCCATCCTTTTACCCGCAACTCCCTCTCGCTGCTCATCTGTGCCTTAACCCTCCCACCCTCCTGAGACTCGGATTGCAAACCTATAATGAATATAATGACTTCTTAATCGAGCGATTTCTTTAAGCACGGTTTAAATTCAATGTATTCTTTGTTAAGGTGTGCGTGCGTGTGTGTGTGTGTGTGTGTGTGTGTGTGTGTGTGTGTGTGTGTGTGTGTGTGTGTGTGTGTGTGTGTGTGTGTGTGTGTGTGTGTGTGTGTGTGTGTGTGTGTGTGTGTGTGTGTGTGTATGGTGCAGTGTGTCATACATCCATGTTGAAGTGCATTGATATGGAGAGGTTTCATCAACAATTTAAGGCCACTCAGCACTTCAGGGGCTGGATGGAGTTCCAACGAAATGAAGATTCTCGCAAAATATTAAGGATTTCAAAAACAGCACACGCAGCAGCATGCTACCGCGAGTGTGCAGTGCACGCTCAAACGCCCCGCTCGGTCTAAAAACACACACACACACACACACAAACACACGAGCTGACGACACACAAGCACTGGCCCACGTTTAGTCAGATGAGAGCTGGTCTCGGGTTGCCAGACAATCGGAGATCTCCGCCTACCGATTCATCTGGTGACATCTAAATTCAACGTAGTCGCTAGAAAGCGGTCGCTAACAAGCCTGTTGCTTTGGAAACAAATCATGTCACCGCCCCAATATGAAGGACCACCCTAAAGACTTGGGGTTAGAAAACCCTGGCCCATACCTGTTTATACGGTACGGTAGTACACCCCAAATCTCTTTGCCGAAATTAGCCCATCAAGCTCACAACGTGCAATGCGATGCGTGGTGAACTTGTAGATCTGCTATTTGCAAGTGGTTGACTCTCAGTTTTTAGCAACAAAGGCCATTTATTTGTCACCGGTCTCTGGTTGAGCCAAGCGTTTAGAGACTGGCTTGTGACTGACGGATGCTAGATCAGTGGCTCTCAACCTTTTCTGGTTATGTTCGCGGCCCACCCATCTGACCACATTGATTGCCAAGGTTTTAAACATAGTTTTCTATCCCCGTGCCGACGTATAATTACCTCATTTCGATGATATTTGAAACGCCGTGGAACCGACATTGTGTAAAAAAAAAAACACGGAAAACGTTCCTGTGGCTAGGCAGAAGGATCTGTGTATCCATGGGAACGACAAGTTTCCAACCGCGATCCGCCATTTTGGAGCTTTGGTCCGATGAAAACGGGTGGTTTTCATTGGAAAAAAAAGAAACTGAGTTACAGACGTTTTTCTGAAAATCCCATCATTGGGGCGGGTGGAAGTGACGTTTTTTGGAATGACGTCACATCCACATTTTTCTTCTCTGAGAGACGATCGATCATTCCAAAGCTGTGTTAGGTCGCCCCTTGTGGAATTTTCCCCAAAAAATTTAAAAACGAGTTACCTCGATCTAGGCAATCAAGCGATGGATTCTAAAAACGAGTTAACTCGATCTAGGCAATCAATGTGTTAACACGGCAGCCAATTGGTCAGATGGGTGGGCCGCGTGCATTTTCAGAGCATGTTTATTTTAATAATCAATCAGTCCATTGCACTGCGGCTTGGATCAGAGGAACTAACAGCAAACTTTAAGTTCCCGTTTATCGGTATCACAATGAAAACGAGGATTTTACGTTTTTTTTTAAAGAAAAAATATACCATGACTTTTCTTTTATAATAAAAAAAAATACAGTATTCGTGTCATATTATCAATAAAATCAACTTATTTAGGGGGGCCCACTTGCAATATCCTGACGGCCCACCAGTGGGCCCCGGCCCGCAGGTTGAGTGCCGGCCGCTGCTGTGTGTATAGATGACAGCAGGTATAAAAGACACACCTCCGTGACACACAAGGTGGCACTGAGACCTCACAATGTGACACATAAGAACATCTTAAGGACATCAAAGCTTAGTCTGACACATGCCACCGTGTGTCCTGTGTCTACACCGGGCTGCAGCACATGAGCAGAACAGCACTGATGACTCACAGGTAATCAGGCCTATCACCCCCCCCCCCCACCCTCTTCAAACACACACACACACACACACACACACACACACACACACACACACACACACAAAGTTGCGTGAGGAAGTCAGGGCGGCTGCAGTCTTTCTCCGCCCCGAGATAAGGCTGTCTCCAGCCGGCCTCGCACACCTCCTGTCATCTGTCTGCTGTCCTTATCAGCTGGCCGCTGCAGGACGGCAGTGTTGAAGCTCTAATTAAACACACACACACACGCACACGCACACGCACACACACACACACACACACACACACACACACACACACACACACACACACACACTTCCAGTACCTCCACCTCCTCCACCTTACCGTCTACACCAGTGGTTCTCAACCAGTGGTCCGGGGACCACCAGTGGTCCTTGAGGGGGTTCCAGGTGGTCCCCAGCTAAATGATGGAGAGTTGGTAACCAAATGGAGGACCCTTATAGATCTTTAACTCCTGAGAGTGTAAAATGAAACCGTTTGGTTTCATTTTACGCTCTCAAGAGTTACATTATTGTTAAACATCTGCATTACTTAATTAAATAATTTGTATTTTTGATCAGCGTTTGCCTGTTATCTCTCCTATACAGCATGGAATTGTGGACAAAATCTTATCCAACAATAACAAAATATTCTAAGTCTAAAAAATCTCATCAAACGGTGGTCCGTGGCTCAAATGCCGAATAAATAATGGACCTTGATATGAAAAGTGTTGAAAACCACTGATCCACACCAGTGGTTCTCAACCTGTGGTTGAGGGTGTTGCCCTCAGATACAATAATTGGCCAAAGACTAAGATTTAAATGATAATATGACAGTAATATTTAAATCATGGTATCATAGTGATACCGATAAATAAGAACTTAAAATATACTACGTTGGTTCCATTGATCCAAACCAGCACATAATAATTGTTTGATCACTAAAATAAACATTGAAATGCACAAGGCCCACCCATCTGACCACCACACACGGTAACCGGAAGACTCGCCCCAAAACACGCTCGCCCCCATTTTTTCTGCGGACCAGCGACTTGTTTTTATTGAGGATGAGGTTAGAAATATGTTTAGGGTTGGGCATAGTTTTACTGAGGTTGCGTTTAGGAATAAGGTTAGGTTTTGGCACCGTTTTACTGAGGTTACGTTGAGGAATACCAGGTGAATACCGCCGGATTTGCCCCGGGCGAATGTGTTTTGGGGCTGATGCTGGTGCATGTCAATGCTAGATATGAGTGATTGTGTGGTACTGGACTAATGTCTTGCTGCATCTTGTGATATGGTATTTTGCATGAGCAATGGGATTGTTGAAAAAGGAAGTTATTAAGAGACCAAATCCATATAAAGTACCGTTTGTTTTCTCTTCTCTTGTATCTTAATGTTCTCTTCTAGAGCCTGGAGTCTTATGCCTGACGCCACTTTGGACCCTAGACATGGTATAGACACACACACACACAGACACACACACGCACGCACGCACGCATGCACGCACGCGCGAGCGCACGCACACACACACCGATAAAAGCCACTGTGTGTATTGTGATCCCGTTTGCTCCGCTGATAAGCGGAGCGGAAAAATAAATGTGTTGAAAAATGCATCTGTAAAGCATGTTTCACAGTTCAAGTGGGGAATGAAAATGTTTGTTATTCAATTAGCAACTGTCATTGTTACACTTAATGTTTCTAATGATGAGTCTTATCGCATTAAGGCTTGCGTTCAACAGCTCTGGTTAATGGCCCTGATGGTTCCACAACACTCAACACATTTCTCCTCATCCTTATCTGTGTAAAGTGATTACAAAGTGGGAGTGGTGTGCAATGAGTTATCTGGTATTATTTTGTATTTACTGCTACTTAACATCAGCATCGATGTTGTCCACCCACTCTCCCGAGATTGTGTGTGAGTATTTTTGATTAAATATTTCACACCTTTTCTCATTTCTTATCGGTGCCTTTCCGCCCAGAAACAATTCAATCACCTAGCTAAACAGGATCAATATGTATCAGAAAGACCTTTATCTCAATCAATAGATTACATCGGTCCAAGTATTCAACCACTCTCAACCTGTGGTCTCTATTTTGGGCATGTCATTATGGGTGAAAATATAAATCTCTCTCTTTAACATTTCCAAAAAAACTATTTAAACAATGTTTGAATTGAATCACAACACGAGCTTGTAGATCGGCTATTTTCTTACCATAAGTGGTTAAATTAGTAGCACATTTTTTTGCCTGAACTCTTTGAATTTCCAACACCATGTGTGTGATAAAGGGTCATTGATACAGATCTCCAGAGATACTGAGGCAGACGGCCCTCTATGAGAGGGAATACTCATAAATCTTTATGGCTCACCATTAAACTTTGCTTAGATGTTGAATGTGCCATTCACTGATAGTATAGCCTGACGGGTGATTTATGGTCAGCCTGCAGATTGCCTTACTGACGCCTGGAGAGGACTTACAACTGTCTCACACACTGTAGGGTGGACTGGGATGATATGGAGAGAGGGGGAGAGAAAGAGAGAGAGAGACAGACAGACATGAAAAGAGAGCAGCAGAGAAAGAAAGGGAGAAAGAAAGCAAAAAAAATAAAGCAAAGAAATAAAATAGAGAAACCGACTGTGTGTGTGTGTGTGTGTGTGTGTGTGTGTGTGTGTGTGTGTGTGTGTGTGTGTGTGTGTGTGTGTGCGTGTGCGTGTGCGTGTGTGTGTGTGTGTGTGTGTGTGCCTGCGAGCGAGCGAGAGAGAGAGAGAAAGGGAGTCTATGAATTTGCCTGGGGTGTGTGTAGGAGGGAGTTTGAGGGTCAGTCCCTGAAGTGAATGGTCAGTAAACATGGTAGACATCTCTTCATCTGCCCCCGAAGACACAAGGCCAGACTCCGTCTATTTGATCAGATCTGTCCTGTTTACCTTGTTAGGCTGTGGTGTTCAAGGATCTATATAGATTTATAAGTCTGCAATTTATACAAGTGCACATTTTACATTTAAAACTGAATTTAATGGTGATTATATCTGCTGTATTGTCTTCGATATCAAAGTTCTGCTGTTCTGCAGATCCATTTAGGCAGGCTTTCAGTTGGTCCATGTGGTCAACAAAAGCACTAATGCAGTATTTATCCAACATGATATCATTATCCTGAGTGTGTCCACCTTCTGCTCTCTCCCCCTCTCTCTCTCTTTCTTTCTCTCTCTCTCTTTCTCTCTCTCCTGGTCTCTCTCTCTCTCTCTGTGTTCCCGCCCTCTCTCTCTCTCTTAACTCTGTTTCTCTCTCTCCCACTTGAGACCCCAGGCCTCAACACCATTTGTCTCAATCAACTCCCACTGTTTCCATTTGGTCCTTAATACCCATTCAATATTGAAACCAGCAGCGTATACCTCAGACACTCAACCATGCACGCACGCACACACACACACACACACACACACACACACACACACACACACACACACACACGCGCACACACGTACGCACTCACGTGCACACACACACACACACACACACACACACACACACACACACACACACACACACACACACACACACACACACACACACACACACACACACACACACACACACACACACACACACACACACACGCATGCACACCAGCAGAACACCAGCATCTCTCACAGCCATGCATCCCGCCATAATGCCATTTAGAATAATAGCATTGTGAGCAAATAGCACTTAACTGTGTTAACATCCGAATCCAGCTTACCCTGCCTATGAGAGCATCTGTCATCTTTATCAAGAAGCAGAACCTCTGACATGAATCCAATTTGCTACTCAAAATCTTTTGTCCCTGTGTCATCTACATTCAAATACACATGCGCACGCACGCATGCACGCGCACGCGCACACGCACACGCACACACACACACACACACACACACACACACACACACACACACACAATGAGCAGCCGACAAGATTGTGACAGGTGCCCGTGCTGTCCTCTGACCTTAGAAGTGAGTGTTTTCATGGCGGTGGGCTTCCTTTTCTCTCGATTAAGGCACGCCAAATCACGTCACCTTGCCCCTGGCTGAACCTCGGCAGTAAAAAACACACTAATTTTTGGGGGTCGGCTTCTTCGATTTCTTTGCGGGGTGGGGGGGCTACAACATGCAGGAACGGAGGAGCCGGGCCTTCCCCCTGACACTGACCCCTTGACCTACTTGACCTCCGGGGCGACGCGGACAAAGGGAGCCTTTCCCTTTTAATTGTGTCCAGGGAGGACCTGACCCCGTGCACCTCTTAACCTTTGGGACCTCCGGCCCGATGTCCATGATTTAGGGCAAATTTCATTACATGCATTCTCCGGATGAGACTGTTGACTAAAAGGACGTGGCACTGCAACGACTCAGTCTGATTAAGATGTCAGCTGAGATGACAGCCACGTCTCTTGTGAATACCGCCGTCCGTTTCCTGACTTTGATTCATCAGGGTTATAGTCTCGCGTAATAGCCAGACATATCGGAGGTCTCCGCCTTCCTATACGTCTGGTGACATCTAAATGTAGAGGCTGACATAATGGGTGGAAACAATTTCGAGTTAGGGGGAAAAAAAAAAAAAACTGCAATGCAGACTATAGGCCAGCCCTTCATATTGGGACGGTATCAGGATTGGTTTTCAAAGCAGGAGGCGTAGCTTTGTTATCAGCCATTTCTTACCGCATTGCATTTTGATGTCACCAGATGTGTTTGTTGGCAGATACCTCTGATCGTCTGTCTACGCGAGACTGATTGGCTAAATCATTCTCTCAGCATGAAATAGCTAACGTACTGTGTATGTCGTACATGTATAAGTGTATGTTTGATAATGACAATTGGCTGGAAATAGGAAATAGTTATTCCACAAGAACAACTTCAGTTTTCAGAAAAGCACAATTATCTCACTATGATACTGTGTGTAGTA
>NC_137624.1:24802910-24885410 GCF_963280865.1 Gymnoscopelus braueri
GAATTGCTCTGTACTCCTCTCATGGGTGGACTTGCATAACAGGTCTCAAATACAAAGGACTCACACAGAAAATTAGAGAGCTCAGTGAGACAATTCAGTTAGTGAGAGCACGCGCGCTCGTGTGTGTGTGTGTGTGTGTGTGTGTGTGTGTGTGTGTGTGTGTGTGTGTGTGTGTGTGTGTGTGTGTGTGTGTGTGTGTGTGTGTGTGTGTGTGTGTGTGTGTGTGGTGTAGGCAGTGCTCTTTCCTCCCTGAAGGCTGAGCCAAGGGTGAGTAAACAGTGATCCCATGGTGCTGGGCGGAACAGTTCAGCATCAGGGAAAAGGTCAGCTATCGCTTCTCAGCCACATCAGGACAGGGGAGAGAGAGAGAGAGAGAGAGAGAGAGAGAGAGAGAGAGAGAGAGAGAGAGAGGATAAAGTGGCGAGGGCCTGGAGAATATGTTTCCAATAGACCCTCGTCAGGCTGCGTTAGCATCTGTGTCCGGCGCATGCACCGCAGGGATCATGACCCTCCACTTCCCCTTCCCATGTTCTCCCCCAGTGGGCAAAGCACCACAGCAAGGTCACTGCGGAGCAAAACGGGGCAGAGGGAAGCCGAATACAACCTGACCCTCAACAACCCTCCCCACCGCCTACCCCCCCCTCCCCTCCCTCTGGATCCTCAGTCAGTGGGGTAACATCATCCCTGCCAGGGTCACTGTCAGTCTGCAAAATCACACCAGTGCCTTAAGCCTGGGTTTGGGGGCAGGAGAGCGCCAGGGTTCAGGGTGCGGCCCCCAAATTGGCTGCTGTGAACCAGGATGGGAGCCAAAAAGAGGGCATATTCAGTCAGAATATTGGGTGAGAGGATGGCATTTCCACTGCAGCCTATCACCGGAGGCACCCTGTTGATCACACCGTAGCCAAGGGTTCTGTCAGCCATGATCACAGAGTATGCAGGCTTGGCACGGGATAACAGAGACAGACCACAGAGACCTTAACACCGCCTGTACCTGAAGCTCCACTCATTCATGGGCATTCAGAGCCATAACAGAAAAGTACATAAAGATCATATCAAAAAACGGCCACCACAAATTATGGGCATGTTTTCAAAAATGTAAAAAAAAAATTGCTTGTACTGTATATCTGCAATTTGTGCTATTTTTACAGCGTGACTCTGCAGGAGGCTAGCTGGCTATAAGAGGGCATGTGTCCAGAGCTTATCTTGCAAACCGCTGGAGGTACCAGCAGACCATTGGAAGTACTTTTTGAAATATTTAACTTGTAAGCCAATGGGACTCTGATTGGGCTGAAACCTTGCCCAAATTTGGAGCCATATCGTACATGACTACTTTCATAGGTGACTGACATCACAGGCTGGCCATATGGAGTCCCAGATCCCATTGGAGTCACACGTCACGCCATTCCCATGTGAATCCCGTGAGATCGACGTGATTTGATTTTCGAAATAGGATTTAAGTGGTTAAGTACTTAAATCTCCTATAGAGTACGGCCCTGAACGACGTGTAAAGAAACTATGAAACTATGATGCAGAAAGAGATGTTTTACCCTTTTAAATTGATAATGCTTTCATTTGCACTACTGATCCCAATTCAGCATGCAGTCTGGTCCTCCATATTTAGTGTACTGTAAAGTACACTCCACTAATGAACCTTGCTACATAATAGAAAGGCAATTACATACAGTATGCATCCGTTATCTGATCTTCATAAAGTCCATTGATTGAGGAAGAGAGGTAGACAGTTTGATACCATAATAACGAAGCCATAATTGACATTAAAAAGATTGATCGTAAAATTCAGGAAAGATGCTGTGTACGACCAATACAATGTGTGTAATTAAACACAATCACTTACCAATGGCTCTGTTCATTAGAACAGAAATGAAATATAAAACGCAAATGTAATAGATGAAATCATATAAAATGGTAAGACCTCAATATAAAATGTAAGTACAGCAATGAAAAATAAATATTGTAGCATTTTGTCAAGATTCAGTCATCCTTTTTGAATAGCTTTATGATAAAACACATTGTTTACATGTACAACCATATGAACAATCAATAAATATAACAAGTTCGGCACTTAAAGGTTATAATGGCAAGCAAAGGGGGGAAAAGAGATTCTTCCGCTTCACAGAGAACAAATAATTATTCATTAGAAAGCATCGCTTCATTTAATTAGTTCTATCGTTAAGGAAATGAAGCCAGAGACCCTCTGACCGAAATATTTGCCTGTTTTCCGATGCATAACCATGAAAAGAAAGGGAGGGGGGCTGGGGGGGAAAGAAAAACATCCCTGGCTAATTTAAATACAGTCTTATTAGACTAATGACCAGAGTTTGTGATCACTACTCATCACCATTAATGCCACAATTCTGTCTTGCTCTGATTGCCCAAGGCTGGGCTTTTTCCCCTTAGCCCACATTTGGCTGGAAAACCAACGCGTTTTCTCTTCCGCTACACATGAAATGTGACATGGGGACACTAATGTATGTGGAAAAGGGACGGAAAACAAGGATGTGAGACACTCTGCGCTCTTCCTCTCACGGTTAATGATATGACATGCCACACGGAAAACCGAAAACCCCTCTCCTTTTAAAAGCAATCAGCTTTGAGGCATGTTTCTATTAAGAACACTACTTATAATAGGTGGCCCTAACAAGGTTTTTGGCCTCGCTTTTCTATCCGCCTTCCTCGGCTACCATATTGGCTGCATGATGATGCTTATCAGAATGATGAATGCAGTATTAAGTTCAAATGAGTTGGAAGACTTCAGGGGGAAATTCCAATTTATTGTTGCATGATTTGGTCCTATTTTCTGCTTCACATTACACGAGGGCTGCTTATTATATCGGCCGTATGTTTTCAAATATCACTAAATGTGTAATACGACTGTGATCTGCAACAAACAGGCATGCATTTGTAAACTCAATTAAATTGAGGGAAGAGGAAGCTTGCAGTGGTAGAGAGATGTACAAAGAATTTGGAAAACAACGGTGATTAGCTTAGAAAAGCAGACATTGGCTTTACATACATTTTTTTTTTAAATAGGTTGAGATCAGGCCTGAGATACTGTACATCAAACCCTCTGTATCCTGACCTTGAAAATGCCTCATCTATCATTTCATCTCTATTTATCTCCAAAGGTTCATTATAAGAACCTTTGCCTGAAAAGGGTTACAATAGTTTCTGTGAGATTGGATGGAATCCCTTTGTTATCCTTTTTTTTTTCATCGGCTGCATATTTGCTGCTCAAATAAAAATGTATTCTTCATGACATCCTTTATTATGAGCCATTTGCTTACCAACAGCTTGAATTAAACTTAAGAGGGAGAGAAAGGCGCTGTCAAGGGAAAACCACAATGAAAGGAAACCTTGGCCATTATAATATTAGCGAAAAAGGTCAGAAGCCACCATAGAAGAATGCTTATAATAATGGTGTATCATATTGGATTGTATAAATGCCAAACGGACTAAAAAGCATGGCTCTTTGGTCACATGTCAACCACTCATACAACAGCACAACGTGACAAAACAAACAGGCCACCAATGCTAAGTGAAAACATGAAAGTCACACGTCTGATGCCCCGTGTCACAAGGCGCGATGCCACTCTGCTGGCAGAGAAAAGAGCAGGCGGCAGCAGGCAGCGTGTTAAATGACCCAGGGAGGTGGACAACCTTGGTGACTGGGGAAGGCCAGCACTAATTAGCACCAAGCGGCCATTTTGGCTGTCAGGGACACAGTCCTTGGATTCCCCCTCACGGATGTCCTCGTCACTCCCCCACCACTATGCCGCACCCCATCCCCTAGGAGGACTGCTCACCCAGCACCCCATCCCCTAGGAGGACTGCTCACCCCCACTCACGCCATCCTTGACCCCTTGCATGATAATGAGGGGAATGTTTGTGTGAGGAGAGGATTACCCCTACAGCCCGATTTATACTTAGTTGCGCGTGGGTGTCGCGCATCACAAATAGCCGATCTACAATCTCACAACGTGTCGCAGAGGGGTGACTCGGTGCGTGACACCCGTGCACAACTAAGTACAAGTCAGTCTTAAATGTCAACCAAATACTAGCAAGCTAACGCACTAGCATCGTTACTGGCAGTGGCACCTCATGTTTCTGGCACAACACAAATGATACTGATTCTCCTTTTGCTAATTTACACCTTAAATTGTTATTATAATGTGTGTAATTACATTATACATTTATGTGATAAGTATTACAAGTATTACAACTTCAGACAGATGTTATTATGAATGTAAACTTTTGCTCACCCAACCCTTTAAATAAATTATATACTTATACCGTCTACTCTCCAACCAACACTGAAGAGCAGTTTCTGGGTGCACTTCAGCATACTTTTCCCATCACTGTTAGCAATGCAAGTTTCACTTAAAACATGGATGCTAGTGCTACCTTTGTACCTCTCCCCAAACATGTCTGTCAGTCATCTGCTGGGGTTGGTGCTGGGAACAAACTAAGCTGCGACGTTGTATCACAGTATCAAATCTCTCCATTCTCTCACACACGGTTTAGCATTTTCACAAAGCCAGAGCAATGAGGATTTAATATTCATTGCTGGGTTTGATGTACAGTATCTCAGGCCTGAGATACTGTACATCAAACCCTCTGTATCCTGACCTTGAAAATGCCTCATCTATCATTTCATCTCTATTTATCTCCAAAGGTTCATTATAAGAACCTTTGCCTGAAAAGGGTTACAATAGTTTCTGTGAGATTGGATGGAATCCCTTTGTTATCCTTTTTTTTTTCATCGGCTGCATATTTGCTGCTCAAATAAAAATGTATTCTTCATGACATCCTTTATTATGAGCCATTTGCTTACCAACAGCTTGAATTAAACTTAAGAGGGAGAGAAAGGCGCTGTCAAGGGAAAACCACAATGAAAGGAAACCTTGGCCATTATAATATTAGCGAAAAAGGTCAGAAGCCACCATAGAAGAATGCTTATAATAATGGTGTATCATATTGGATTGTATAAATGCCAAACGGACTAAAAAGCATGGCTCTTTGGTCACATGTCAACCACTCATACAACAGCACAACGTGACAAAACAAACAGGCCACCAATGCTAAGTGAAAACATGAAAGTCACACGTCTGATGCCCCGTGTCACAAGGCGCGATGCCACTCTGCTGGCAGAGAAAAGAGCAGGCGGCAGCAGGCAGCGTGTTAAATGACCCAGGGAGGTGGACAACCTTGGTGACTGGGGAAGGCCAGCACTAATTAGCACCAAGCGGCCATTTTGGCTGTCAGGGACACAGTCCTTGGATTCCCCCTCACGGATGTCCTCGTCACTCCCCCACCACTATGCCGCACCCCATCCCCTAGGAGGACTGCTCACCCAGCACCCCATCCCCTAGGAGGACTGCTCACCCCCACTCACGCCATCCTTGACCCCTTGCATGATAATGAGGGGAATGTTTGTGTGAGGAGAGGATTACCCCTACAGCCCGATTTATACTTAGTTGCGCGTGGGTGTCGCGCATCACAAATAGCCGATCTACAATCTCACAACGTGTCGCAGAGGGGTGACTCGGTGCGTGACACCCGTGCACAACTAAGTACAAGTCAGTCTTAAATGTCAACCAAATACTAGCAAGCTAACGCACTAGCATCGTTACTGGCAGTGGCACCTCATGTTTCTGGCACAACACAAATGATACTGATTCTCCTTTTGCTAATTTACACCTTAAATTGTTATTATAATGTGTGTAATTACATTATACATTTATGTGATAAGTATTACAAGTATTACAACTTCAGACAGATGTTATTATGAATGTAAACTTTTGCTCACCCAACCCTTTAAATAAATTATATACTTATACCGTCTACTCTCCAACCAACACTGAAGAGCAGTTTCTGGGTGCACTTCAGCATACTTTTCCCATCACTGTTAGCAATGCAAGTTTCACTTAAAACATGGATGCTAGTGCTACCTTTGTACCTCTCCCCAAACATGTCTGTCAGTCATCTGCTGGGGTTGGTGCTGGGAACAAACTAAGCTGCGACGTTGTATCACAGTATCAAATCTCTCCATTCTCTCACACACGGTTTAGCATTTTCACAAAGCCAGAGCAATGAGGATTTAATATTCATTGCTGACAATTCATGACTTCATTTATCACCCATATCTTATTTGTTTCTCTTAATCGGCCCTGGGGGTCCGGCTCTGGCCTCAGCCAGCCACCAGTGCTGGAGCTTTCTTGTTCTTCACACAGACCTAGTGTCAACGCCGCTGGCCAAGTTCACAGATTTGACTGACTGTGGACTTAATGCCGCTCGCCTTGTTTTCAGCACTTGTCCCTCCAGATTTGCCACCCTGGCTGCACAATTTCCTCCAATTCTAATTATTCATCAGCTCGTTATGCCCGCGCCCGGGCGCCTCTCCTTAATTAGAGGCGACACAGGGTTTCATCCCAGGCTAGCCCCAAGTGAGGGAACCAGTTCAGAACCAGTCTGCAGCGCGCGCTCATGTGGTACTGGGTGACTGCCAGCTTAGCCAGAGTGCATGGGGAGGAGAGGAAGGGTCTGGCTTGACAGTGTGACGTGACGTGCAAACACACGCCAACACAAATACAGATGCACACAGGGCCCGTTTCTCCTACTTTCCCCCCGTGTCCGTCATTACCATCGCTTCTAGATAAACTAGCTCCGAAATCATGGAACATCTTCATTTTAGCGGTGGCAAGCTTTGTCACAACCATTTCCCGGGAGTGTGGATCTTCTGTTAATTTGCAATAATGCCGTGTGAAGCTATGGTTGTCATCTAGGGCTGGTGAGAACAACGCCAGTGGGCAGGGCAGATGAGCGTGAATTATTGAATTATTGTTTCCCAATTAATATCTGGCCATAGGCACACAATAGACACTCAAGTACAGAACAATTTTAACTTTGAGGTTAATAACTATGCCTCTTGTTAATAACGTCCTTATAGATATGACAAGATAAGATAAAAGATAAGAGTAACGTAAGCTTTAACCGTGGATGTGAATGACATAACAGGGAACCGCACATCTACAGTGTAACAGTCAAACTAAAATGAAAGGAGAAGTCACACTCTTGAGTGTTAATGTAACTCTCAGAGTGTAAACAATGACCCGTTTGAGGGGTTTATGGTGGCACATTAACATTATCCTGGGGCTACTGAACCCCAGGACCTTTTAGGTTGTGGCTGCTTTAAAATTTTATGTGTGTCTATAATGCCTCTATAGGACAGCCTGTTTGGCTTTTGCTAAAGAGGTTAGCAAGTTGGCTAGGAGCAGGCGCATATAGGACCAAACCATAAGTCCTGTATTAATCAGGCTATCAATTAATTTAGTCGTGCTCTCGAGCAGTACTGTCACATATGCTGTACTTTATACCGATGGTTCTCAATATAGGGTCCATGGATACAGCAAATTGAAACTTCACCATTATTGTATTTACAAGCAAGAAGGCCTACAATTACTGTAGACAACAATGCCTATTTCACAGTTACACACACCTACAGATGGTTCTAGAATTTCTGAAGCAAATTATATCTACAATAGTAATACAAATATTCTTAGATTGGGGTCCCAGAGATTAAATCTAAATGGGGCCCATGGCCTTATCATGCATATCAAATTGGGGTCTGTGAAATAAAAAGAAAGAAAAATTAATACTTTAGAGTATAGACAACAGAGAATGGCTAGCAAATATGATCAATTATGTTTCCAAACTATTTCATTAATAAAAGCAATTGTTTTGTCATATGTTTTTGAAAATTGTGCATAGACTGGTCGTTACAGTGGTTTCAATGTGACAATGAGGGTGCACGCGTGCGTGCGTGTGTGCTTGCCTGTGTATACGTCAGTTGTTTTGCACATTAGCAAATCTGCTGCCACTATTAAGTGTGATTCTTCATCTTTTTCTCACCTCAGTCTCTCTCCCTCCCTCCTATTGTCTAGCCTGAAGAGATAGAAGGTAGGGTACCAAGCACATGGCCTGAAGACATGCATAATGGCACATACGTAACACACTCAACACTCATGCACACATTCTCTATATTATTCTATATCCACACGCACACACGCACGCACGCACTCACACACTCACTCACTCACACACTCACTCACACACTCTCACACACACACACACACACACACACACACACACACACACACACTCACTCACTCACTCTCACTCTCACACACACACACACAAATGAAACACACTATCCTTTTATCGCACGCACATAGTAGCGCTAATTAAAGCCCTCAGTGCAGGCCTAGAAATATGTAATCCTGACATTTAGTCAAGGGAGATTTGGGGAGATGAGAAGAAATTCTAGCGCTCGGCTTGAGCTGGCCTGGGGCGCGCTGGCAGACAAAAGGACAGCGGCAGGCAGCGGGGCAGGGATGGGAAGCGGCGGAAAGGTCATCTCCGTGAAAAGGCTAACGTGTCAGTGCTTTTGTTCCTGGCCCTCAGAACATATGTTTGGCCCTCCTCCATGGCTGCCCCTGCTATCAGGGTGAAATCAAACCCCCCACCCATAAACTCTTACAAAACATACACACACACGCACACACGCGCGCGCTGCGCGCGCACGCACGCACACACACACACACACACACACACACACACACACACACACACACACACACACACACACACACACACACACACACACACACACACACACACACACACACACACACACACACACACACACACACACACACACACACACAGCTGTAAAGTGTAGCTCTCTTGTAGTGCCACAGTTGTTGGTTGTGGGCGAGTGTTTGTTGAAGTGACTGTGCTACAGTACGTCTATATTCTCTACCATTAGAAAACACTGTTCTATCTCTACTTTCAGAATTAAACATTGATAGATTGACGGATTGATTGATTCACCTGTCTCCTGCAATAGGCCGTTATCAGATGGACCAGCATTAAAGGCAGCTTTTTTTAAAGGAAACAGCTGGTGTTTATGTAATTTAACCAGTTAAACCCCAGCAAAATAGCAGATCGACAAGCTTACAATGCGATGTGTTGCGTTGCATTGTGCGCTTGTCGATCGGCTATTTTCAGCGAAAGCTTTCCCCACAATAACAGAAAACAGAAAATACACAAGTGAGCCCTGAGGGATTCCGGTTACCCATATGGGGTTTAAGTGGTTAAGAATACCTTTGTTAATTGAGAAGTGACATGGAATAAACCCAAATCTGGCACATACTGTATCACCCTTTGTCTACATGGAAATGTGCTAACCATTACTTCAAAAACAAAGCAGAACACAAACGATTTCCACACAAACAACAAAATAGTGCATGCAGCTGTCTCCAATTCTACACCCAATATACCATACCTGCAAGTGAAAGGTCAGCATTATTAAGGTTCTATCTGGAACTTGTATCACACTAAAACACAGCATCAGGTCGAAGGAAAACATTTACAATTCTTTGCAGGGCCAACAGAGAATAAAGAATTGTTTAATAGCGAGGCTAATAAAACGGTACACCAAAAGCAGTCTCCTTTTTAGTTTTCTCGTAAAAAAAAGGTTTACATACTGTACATTTACAGTATATAAGCTGAGAAATTGGATTAAACACATTCCTAAACATGATAATGATTGTTTATTTATTTTATTTCAAATAGGCCAAATATGATGTCATGGAAAATCTTATTTTTTAACTTTTTTTAAGCCCATCAGGTTTCGGTTTAATTTGATGGAAAATTATCATTACAGACATCCGGCTTGGATGTTGGCCCACCAGGGGCTCAATTAAGTAATTAGAAAATATAAAAAGAAAGCAATTTCTCCATTATAAGATTTTATAACGTTACAAATCAATTCTCCATATCAATTCTCAACCAGAGCCATTTCTTGCTATAAGCAGACAGAATGGCTAATCTGTCATTTATACTCTGTTATACGACAATAAATTATAAATCAGAAAGGTCCAAAAAAACACCAGTAGTCCTTGCCCGTGTGCACTGTAGCTGTTCTTTTTTTATTGTTTCAAACAATTATTTGACCTTTGTAACCTGTTGCTATTTTTGCCTGATTCTCCATGTAATTTATGGCCTTTAATATAAAACTGTCATGTGACTGATTGCCTCTCTCATTCCTCTGCAGTGTTTCTGTGCATTGGTCTGGGTCACATGTATTTTTGTTTGTGTCGTGTTATCCTGAGGACGGTAGACTGAAACTTTTGTAAATATGATTTGGCTGAAATAACAGTATGTTGATAAACATCATTTTTCTCCGCTCCACATTGTGCCTAACAACGCCCCTTACTTAGCAGTTCATTGTAAAATCATTGTAAACTACTATGGCCTTGCATGGCTTATTGCTTTAATTAAAGGTGTTGTTAGTGATGTTTCACAGTGTATGTTTTCTTGTTTCTTGTTAAAAATTTAAAGTTCTGGTAGTAATCATTGCTATAGTGTTTGTTCAGTAACAGTGGGTTCCCAGTCTCTCCAGCTGTTTAATAAACAGAAAATACATTTTCAGGTGGGTCACAAATTTCATCCAATCAAGAAGAGAGAGAACCCATTTTTCATCTTCAATTTGATAGTGTTCCAGTTCCTTTTTGTCTGCAATTCTTCTGTTTGTTTGTTTGTTTTTGTTTCATCACTTCCAATTTCACTTGCTTGGCCTAAGACTTCTCTCTCCTGATTGAATTGAATGAAATTGGTATCCTGATATAATGTATTTTATGTTTACTAAAGAACTGGAGAGACCTCTGTTACTGAACAAACACTCTATAGTAATGATTAGTATGGGAATATAAGAGCAAATTAACACTTATTTTTACTATTACCTTTTCTGGCATCAGAATATATTTAAGAAATTCACTCCAACATAAGTAGTTTTTTCGTGGACACTGTTGCTGTGCTACACAGTATTTTGTGACCTAAGAGATTCTGTGACCTGCCACTTAATCACACACACACACACACACACACACACACACACACACACACACACACACACACACACACACACACACACACACACACACACACACCCTCCCCCCACCCCCCTCTCTCTCTACACTTTCTCTCTGCTCTGTGATTGGCTAGTCTGTTGCTAGACGCCAACCAGTTGACCAATTCTATGACTCTCTCTCATCCCATAGCCTGACGATTCATATCGCATGGCCTGGAGGGATGTGTGTTCTATTATTGGCTAGTCTGTTGCTAGGTGCCAACCAGTCAACCAATCCTGCAACTACATAACGTACAACCTTTGTCACTCAGCAATATTGCCAAATGATGGTGAAGGTGTCCCAGCCTAAAAACATCTCATCTAAATTGTAATCTATTGATGTTTATGTATGGTTATGTCATTTTTACTTATCAGATCAGTTTTTTCTATTTCTATACCTGTTTTGTGTTTTAGATAATACTTGTTATGTGCTGCCTGTTTCTTTTTTTCGCAAGCTCGCAAGCTTGTTTTGTTTTAGATGAGCAAGTGATGCCTGCTTTGTATTGAACTTCAACAAGGAAGGGACTGAATAAGCCTACGGGCTTCCTTAGATGAGATGTAGTGATAATAACCATAGATGTATTTCTATATAGGTAGAATGAAGTGAGGAGAATCCTGGCACTGTCCCCTTGTTCTTGCTATCGTGGGACTAATGGAATTTCCCCTGGTTTTGCCAATGCCATCATGTCGTTCCCCCACTTGCACAACCGCACCAATCCCCCCTCCCCCCATTAACATTCCCATTCCTTAACCTGAACCCCCCCCCCCATACTCTTGACTCTACGCAGCGTTCAAGCGAGCTGTCGGGATGCATCGGGGACAACGCCATGATGACAACATGCTGAACTGTTGTGAGCACTGTCTACTCTCTGACAGCCGGTCCTGGGAGACATGGGGGAACAGGGTGACATGTGTGTTTGTGCATGTGTGTGTGTGTGTGTGTGTGTGTGTGTGTGTGTGTGTGTGTGTGTGTGTGTGTGTGTGTGTGTGTGTGTGTGTGTGTGTGTGTGTGTGTGTGTGTGTGTGTGTGTGTGCAGCACACACACGTTCATATGCATTTGTGGGTGCACGCGTTATTGCGTGCGTGTCAGACGTAGTGGGGCAGAGGTGAGAGGTCACTCTCATTAGTGACAGCAAAAGCCGCTGTCACTTCAAGATGGAGGACCATCACCACAGCACTCCCACCCATCCCCTCTACTCCCCCCCATTTAACCATCCTCAACCCCACCCCAATAACTCACACACCCCATCCCTGTTCATGTCATGCTGTCCCTGCATGTCATTTGCATGTTGCCAAGCATGATGACCTACATTTGCATAGTGCAGGTTGCCAGATTGGAGTGGTCAGCCACCTTTACTTATAAGACCCCCACAGTCTATATTTAGCAGGCTGGTCAACACACAGAACAGGTAGCAAGTAGCTTGACGAGAGGGGGATCAAAAGTACACACACACACAAGCACACACATGCACATGCACATGCACACACACACACACACACACACACACACACACACACACACACACACACACACACACACACACACACACACACACACACACACACATTCTAATACCCAAAAATATATGTAAAAAACTAAATAATAATTACATTGAGGCAAACAATAGCAATAGGGGTCAAATGTTTGCTTTTGTGCATTTACTTTGTGCTTACAGGAGTATATGCATGTGTGTGTGTGTGTGTGTGTGTGTGTGTGTGTGTGTGTGTGTGTGTGTGTGTGTGTGTGTGTGTGTGTGTGTGTGTGTGTGTGTGTGTGTGTGTCCATATGTTTCTAGACTTTTTACATTTGCGTGTCTAAGACCTCGCCTTTGGTGACATCTGGGCCCCTTTCTTCACAAATAGGAAAAAAATCAGAGCGCTGAAAGGAAAAACAACCCTGGGAAAAGGGATGAGTAAATAAATGATGGCATGGGGACAGAGTGCAAATGGGTGTGTGGCAGTAGAAACCTAGCAGAGGAGGGGAGAGAGAAGAGAAGTGAGGGTCGACAGTGATTAAGGCATCGAGAGCAGGGGGCATTAAAGGCCTCTCCTCGCGGTCTCTGTGGACCTGGAAGATGAACCTGAAAAAGTGGGTATAAGCAGCAGACATGGCAACCTCTCAGCCTGCATCAGGCGGCCGTCGACTGTGATGTCCGCCCCAGAGACCACAGTGAGCTCTCAATGCAAGGGAACAAACTCATAAAAGCTATTATTGCACAGATGGTTTCTGCTCTTCTCCCCTCAAAAGCTGTCAGCTTCAGGACACAGTGTTTGTCACTAGTGTGAGTAAAGATGCAGAGATGTAGACTGTGTGTGTGTGTGGGGGGGGGGGGAGTTAGAGTCCATATCTACTGAGGTTAGTTCTGAATTTATATAATGCAGCACCATTAAAACTGTCTAAGTGTGCGACTGTGCGTGTGTACAAGATTTCTCATCCGTGTCAAAATCCTCCTCCATGTTAATTTATCCATTTGTAACTCTGAGACTGTACATTTATACACTCCCAGAGTTAACGGAACACTTTACATGTATTCAACCTTGTCTTCATATAATTGGATCTCACTAATTGGATCACACTAATCAGTCGGATCGGCGGTGTGATAGGTGTGAGGTCCGCGTAGTGACCCAAACTCTACTAATGGAAAGTACCATTTTTTTCTCTTCCTGTTAAGTTAGCACAGTGAAATAGAAGCCACCGTTGTTGCATCAATAAAAACATTGAAAAAAGTTTAAGATGCTGTTTGAAATAATACTGATATACAGAATATGGAAATTCTTCTGAAAAAAGGTGAAATGTTCCTTTAAATTAACACTGAGGATTGTGCCGTGTATGATGTGTGATGACCAAAAGGAGCCAGTCGCACAATCAGGGCGTGAAATGCTAAAGAGCTCCCAGCCAACACGCCTGCCTGGTGTTTCATCCTCACTACTGTTCATTTGACATTTAGTAAATCATTACTGCAGCCATACCCTTGGGGAGCGAATGCACGCGCAAACACACACACACACACACACACACACACACACACACACACACACACACACACACACACACACACACACACACACACACACACACACACACACACACTGAGACACCCTTGATGATAACCATTTATTAGCAAGTTAGGCGGCCTGATTTCTTCCCATATAGCTCAAATGTATGACACATACATAGATGTGTGGACAAATCCCTCAGGACATTCTGTCTTTGTTCATTCACTTTGTGAAAGGTCATTTTAAGATGAAGAATGTTTTCTATTGTGTTCAGTCATGACAGCACATTCTTAACATACTGTAAGCAAATACTGTGCTATTACGCATATTTTCCCTAACCGCATTTATAATCTTTCCAAACTGTGGACATAAAACACGGATACATTCATAGCACTAAACCTGCCGAGACAGTATACACATTTATGATGCCACGACTAAGCTCCATACCTTCCACTCTTTCTCAATGCATCCCACAATTGTAATTCAAAAAGTAGGTCAAGCTCAGGTCAGAAGAAGATGAGATACCCCAAAATAGGAACTGTACTCTCAACGTTGCGTGCCAGTCTTGCCAGCTCTGTGCCAGAATTGCCAGTGGTTTGTCTCTAGTGCCTAGGTCTGATGATCTACACGGTGGCTTGCGTCTGAATTAGAATCAGCTTTATTGTCACATCACAGGTTTACAGAAGTAAAAAAGTGGGTGAAATTAGTTTTCGTGCAAGTTCTATCGTTCTGTTATTTCCATAGAAAAAAAAGAAAGAGAAGAAGAAGAGGGGGGGGGGGGGCAAGGGGGAAGAGAGAACAAAGAAAACAAACAAAATTATCTACATATTTACACATAGTACCATCTGGTGTCTAGGCCTATATGGTGGCTTGTGCCTGGTATCTGGGTCTATTGTAGATGCTGGCTTGTGTCTGCTGCCTGGGTCTCTAGATGGTGGCTGGCTTGTTTCTGAGCCTAGATGGGGGCTTGTCTAGTGCATTTACCCGTATTGCCTCTAAGATTATCGGACTTTCCACACCCACACTTTCTGATATGAACACTAAAGCCATCACACGTTTAGCACTCACAACAGCAAATGATACTGATCATCCCTTACATGGTCACTTCAAACTCATGCCATCTGGACGAAGATACAGCACTTTGAAATGGGAAAAAGTTCGTTTTAGCAGGAGTTTTGTCCCTTCAGCCATTGTTGCATTAAACAAACTGCCTCGCTCATAGGATGGTTTTGTGCAAACTGGGGACTTCATGTATTGTCTTGGTGTTATGTTGTTGTGCTATGCTGTTCTGTGCTATATGGTTATGTGTTCTTCTGTTGGAACAGTCTGTGAAGATGAATATCCCTGAGGGGACAATAAAGACAATTATTATTATTGGTCTAGGTGGTGGCATGTCTGGTACCTGGGCCTAGATGATGGTTTCAAATCAGCATCTAGGCCCAGGGTGCCTGGGTCTCTATGGTGGCTTGTCTCTGCTCTCTGGTGTCTGGGTCTAGATGGTGGATGGCTTGTGTCTGGTCGGTGTTGGCGGACAGGTAAAGTGGGGCGACAGGCTTGTGTCTGGTGTCTGGGCTTGGATGGTGGCTTGTGTCTGGTGCCTGGGTCTAGAAGATGGTGGCTTATGTCTGGTGTTGGCGGACAGGCAACGGGGGGGGGGTGACAGGGTGCTGAGGGTTTCACACATCACAGCTGTGTGCTAAACTTCCTGCTAGCGCTCTAATCGTCAGTGGGCAAGAAGGGACACAGGGTGATAAAAACCCAAGTGATATGACGGCTATTCATCTGACTCTTCACACTTCTCTCGCCTCATCCACACCATGTCAGTGTGTGATGGACAGCTGATGGCTAGATGATTCTAGGTTGTTGAGTGATTGATAGCTGGATAGAAGAGCTCTGTCCCTATGTCATACACACATGCACGCGCACACATGCATGGACCCACACTTTCTTTGCAGAGAGAGAGAAAGGGGGGGATTACACTTTGGCTGATTTGAACTAATTTAGTTATCTTTCCTTACGACGAAATTAAATTGGGTGCCATTGGTATATTTCTTTTACTAATTATTCCAACCAACCAAGCATGAAGATATTAGTTGGATGTGTATAGTAAAACTATAGCATTAATAAGTACTTATGTAATCATCAGTGCCATCGTGTCATCACTTAAGCGGTGCCCACCATGCTGATCCACTCTCTTAATTGCTGTGCTACAATACAGATGACTGCCATTTACTTAATTAATGCTAATGGGTAAAGTGAATCTTGAGCCTTGTAAAGAATCCGGCCTCCGCCTTCATCGTTATACTGTTTTACAGGAGTGCTTTATGTCCATTGTCTCTGTGTGATTACCTAATAAAGAGCTCTTAATGCCTCTTCTGGCACTCACCAAGAACATCCTCCTTTTATCTTTAAAGCTCTTAGAGCAGCTTTAACTGTCTTACTCCAAGTCAATCAGGATGCAAAAACACCTTATGTCAATACATATTCACACGGTTAATATCAAGGAGTCAAGGGGAAGCCAGCTAGGAGGAGGAGGAGGAGGGTTGTGTAAGAGCAATATCAGCCATCAATTAATGATGGAGCACTTTATTGTTGGCTTTGAGAGCCTTAACCTCTTAAGTTCTACTTATAATATTGAATTGTGAAAATAGCTGATCAACATGCTCCCAACGCACTGCATCGCAATGTATAGATCTGCCATTTTTGAAAATTATACAATTTTGGAATATTCGTAGAAGTCAAAGAAATAACATTACATTTTTTAACTGGACATAGTGATGCAATCAATAGCAAAACAAGCACATACTGTAAGGTGCATTGTAATGTAGCTCTTGAAACTAAATGGCCTTGCACAATACCGCATCCGTCTGCGTGTAGTGCCCTTTATGCCCTGCAGGGATATGAAGAAGCCAGACACTGGACCTGAATCCAACCCCTGCAGACATTCATGATACATGATACAGATGTGACACTCCCCCATGTCCTTCTTCTCAGCACACTTAAAAGTGAACCCTTGTATACGGCACCCCCCCCCCCCCCCAACCACACACAGACACACACACACACACACACACACACACACACACACACACACACACACACACACACACACACACACACACACACAGCCCTATCATGGCTTTAAGCAACAAAGGCCCAAGAAAGATGAAGCTAGTGATAGGCTGGCTACGCATCATCTCCTCAACAAAAGCAGCAAACAGGCTTATTTGTCCATTCCCCCCTTTGTACAGCCCAACACTTAAAGGTTACGTGGACTGGGAAATAAAGGCAGAGCAGTGTCCACGTTCGAGCCCCAGAGGCAGGGAGCAATGACATACCGAGGTGGGGAGCATCCGCCACCGCGACTCACACACAGTGGACGCATCGGTTCACCCCTGAGGGTGTTTGTTAGAGTGTGTGGTTGGAGGGTGCAGTGTGGGCATGGGGCTGTGCAGGGGGGGGGGGGGGAGTCGGGTGTTGTTAAACCCCAAGCTGCCTCTGCTGTGGTGGAAATAACCTGGGATAGGCCATGGATGGATGGAGCAAAGAGGGCACGGGGGACAGATAAGCAAAAGGATGGAGAAGAATTGTGGACACAATTTACAATTTAGGCATTTTGCAGACCCTCTTATCCAGAGCGAATTAAGAAGTGCAATATCGGAGTACATGGCATGAACCCTAGTCAACAAACTATTAAGCGCTACAAAGTAACTAGGACATCCAGGTTAAAATAATCAAACCTGGCATCTGTCTAAACAACATGCTACTGTATCAAAATATCACACTTTGTGGACAAGAAAACAGTAGGCTATAAGTAACCAACATTGTACAAGTATGTTCAAGTTTGCCGGCAGAACCAAGTTCAAATGTATTGGTCCCCAGGCCAGATACTATAGGCAATGTGTGCTTCAGCAAGTATAAAAACAGACATACTGTATATGCCTACACACTGTACCAGAAGGTAAACGGTATATAGCCTATCTACTCTCTATGTCAGTGGTTCTCAAACTTTTTCACGTCAAGGACCCCCAAATTGACACGAATTAGCCTGCAGACCCCCATTTGAAAAAATATGCCAGGGACCCCCATAAGAGAAGAGTTTTACGGCTCTAGCAGTGATTCTCAACCTTTTTAATTTCAAGGAACCCCAGTTTGACATGCATTAGGCTACGGACCCCCATTTAATGGCATTTCTATCTCTGGGACCCCAATTTATATTGTAAAATCAATGCAAACAAATGTACAAATGGAACCAAATTTCATTTGTACACTCTCTGAGTTACACACCTATAAGCATCTATTTGGTTCCTAACTATCTATAATTTACCCGGGGACCCCCTGGAACCCCTAAAGGACCCCACTTTGAGAACCACTGCTCTATGTCTCATTGTCTCTTGTCATGGTGACAAGATGAATGTCCACAGTAACCCAGCCCCACGTCATAGGCAGGCAAATTACAATAAAGTGCACCTTGTGTCAATAAGTCTCTGAATCATTGACATCAACAATAACATCATCAGCAGCAGCAGCATCATCATCATCACAGTCTAGTAGGCCTATCATATCACAGTCATCATCTTCTTTGTAAAGTGACAGGCTAGAGTTAACCGCAACTGTGACAGACAATTACCTCCTGCCAACAGCATTGAAGGCACGAATGGAAACAGGGTTTTTTCAAGGCCACAGTGGCCCAGTATAGTGCGTCCTGGGCGGACATAGTTAGCCTACAGCAGTGGTTCCCAAACGTTTTAGCTCGAGACCCAAAAGAAAAATGTTATGTCTCCCCGGTACCCAAACTAGTGAAAATAGCAGATCTACAAGCTCTAATTAATGGAATTTATTTGATTTTATTAAATGTATTAATTACATGTATTTTGAAAAATAAATGTATATTATTTTTGTTGTTTTTTTGCTGTAAAAAAAAACAATAAAAAAATTAGGAAAGTAAAATAATTAAGGGATATTTACTTGCGAGTTGCGACCCATAAAAATGAGTTCGCGACCGACAAATGAGTCCCGACCCAGTGTTTGGGAACCTAGTAGGCCTATATGTGTCCCACGCACGTCCATATTCAGAGCGTCGCGAGCGAGTGGACGAGTCAGACATTGATTGATTGATTGATTGATTGACTAACGTGCAATGAAAGTCCGCATTCCGTAAGTTAGCAGCATCATAATAAGAAGAACAACTTAGGTCTAAAGAAAATAACACATATGCAAACAGTAACCCACAGTAACAAACCACTAGGCAGCAACACCAAACCAAGCCGCTACAATAAACAATCCCAAACCAGATGAGTAAATAAAGTGAAACATTCTCACTCTGCATCTTCCGTTGCATTGTTGCATCAACTCTCGCAGAACGGCTTCAGCAACAGTTCCAAATGTCGTGATAATCTCATCAGTGTCAGTCAGTCCAGTCAGTCGTTTGACAGATTGTATTCCTGAGATAGCCTACGTCTAATTGTTAGGCTTACTTGATAATAATATACACAAAAATACCGGAAATCACCTCGCCAACTTTACTAACAACCGCCAGGAGTGTTGTTACGTCACTGTGGCCGCCCTTGACATAAAATATAGAGGGTGGAACGTATAATAAGAAAGATGAGGTATACATAATTAATTTGATCATTGTTTTAGCTAAATTTCATGTAAATACGTCCAAATGTAGTCCTTACAAACCTTCTTTTATTGTGTTTGAGATTGAAGCCAAACAGTACATTAAAACAATTTATGACTCAAAAAATAAGAGAGCTGCAAGAACTGTCCTTTGTGTTCACTCTTTAATGTTTTCTGTTAGCAAATTCCCCTGCCTCTGATGTTGTTGTATTGTTGTATTAATAACTTCCTTGTTTGAGTTTGTTGTTTATGTTTGTATTGAAAAGTATTGTATTATTTTGTATTGTACGTCATGATTGTTATAAATAAAGATTTGTGAAGAGAAAAAAGAAAAGAAAGAAGATAGATGGGTGTGTGTGTGACACAGTCTAAATGCATCTGAAGTGTTTCAATAAATAAAAAATCAATGACATGAGCTATTGTTTTCACTATTTATTTTCAAGATACTGTAGCCTAAATAACATAAATAAAATGTACAAATAAATAAACAGATATTTAGACTGGCCAAAGCCTTTGATCATTCACTGATCCTGACTTGGGCAGATAAGGTGATGAAGAGGATGGAGTATCACATAACACCACAAAAGACTGGGGCTTAGGCTACAGTATTTAAGCTTTTAATTATGTGTTTGCAGACAGTGACATGGTCTTTCACCACGTTTAACCCCCGGGGCAGACCAATGAGAAAATCCTACTGATCCATGCTTAACACGGTGGCTAGCTAGGGCCTTCTCACCCTCTGGGGAAAAAACTATGTATATGTCAATTATTTTTCATCATAAATCAGCATTCCCAAAAACTGAGGATGAGTCAATGACCCAGACTTCCAATATGGTATACTGGACTAATTCAGTTAGTGTGACTTGACTCGAGTAATTATGATTTAATCAATTTGAACATTATTCAATTCAACTCGAGCATAAGCTTATTCTAATACTCCTAAAAGGAACTGTTAATTCTAGGGAGGTAAAAGACAGATTCCCAGCTATGATGTTACTTGTGGAGCCTTCCAGACATACTCTGCTGATCTCTCCTGTGTGGCCCAATCAGAAGCTGAGCTCTAGCTCTAGACTGCCGACTTCCTTTCTGATGATCGATGGCTGTCTATCTTCAGTCTGCTCTTTGTGCATGCATTGGTTGTGTTCATTTCTGCTTGTGTGTTTGAATAAGTAATCACCTTGTGGAAGACTGCCCATGCCACATTATGCATGTGAATGTTCCTCTTGTGTCTTTGTGTGATACATTATACTGCTCCTATGCTTGCGTTTACAAATCTTGTGTAATTGTTTATTAACTATACTTTAGATTATGTAGATTGTATATTCCTGTGTTACGCACGATGCCAGAGCCGATTGTTAGTGACCCCTGTCATTGTGCATGTCTTGTGGCTGTTGTTTGTGTTACTTGGCAGGAGGGCTTCTGGGTGCGTTTGATTGGGTCAGTAGTTCACAACCCATCCATCACTTTAGAGAGATGTTTGACACCTACTTTCAGAGATATATAGAGAGTGTAAAGGAGAAGAGAAGAGAAGAGAAGAGAAGAGAAGAGAAGAGAAGAGAAGAGAAGAGACATTCAGATCTAATACCTCCCTCTGTCGCCTACTATCCATGCTTATCCCAGAGCAGCAGCGCAGCAGGTCTGGTGTCAGAAACAGCCGGAAGACTTAACGTCTGATCCCTCCCCTGGTCAGCTAGATCTGGTTTCTGCTAACCTGGCCCTGGCCCTCTCCTCCACTTGACCCCACTGATTCAGAGCCACACCATGTTTAAAGTGCCTGTGTGTCACGTCAGGGGTTGCCAACCCCTGTGCCCAGGGGTCAGACCAACATCATTTCCCGTTTCACCTCAGCTGTTAATGATCTAACAGATGTGGACCATAACTATTGCAGCCTCTAGCTGTCGAACCCACTTTGCATTTCATTACCGTAACATCCACAGCTTGCACAAGACCACCACATCTCCCCTATATGTGCGACCTTCAGAACCTTTAACCACTTAAGCCCTATATACTTCGTCGTACGACAAATAGTGAACATAGCAGATCTACTAGCTCACCACTCGTTGCATTGTGACGTGTTGCGAACTTGTAGATTTGCGGTTTCCGCAAGTTTAGATTTTTTTTTAACATCACGTTGAAAGTGGTTGAATTTGACGTGTACACATTTTTTGATTCATGCCATATACAGCTAAGGTGGACCGAATATCTGTTGTAAATGGCTGCACATAAAAAAAGCATTTCAAAAGGTCCCTAATCCAGGTTGATTCAATGCCAGGCCACATTTGGTAACCTAGGAAAATTGCACAGAACATATCATTTTTGCCAAATCCCTTTATATAAGATTTCTTTTGATCTACTCAAAATAATACACAACCATTTATTGGGTGCAGGCTTGCTGCATTATTTTTCACAATGAAATGGAATACAGGTGGGTAGTCGGCTATCTTTGTGAATCTACAGCCATGGTTTAGTTGTAGAGTCACAAAAATACAGTATGCTACAGTACCATCTTTCCTATTGACATTGATTTAAAACTTTATAATCAGTTTGAAGCAGTACAGCAGTACAGTCAAAACTATACCAAAAGGATAACACAAAAATGTTTGTGTCGAATTTAGGGGAACAAGGTCAGAGGAGCTCCCTCTGGTGTTATATACCCATGGGTGTCTCTCACTCTGGAGAAGTAGTTTGACATACATGGTCACTGTTCCTCTGAGTATCTTGAAGACCAGACCATCTCTTCCACCCGAGCCATCTCTGTGAGAATGTAATGACCTTGAATTCCCATTCTTACTATAGGAGGATGTAATATTTGTACAGACTTTGTTGTGCACTGGTTCTCAAGGTGGCTTCCTGGATCCCCAGGGGTCTTTAGGGAGGTTTCAGGGGGTCCCCAGGTAAACAATTTATAGTTAGGAACCAAATGGACCCTTACAAATCTGTAAGTCTGTACAAATGGAGCCAAAATGGGCCTGTAAGGTTCCATTTGCATACTCTCAGAATTAGATTCAGACTGAGGATTTTACAGTGTAGAGTGATGCCCCAAAGAGCAAAATAATTAAATTGTCACATGGGGGTCCGTGGGCCCTATGCATATCAAACTGGGGGTCCTTACATGAATAAAGGTTGAGAATCACTGGTGTACAACAAGTAACATAATCCAGCAATACAGTAGCACACGTCCCATAGTAATTTTCAGGCAAGAAGCTCACTTTAAAGTGCTTCAAATATTATGGCATGTTGCATTGCACTGCAAGCATTACTTTCTGCTGTTATTGTTTTTGTGTATACTGTACATCGTCCCACTTTCGGGTATAGTATTTTTATACTATTGCTTTGCCAATAGTGAAGTCAATACTATGCATGAACCTGAGGGAATATAAGCTCCAAATGCAGCAAATGCAGGGAAGCCTGTACAGTAACGATTGTCAATAAAGTGCCTGTCATTGATTCATTGGGTACTTTAATTGACATGTCAGGCCTCTGGAGATGGAAATCTGTGTGATATGTACAGTATATAATTATGCAAGGAAGTCCCCCCCCCCTTCAACTGGCGCCACGTTCAACACACACACACACACACACACACACACACACACACACACACACACACGCACAAACAAGTGCATGTACCCATTATATTCAGAAAGACACACACAGATATCAAGACCAAATATTTGCACAGCACACACATTCAGCCACACGTGTTCATCCGCACACGCACGCGCACGCACGCACGCACGCACACACGCACACACACACACACACACACACACACACACACACACACACACACACACACACACACACACACACACACACACACACACACACACACACACACACACACACACACACACACACACACACACACACAGGAGAAGAGGGAGCACCATCACTACATTAATTTTTCATAACATCATGCTCAATACAAAATGCAATAAGTGTTTCTTGTAAGACGACTCCCGGGCACTTATAGCACTTGAGCGTGCTGCGAGGTCTCCTCCTTAGAGGTCCACGACTCCACCCCTCTTGTTTGTCTGACGAACTTTGTCTCTGGCAGGCTGACATCTGAGAGGGAGGGAGAAAGAGAGAGAGAGAGAGAGAGAGGGTGAGGGAGAGAGAGAGAGAGGGAGAGGGAGAGAGAGAGAGAGGGATAGAGGGAAACCAGAAAAAAGAAAAGACGACAAGATTAAAATCAGGTGCTCTGTGCCAGAAAGGAGGCAAAAATTATGCCGATAAAATACAAATCTGCTGTGATCATTAACTGAGTGTGTACAAATGTAACCAAACGGACCTGTAAGGCTCAGTACACACCCAGCGTTACAAATAAATAATACTAGGGATTGTATATGGTGTAGAATAGCATGACAGACCAAGTCATTCCCAGCCTTGGCATTATTCATTTGATCAAACTGAGCTCCTTCTTCACTTTACCTGGGGCCTAGTCAACACCTGCAGTCTACTCTCCAGGTGGATATGGGGGCAGGTGGTGGTGGTGGTGGGGGGGGTATCATTCTAGCCCCCCCCCCCAAACCCCGGTGATTCCCCTTAATAAAACCCTGCACACTCACCCCTAACATCACACCCATTTCTCCTACGATTCCAGTATTGCTAGATTGGTGTGAACATGATCTCAGCCACTAATGATGCACGGTAACTCATTTAGTGACATGAATCCAGCTCAAACACTTGGTAATGATGATGACACAGACGCTACGGACGATGGGATAGAGTTGGGAAAGAAGAGCGGTGGTTTGGGGGAGTGTAATCAGAAACGCGTCTTTCAATCTATTGATTGGAAGATGGGCAGTGGCATTGAATGTCATATTAAGACATACAATTAATCGCTGCTAGTCAAATGAAACTATGGGTAAGTGCTATGATGTATGAGGATGTAAATTCGGACACAGACTCCCAGATACATTGTCATCCAGAGGTATAGGCTGACATGCATCGGAGCCATCTGTTATACGATTAGACCTACTGGACACCCATACTATTGATGGAGGCTTTAACTAATGCTTCATATTGTCAATTGTCGTCAGGCAGAGTCATCATTAGCTGTAAGTCTGATACAGTAACTAACAGACAAATGACTCAAAAAAGGATCAACAGTAAGACGTAAATTTGTTAAAGCTCTATTATTCTAATAGTAATCATTGCTATAAAGTGTTCAGTAAAAGGGGTCTCCCTATCTCTCCAGCTCTGTAGTAAACAGAAAATACCTTTTCAGGTTGGGATACTAATTTGATCCAATCAGGAGAGAGAACCCCACAAAGATAATGTATCAGCTTCAATTTAATATTGTTCCAGCTCCAATTTTGTCCCCAAATTTTTGTCCCCAATTTCACTTGTTTATATTGTATCTGTATGAGTTCTCTCCTGATTAGTTAAAAGTGGTATCCAGACCTGGGAATGTAGTTTCTGTTTACTAAAGAGCTGATGAGATGGGGAGCCCCCTTTTACCGAACAAACAGTAGCAATGATTAACAATTATAGCATGATTATTATCAGAATATAGCTATTAAAGCTTATTTTAACAAAACAACATCACAATACATCCCCTTTAACAACAGAAAATAATGTAACTGAAAGAGATGGAAATAAATGAAATCCATTTTCAAATTGAATACATTTTTTGTAATGTTTTATTTTATTTTATTATTTTTTTTTTTTTTACCAGATTGCTAAATTCCCATTCTAATTAAACCAATTTCCCTTAGCGATCAGCTTTTTGTATAATTGGCAACGGTACGGTGAAATCACAGCCATCTTAACTTTGCTGAAGGATTTGCACGAGTCAGCTGTATGTTTGGGAGAGCCCTGAAAGAAAAAAGGACATTGACATGCAAATGATTGTCTTGAACTTTATTGAGCGGGTACATTTAAGTTAATTTGCAGTAGTTGGGGAGTGGCTAATGGAAGTAGGCTCCTCCAGTAACTCTTAAGAAGTCAATCCACCTGATTTAAAGGAAGCCAGTACATAGATCTTTGGATTGACAATGCGGTTACAGTGCTGTGACATAACAGACAGAAGTGAAAGAGAGACAGAGAAAGAGGGAGGGATATAGGCAGTGAGGAACAGAGGGAAAGACTGTGAGAGTTGACCAAATTGCTGTACAGCCGATAGATAAACTAAGTACAATAAAAACACAAAGCACAATAAAAATACAAAACAACCTAGGTACTGTAGGTTACTACACTCAAAAGTCAAGGAATCCAAATTTGTTTTTAAGATGCGTTTTAAAAACAGATTGTGTTTTCAATATAATTCTTCTAAAACAGATATTTCTGGTTTATGATTGGCTGAGCCGCATTCAACGCTGTTGTAAAAGAATCCATAAACACACACCTGTGACATGTATCAATATGACTGCGCCAACGGCACAGTTTACAATATTCACCATTCAGAAAGTGGGAGACTGATTCCTTTTTTAGCAATTACTCTTTTAGTGAAATTATTATTAAAAACCTGTAATTATGGATATGTCTATGATTGCCGTGCCATATTTTGTAACAGTTTTATAAAAGCAATATGCACCATGAGGCCGTGGTTTACGGTACAGTCTGCATTGTGCTTAACAACGCCACTTACAGTATAGCTGTTCTAAAATCACTGGAAACCACGGCCTCTTGGAGCTTATTGTTTTAATTTATACTCACAGCCGATCTACAAGCTCACAACGCCTTGGGAGCTTGCAGGTCGGCTGTTTTGCCGCGCGACACTGCTGTGCAATGCAGTATAAATCAGGACCGTGCGAAGGTCTTCTAGTTCCTGCACTGCATCACATCAAGGTTTCTTTGTTCGTGCTCCAGGGTTTGGCAGCTGGATCTTGTCACAGTGATCCTGATGGGAGAAAAAAGTCAAGTATTGTTTTTAAATTTATCAGGGTGGATCATAAATATTGCACAGGAGGGTCTCATGAAAAATGCAGTGCATACGCCCCCCCCCCACCCCCATGACTGGAGCCTATGTGCTGATGTACCTCTGGGAACCGGGCATCATGCTAAGATTACTATCAAAACAAGACAGGGGTTCTGCCAGTTACACAATAGGGATCCAGGAAATGAGGAAATTAGCTGACTATAATATAAATCAGAGTACACTGATTGAGCCAAAAGGCCTGCATTTCTGCAAGCTTCAAACCAAATACCCTACTCAACAGTAGGTGAAGTGGCTGAACTGTTTTGAGGGTAATAGGCTAATTGGCATATTCATAATTTAAGTTAAAGTCATATTCACCATATAGCCTTTGAATGTTTGTACTCTGCTTGCTAAGCGATTCTGAGAGATCACATTCAGTGATGTGCATGGGGGCAGGATTAAATGGCTTACCCCAATACAAGGTGATCATCCCCTTGATGTGAGAAGCATATAGCCGGCATCTACCGTAAAGTTGTATGGATTTGTATGAAAGCAGTATGTATGTGGGAAAAAACATGTAAAAAAGTTATTGTTTTTAGTTTGCGTGACTGAATCAGTTGAGACTCTACTAGTGTGTGTGTGTGTGTGTGTGTGTGTGTGTGTGTGTGTGTGTGTGTGTGTGTGTGTGTGTGTGCGCGTGTGAGTGAGTGTGCATGCGTGCGCATGTGTATAACTATCCCATTACAGAGCCTTTTCTCTCCCCAAAATGTGTATGTCTGTCTATGCTCAAACACTTATATATAAATGTGTGTGTGTGCACACTCGCACGTGCACATGTGTGTGTGTGTGTGTGTGTGTGTGTGTGTGTGTGTGTGTGTGTGTGTGTGTGTGTGTGTGCTTGCGTGCGTGCGGGTGTGTTTGTGTGCCCTCTACAGATGTGTGTGAACGACCCAGCAGAGGAGCTAAAAGTAAAGCGTCAGGCTGTAATTGGGTTATGGTGGCCGGTGATGGATTAAAGCACGACCAGGGAGACGCTGCAGTAACATTAGGGTGTCTGAGATGTCAGGGCCAGAGCGCTCTCATTAATCGCCTCGGCCCTTACATTACTGCATTAGCTGTATTAGCAGCTAGGAGTCTGCAAGCACTTTGGGATTTTCTCGCTGAGACAGGCCACATCCCTCTCTTTACTTCGGGATGCTAAGCAGAAGAAGTGGGCTTGGTGTCACTTCTTCATCTCAACCATTACAATATGTGAAAGAAAACAAGGGAAGGAAGGAAGGAAGGAAGGAAGGAAGGAAGGAAGGAAGGAAGGAAGGAAGGAAGGAAGGAAGATACCCACCAACCAACCAATGAAGGAAGAAAGGATTGAAGGGTGGAAGGAAGTAAGGAAAGATGGAATGATGGAATCAAGGAAGATTTTTAATTAACAGTTGATAACATGATTATGGTGCTCTGAATACTAACTTAATTGGCAAAATATAATTAACCATCAGTAATATCTACTTTACGTATGAAGACTAATTAAAAACCCTGTTACTCTCACGAAATGGTTTAATAATGTACAGCAAGTACAGTATGTGCAGTTTGCGCACGCACACCTAAACAGTCACACATATATAATGCAATCTCACCAATGTAAAAGAAAGAAATGACCACCCTCATGTGTGCAAAGGCATAGACACAGCTCACGCTCTCACACACACACACACACACACACACACACACACACACACACACACACACGCACACACACGCACACGCAAACGCACACGCACACGCACAAACAGTCACACACACATGCATACAAAAAGTGTGAGTAGGCAATTCATCTCTACATCTCCCTTCCCGTTACAGCCTCCCAATCAGTCATCCCACTTCTCAATAACCTAATAGTTCTGTTGTGTGAAAATTGATTTTTAGGAACATGCCCCCCCCCTTCCTATCTCCAGCCCCGGTTCTTTTCTCCATTTTATCCTTCTCCCTTGCAGCACTGAGATTTACACCATAGTCATTATTAATAAGCAGGAATTGATTTTTTTGTGTGTAGTAAAACACTGTGTGTGTGTGTGTGTGTGTGTGTGTGTGTGTGTGTGTGTGTGTGTGTGTGTGTGTGTGTGTGTGTGTGTGTGTGTGTGTGTGTGTGTGTGTGTGTGTGTGTGTGTGTGCGCACGCTCACAAGCGTGCGTGCGTGTCTGTGCGTGCAGGGTATCGGTGACGGCGATGTCTTGTTGGTTTGGTTGGGAAAGGGGGAGTGATGTTTGTGCATTTTCCTGATTGTCATTCTCATTCTCTGGCAGAGCGAGGTGGGCGGGGCAGAGTGTGGGATCATGGGATACCTTGATGAAGATATATGGACTAAACATTGGACCGATCCTGAATGTCCTGTCCACCCCCCTCAGGGAAAGTGAGAGTCTCATCACTCTCTCTCCTTCCTCCGTCTCCACCTTGGTGCTCTTATATGGACAGCAATACATTTATTTAACTCTGAGAGTGTTACAAATGTAACCAAAATGGACATTTCTGTCTGCACGCTCTGTGCCTCAGAGGCGGACTATAGCTAGTTCGGGAATTAGTCTACCGATGACATCATCGGTGGTCATTTAAAACTTTTTTCAATGTCTTATTGATGCAACAACAGTGGCTTCTATTTCAGCGTGTTAACTTTCCAGGAAGAGAGAGGCTGTATTTTCCATTAGTTTGGAATCATCACCGATGATATCATTGTTAGGCAAATTTCCGAACTATCCACAGCCCACCTCTGAGACACAGAGCAAGACAGAAATGGTACCGTCGTATAATGAGCATTAGTGAGGACCAGACCGTTGAAAGAGAGAGCTATGACACTCTTTCATCTCGCCGCAGTGTATCGTACGTGCTTCATCAACACCCATTATGAGAATTCAATGCTTGGAACTACACAGTATAGTGTTCGGAACTATTGGTCGCCCGATGGCAAGACTTTCGTCTGCATTCTTCTTATTCTTGTTGTTGTTATGTCTGAGCACACCGAAATAAATTCCACAATAACTGTAAGCTGGTTTTGGCTAAACATGAATTAATACTGATTAATATGAATATTCTTTATTTTTACAGATTGGCTTTGGTATGTTGAAACTCTTTCTCTCTCAAGAGCTCTGGTGAGGAGTCTGAGGACCAATCATATTAAGATAAAGTTTTGCATCGGTAAAGTGTTATTAACATGATTTCAGATTTTACTGCGTGAGAGGCAGCCTCATCACTCCATCACTCTCCCTCCTCTGCTTCCTCTGGCTCCACCTCAGTGTTCCCATAGTGAACGGTCCAAGTGAACAGTTTGGACACAGCTGTCCTTGCGTCATGAAAGCGTGGGCCCACAGCCGTGACTCCAGCGTCCGTCCACGAGGAGACTATTATGATCTGACCCCGCAATCAGTTGGCCACACCCTCAGAAAGCACCACTCCGCTCATCACGGAGCTCCGGTGAGCGTGCCCACTTTAAGTGTACATATCTAAATCCTCTTACAAAGAGCCAGGGTACACCCTCCCCCACCCACCGTCATCTGTGTTTCATGGATCACTTTCTCAGGGTGAGTTGAATGGTCGAGGGCGGCAGGTGTGTGTGTGTGTGTGTGTGTGTGTGTGTGTGTGTGTGTGTGTGTGTGTGTGTGTGTGTGTGTGTGTGTGTGTGTCTGTGTGTGTTGGGGGGGTTGGATAGTCAGTGGATCACAATCTCAGAGAGCACAATTTCCCATGAGTGTCCTTGGGTACCTGATCTGTGCAAAGCAATACGGAACCCCCCTTTCTATTGTTGCTCACGCTTACACCCACACACATGCGCAGACACACACACACACACACACATGCACGCACACACACACACACGCGTGCTCACACATGCACACACACACGCACACGCACACAAAGTCTCTCACTCGCACACAAAGCCTCACACACAGGTATCTGTCTGTCTGCTAAGCACCTCCGTTCACATGGCGGGCTTGTCCTGCCGCTCCAGCGAGACAGGTATTAGCTTTCCCCTGAGGGAGAGAGTTCTAATTAGGTAATTGACTGATGCATAAAGCAGGTGCATGTATCCGTTACAGCCGGCTCGACCTGTTCATTATTAAACAGTGACCCTCTCTGCCACCCGTGCCAAAGCCTGCGGTGCCGCCGGTGGAGAAAGTGGTCAGTGGGAGCACTCACAGGGATCAGGCGGACTCGTAATTACACTTGCCGGTTACCTGAGTCCGTCGCTGTCGCCGCTGTATACGCCGGGTGAGCGAGCCCCTCCCCGCCCTGACTGGCGCTCCGTTTCCCACTGATTGAGCACATCACCACATGGCTGTCAATGGAGGGCTTTCTGGAAAGTAGAACAAAAAGGACATTTGCAAAGGACAAATTGTTTCGGTTGTCTTTCAAGGTGAATAGAGACTTTTTGTGTTGAGAATACACTGCAAAGTCCTGAGTGTTCCTTGAGAGGGTACAGATGGAACCGTTTGGTTCCATTTGTACACTCTCAGGGTCGAATCTTATACGATAGGCCACTGATCATCGGTTTTCAGCGTCACACATTTTTACATTGACAGACACACAAAACTCGAGCTATTCTCGGCCAAGCACCTTTCAAGTGGGGAGACATTTCTGCCAAGTGCCAGAAGGTATCAGCTCAGTTTGAGACTTTGACACCAGTGAAATATATAAAGTATTGGGTTGCTGTTAGGACTGTAGCTCAGTTTATTCACAGAAAGAGGCCAAACGTTCGGGATATGGATTGATAGCGGAGACAGGAATTGATTCACTCACTCACTCACGCTCGTGCGTGTGAGTGTGAGTGTGAGTGTGAGTGTGTGTGTGTGCGCTCGCGCATGTGTGCACATAAGTATGTGTGTGCCCAGTTTGTGTGTGGGCATGTGCATGTGAGTGCGTATGTGTTTGTGCATGCCACGGATAGCCTCTAAACAAGCGCCGGTCAGTCCATTTTAATTCACCCAGGTCCACATTTAATCTCCCAGTGTATAGTGAGTTATGGGCGCCAGAGAGACGTGATGCAACAGCTTTTCGGTCACAGCTTTTTTGATTGGGACTTATAAATAATCTTATTTCAGCACTAGACCAATGAAGCTGAGATGATTGGCCTTTTCAAAAAACGACCACTTTGCGACATGTGCCAGCCATCACAAAATCAGTGACATCATAAATAAAAGTTGCACTATAGCTGTGAGTTTTTACAATATCTTCAAGGCCAGCCTAACGACTGCTATCATAAATGTCCACAAATGGGATCACGGTAATCCTTCGACCCCCGTTTCTTTTTTATATTAAGCAACAAAACCGTGCACAAATTATATGATCCAAAGTTAAACAATGTCACATTTTAGATGAGAATTTCATACTGAGAGACAGATACATTTACCACAACGTGTATCGCGTATCGGTGTCTCAGAGGATGGCGTTTACTCTCACTGAAAGACGTGGCAGGGTTTCAGTGTTCTTCTGCCACATTTGCTGATAAAGATTTTATATAAATAATCCGATACAGTTACACATCACATATCATGTGTCACGGCCAGGATAGTTTTCCTGTAGTGTGTACTGAGGACAGCTGGTGACCCTACAGAGTTCATGTTGTTTGGAGGGAAGACGGACACCCACTGGGCCTAATCAGACACATCCTGAGACACCGCAGAGGGATCGGACACCGGGGATTACTAGACTGGGATCAAGTCGCTTCGCAGGTTGCTGATCCAGTCTGGTCTTAGAGATATAATATGTGTGTGTGCAAATGACAGTATATAGAAAGCGGGCTCTAGACCAGATCACACTGTCAATTCGAAACAAAAACCAGGCTTTCCGCCCTGTGGAAAGCCTGGTGACACAAGGTTAGAGATTATAATGTATATCCACAACCCATTTGCTCCGTCCCTTTCCTACTGTACACCTCCTAACTCGTAAGAGAGTACAAATGGCACCAAATGGACCCAGGTACATTTGGTTCCATTTGTACTCTCTTCAGAGTTATATTATCACTAAGGATTTTATTGTGTAAACAAGCCTGCCCATGGATTACATGGATTACAGACTATAGTGCTAGGATTACGGGTTCGGATTCACATTGAATGTTTATTCCCAAACAATCCCTGATCTTTTCTAACCTAATCTAATCCCATCTATAGTGATCACTGCTTGGAGAATTAGGCCTCCACATGCCAGAGAAGCACACAGAGGTGAGGGGGTCATTTTGGACATGTTTTTGTTAACAATCATATCAAAAAGTGTGTGTGTGTGTGTGTGTGTGTGTGTGTGTGTGTGTGTGTGTGTGTGTGTGTGTGTGTGTGTGTGTTATGACAAACAATTCCATTTTGTACAATCTGCTATAGAAGAGCACACATTTATTTCACAAATCAAAAATAGAAAGTGAAGGCAGCAAAGGCTTGAAATGTTGAGGTCATGCTATTACACAACACATACAACACTACTGGACATATGCACACAACACAATTGGACAATGATTTTCAGACCCACTGTGCATCCTCCTTTTCAGTTTACATGAAGATAAAAAGTGAACTGATTCTCAGAGTGGATAAACTATTGTTGCTACAATGTCAAGGAGTGTGTGTAACTGTACAGTATATGAGATGTAACAAATAAAATGGATTGTATTTATCACACATAGTACAGCACAAAGTAATTCTTGACCACTGGTAGGATAATCATTTCCCCAAAATCTGAGAAAAATAAATTGACCAAAATCTAATCACAGCAGAGGTATGGCCATTGGCTTTGATTGGATTTGTGATAATGAATCACTGCAAACAAGTCTTTTGTTTGCAGCAGGGACACCTCTAATCCCTTCAACACTGAGTTGAATGTCCTCTTTGTGATTTGTATGGTGTGTTTTTTTTAAATTGTCCTGTATTACCATCATAGCACTGTCTTGTCTCGAACAATTCAGAATGTTCCAAGGGAACATTGCAAATTGTAGGTTGTGTTTGTGTAACTGCGATTCATTTCCTCAACTCGGTTCCATTGCTACAAGCCCTGGTAGAGGCTGCGGTAACGTGGATGTGTGTTCGGGCAGCCAAGAAAAACATTCAAAACCCACAATACAGTTATCTGAAAACGTATAGAAGGTCTTTACTCCTTCTCTTAGCTCCGTGGCCATGTGCTATTCAAAGCCACAATCCTCTCCCTCGTTCTGGGCACAGGTCCCATACTCATCGCTCTAGACTTTTATGTTCCACTCCACGGACATCAATGAGAGGCTATAGATTTTCATCCATGCTCCTTTTTTACTCCTGAGGTCCAGAAGCTCTCTCATTCCCCACTTGTGCGACCCCCACTTTTAAAAGGACCATGCCCGACCCCCCCCCCCCCCCACACACACACACACACACACTCAAACTCACACTTCACACGTGTCTTTATCCGAAACACTATATAAAAAGAAGTCCTTAAAACACAGAGCAGCTCACCTCTCTCCTGTCTGAACCTGACCTTTGACCTTTGGGAATTTTGACCCCCTTGAACTCACCCTTAACCCCTTCCCCTTGTCACTGTGCTATCCCCACAGAGGGAGAGAGAGAGGACTTTGAGACTTTTTTCTTTTACCTCTTCCTGCTCTCAAATGCCTTCCTGCACACACGGAGAGTACTATAAAAGGGGAAAAAGTGCAAATAAAAATCATTTTTACGAGATGGTAGAAGGGGTCAAGGGCCCCATCCCTGCGAGTCTTGTCACATTTGGATTTGACCCCAGCATACCCACTCCCTCCTGAGCAGCATGGACAGTTTCAACAGCAGCAACACCCTGGCTTCAATAATACACTCAAACAGACGAAAGAAAATACACTGTTTTCAGCCAAGAAGTGAAGATTTAAGCATTTTCAACATCAATATTTTGGGCATGTCATTGTAGGCGAAAATATTTTCAGATTTTTTTTGGGGGGGGAAATAGCGGAAATAACAGATATACAAGCTCACAAACTGTCGCATCGTGACCCCACAACACCAACAACAGTGGTTAAGCAATAGAACAATTTAGCATCATTGAAGTGGCAATAATAACAGTCAAGAACCTTGAGTGTAATTGCATGTTACCAACCAACAGATTTTCATTCAATGTAATGCAAGAAAATCTAACCATTATACAGTTCATCATACAGTTTATCGGAGTGATATTTAAAGTGATGAGTGCATGTTTCATTTGAGCATGGCTGAGGTGTGCTATATTGTGATTTGAGCACATCTGGAATAAGCCTACATGTATTCTTGACCAATCAAAATGCTTGTCCGGAGCTACCTGTTATTTGCTATTTGACATTGTTAGAAGTAATCTGGGAATTCGGTAAAAGAAAAAAAGGGATTTTTTTTTAAAGAAGATGTGTGTCCTGAAAATCTTATTGTATTGTTTTGTATTGTATTGTATTGTATTGGTGGATTGTAATGATCCTTATCACATCCTTATCACTTATTTCATAATGATCAGTTGTTAGATACTACTGATACTTTTTCCTTCTTGTCCTGTGACCTAGTTTTCTGGGGTTGGCGGTAATCATCATAAAGCATCGTTAAGCAGTAGTTCAGTTTCAGCGCTGGATGGTAACTGTGTCAACATACATAAGGCGCGCAGCCACTGAGACGAACCAGGGCAGCTATTCACTTCATCCGACTGTCTCTCACATCTCGGCTGCAGAGGACTCGAGTCTGGGATTGTTCGGAGGTCACAAAGTCATCACCACAAAGAGAAAGAGACACCTCCCTGCTCTGATTAAAACAATAAATCTGATTAGCCTTCCCCCTTCTCCATTTTTACAAGGAGACCACGATGTGTGGGAGCCCCCCCCCCTCCCGCCACACCACGCAACTTCTTTTCATTCCTCTCCCCAGGTGCGCTCATGTCATATGTGAAATCTGATCGTGGATAAAAGTGCCAACCCCAGAGAGGAAAAATGCTTTTAGGAACTTTTAAAACTGTGTTTTAACAGTGTATTTTTAGTGCCCACTAAAACCTCTGTGCCATACCACATGCTAGAGAAGGAGAGCAGATGCAGGGCTGAAGACTGAGGGAGAAATTGAGAGAGAGAGAGAGGACATTCACTCATTGTCAGCACCCAAGACTCTCACATTCCAGTGCCCTTTTTTTAATATGAGAGCTAGCGTGTTTTTTTTTTGTTTTTTTTTGTGATAATTTATTTATTTTGGTTTCAGATTCCTGTATTCACCATAGATGACCTAAGGCCGGATTGTTATACCTCATCGTACTGTTATGCATAACAGGACATCACCTGCTGTTTGTAGATTATAAAATAAAGGTATCATTACATTACTTTTTATCATTCAGTGACACAGGCTGGGAAATGTTAATGACTGTCGCACAAAAGCCAGTAAAGGTTTTAAGACAATTCTACAACACATCTGTTGTCATAACACCAATAGTTTGTCGTTTTCTTAGTCAGCATAGGGGCAATTTCAGGGTGTGACAACTGACACATTTCCATATAGTGCTTTTATCAACTTGAAAGATCTTGTTGATATGAAAATGAAAGTCATAAAGGACTGCTATTAAGGTGTAAATATTTATGACTCTGATTCCACCAGGATTGGACTGTGGACTTTGGCTTTAAAGGACAGTTGTTGCAGTGCCTCTTGCTACAGCAGGGCTGTCCTCAGTTCTGAGTTGGAAATGAACCACAGAACTGTAATAGTTAGTATTTGCACAACTAGCTGTCCACAAGGTGGATGCAATAACTTCCTGTGACTTAAGTGGTGAAAGCTTAATCAAGCCATACAAAAAACAAACGTTCAATATTATGATTGTATAGCGCCAAATCACAAGTCTCAAGACACTTTACATGTAGAGCAGACCCAACATTTCCCCCATGAGCAAGCATTTGGCAATAGTGGCAAGGAAAAACTCTGCTGTAAACGGAAAGAAGCCTTGAGCGGAACCAGGCTCTAGGGTGGGCGGCCATCTGCCTCGACCACGTTGGAGTTCAGTTTGATCATTTACAATTTAAACAATGATATTATATATTTTACGATAATGAACCTCTCTGTCTTCCATCACACAGTTCAAGTTACAACCTCCTCATTCTACTGTCCAGTCACATCTTCCGCTGTTCTGTACTTGATAGTACATTACTGCTTCTTTACCTTTCTCTACATCCCCCTTCTCTCTCCTCTCCTCTCCTCTCCTCTCCTCTCCTCCCCTTCTCACTCTCTCATCTCCTCAGCCTTCAGGTCATTGACAAGGGATCTCTTGACCTCTTCATCCCTGCGCTTGTAAAAGCAGCCACAGGGGGTCCCAACAAGTGAAGAAATGGAAGCCATGTGACATAAGACAGTGCCTATAAATATGGCCGAGATCACAGGGGCACTTAATGCAGGAGAGGGCAGACTGCTTTTTTACCAGCGCGTCTACAACATCTTAAAAAGGCCCTGTCGTGTCATATGAAACCAATAAAACCCAAACACTTCCTCACAGGCAGTGAAAGGCCCCTAAAGCCTATTTTTTCTTCTTCATCGTACGACTGTGTTGCTCATTGAAAATACCAGATTTTCACTCAAGTTTTTAGTTATTTCGGCAAGCAACTGAAGCAGTCGTTCAGCAAATTATAAATTAGGTCTAACCTGCTATAACTCACCTTCTCCCGCCAGACCGGCCTTTTGCTGCTCAGCTATATAATTTTTTCTCTTTCTTTCTCTGCCTCTCCGCTTCTCATCCTCCCTTCCCTCTCACTCTGATTTATTCTCTATCTACCATTTATTTTCCCTCTCACACTCTCTGAATGCCTTCTCGCTGTCTTGCTCACTCTTTGAATGCAGGCGAAGGAGGATACAGTTGCGGCAGGAAATGGGTGCTGATTCATAGCTTGCGAGGATTTAGGGTCAAGAGGAGTGGCCTGAACTCCTTTGAGGCACGACAGGAAAGTGAAAAAAGAGCAAAATAGAGTTACATCAGAGGGGAACCACCAAGCCAGACTAAAGGGCCGTCCACAGCAAGAACGATGACTAAAAGATAACTATAAATCTTGTTTTAAGAATCACGGAAATGGATGGTGGAGTCTACACCACAACTATAAACGACAAAAACAGTGAAAAAAAAATATTGTTGGGATCACTTTCAGGGCGATTTGAGGAATGATGCAAACACTGACAGCCAATCCAAATCTTAGCCAATCTGTTTTTTTCTTATTATTAATTTCTGTTATTTTATTCATTACGTTTTTTATCCCCTCTAGCAGCTCTATCGCTGAGTTCACTCCATTACCGGTATTCCTCTATTCCGTGTGCAGAGAAAGCAACATGGTTCCACGCTTCGTCTATGGTGAGTGAGGAGTGACCTCACTGCGGCGGGAGGCGGAGCTAACAAAACGCGGTATGAAAAAGTTGAGGAAAGCTTTACTTTATCGCTGCCATTTGCAGCGAGACCAACCGGCACCCAACCAGAGGCTCGCTGTGGTCTGAACTAGAGATGGACAAGGCGTACCCAGTACCACAAAGGTGACTGACAGGGATATTTCAGATGTTTTATACCAAATCATTCAATGGAAAATCACTCTGAGGAAAACCACTATTGCTGCTGTTGTGAATTGGGGCATAAGGATGGCAATCTCAGTTGGTCAAGCCATTTTGTCTGTCCAACAATTGACTCCCAGGAGATATTTCAAACATTACTGGGGTGATTTGCAGAGAAAAACAAAGAAGCCAGCCTGTGCTCAAAGGAGATCACAAGTTGTTAAAGTATACTGATGGTGTTTCTAGGATCAACAGGAATGAAGGCGAGTACGTTTTTTGCCCTGATGAAGACCGTTCTTGGTCAAAACATGTTGGAATTTGTAATACATTAAAGTACTTTTTAATTCTACATTTGTGAATGCTCAGACCTCTTCTTTTTAACAACTGGGGTGATTGCCTTGGAATTTCCTGTGCACCATCATGCCCTGCAGAGGATGAATAAAACCTACTGACTTTGATAACCACATGGTCTTTCCTTTAGCGCCACCATTAGGTCATCCTGGAGGATGAAGCCTAACAATTTTAGTGACCCCATGACCTTTCCTCTTGTGCCACCCTGAGGCCACAATATCAACTTTGCACACAAGATATCTCATAATGCCTCCTTCAGTGATTATACAATATATGCCTCTTCCACCAATTCTGCCACTGATAATTATTTAAAATCTATATGTCTGTTTGTTTGTACACAATCTGGGAACCCATTCGGTTTGTTTTTGCCGCTGGGGGCACCACCTCCTTTTTTTGTGTAGAAACAGGAACTCGGTTTGGCTCCTCCCCTTTCTTAGTCCACTTCCGCATGCGTCACAGAAGGGGGCGTCGCCAAGTTACGTTGCTGCGATCCGGTGGGAAAGGGCCGGTCCCGTCATAGATACTGCGTGTCATAGATGACCTACACTGTACGTCATAGACTGCAAGTCAGAGATTCACATGGGAGTCCCTCAGGGCTCTATGGTAGTATTTCTGTTTACACCGAATATCTTTGATGAAAATGGACGGTCTACAAGCCAGTGGCGTAGCCAGAACGCTAGCGTAGGCTGGGCCTAATTTGCGTTTTTTGGCGGGTTTTGGGTACCTTTTTTGCGGGTTTGTGACGGATTTCGGATACACTGTTATCAAAATGGCTGAATATGATATTTAAAATAATAATAATAAAAAAAGAAATATATCACTTTTTTTTTTTTTGGGGTGGGCAGAAAAAACAAATGGGTGGGGCCAGGCCTACCTATGCCCACCCGTGGCTACGCCCCTGCTACAAGCTCACAACGCGTCGCAGATCTGCTGTTTTCACCGAATGTACTCCCCAGAATAGGGATGCTATAGGGTTCAAGTGGCTAGGACTCTCCTAGCCACTTGGACCTCTAAAGATTGCCAATGCTAGGCCAAGATGAAACAACTTTGGCCTAGTTGAGTGTAAGGAGCAACACAGACGCAAAAAAAAGGAAAACCGTTTTGCCCACAGAATTGCAAGGGTTTTTTTGTAAACAAAACTAACAATTAAGACCCTTCTTGCCCCCATCTCTCATAAAATCTTTCCAATGAAGACATCAAGTCTAACAACACAGTGTATAAGCACTGTGGTCTGTTTATTATGGTCGCAGGCGTCATGGCCTTTATTGCTGTACCCTGTATCTGATCAAGGCAAAGTGTCATATTCCATATTAGGTGGCTTCTCTAATTTGGGATGGAAAATGCTAATTGAAAACAGTTACAGTCACACCCAATAGCAATACATTATGCATCACCAAAGTAGCCGTGATACATTTTTAATATGAATCGGCTTAGGAGTGGTTATGAAACTATTAACATAGCCTTTGGTGTGTCCCCACAGTGGCTGTCACTTCTTTAATTGCATCCTTGTGTGCATCAGCTTGCCTGTTTGTCTGTCTGTCTGTCTGTATGCCTGTCTGTTTGTCTACCGGCCTGTCTGTCTATCTGTCTGTCTGTCTCTCTGCCCCTGTCTGCTTGTCTCTGCTGATACAGTACTTTGTTGTATGATGAATAACAAAAATAGCTGATCTGCAAGCTCACAATGTGCAGCAACGTGATGCTTTGTGAGCTTGTAAATCAGCTATTTTAGGTATTTGTGATCATTTCTGACCAGTCTCACCTATAATGACTGGCCCAAAAATATTGACACCAGGTTGAAAGTGGTTACGGTGCCTGGGAATGTTTAAGTTAAGCAAACATTCTTCTGTAAGGTGAGAATTTTCTGAATTCACTGGGAGATGTTGCATGTTGGTTTCAGGGTACATCTGTTAACACCTTTCATCTCAGATGTGCCAGATAGAAATAAGGCATCCTCTGAAATGAGATACCCTTCCTTTTTATATGGGTTCTACAGACTACTATAGAGCAGAAGTGATTAATAATATCGTTGCTGTCAGGCAGAAACCTCATATCTCCATATTTCAAACTTTTCAGTTTTTTCATAAATCAACGTCCTACTTCATCATACAAGAGTGTCGCACAAAAGTATAGTGTAAATAGCAGATCTGCAAGCTCACAACGGCTCGCGATGGGAGGCGTTGGGAGCTTATAGATCGGCTATTTTCACCATTTTTAAATAATAATGAAAAAGGAACAGTTTTGGACATGCAAGGTTTCCACCCGACAGCTCGGTTTCATCCTCCTAGGAGCCTTTTGTGTAACTACACATACCTCTGTTGGTCTGCATCATTATTTCCAGTGAGATTCTTAAGAATAACCTTTTGGCTATGCATGTGTGTGTGTGTGTGTGTGTGTGTGTGTGTGTGTGTGTGTGTGTGTGTGTGTGTGTGTGTGTGTGTGTGTGTGTGTGTGTGTGTGTAAAGAGAGTCTTCTTCTGAAAATGTTCACGTTTCTTTTTCATCTTTTTGCGACAATGACATTGATCAGTAGTCCCTCCAAAGCCAGAGCAGGCATTATGAGCTGATAGGAAGGAAATGAAGGGCCTGCAAGATAGTCACATGTTTTATAATGAGACAGCTGTAATGACCCTCTATGGTTCCTCCAATTTGACAACGCGCACGCACACACACACACACTCGTGCTCGCACGCACGCACACACTCACAAATGCATGTACATCTCAAATTCTGTAAGCATATATTGTGTACATACTTTGCACAATATGCAGCAAATATTAGACACGACCGAAGACATTCATGCATGCACACACACACACACACACACACAGTACACAGTACACACACACACACACACACACACACACACACACACACACACACACACACACACACACACACACACACACACACACACACACACACACACACACACACACACACACACACACACACACACACACAGTACACACACACACACACACACACACACACACACACACACACACACACACACACATAAAAGAAAACTCCCACTCACTCCTGGCCTCGGTAAGACAAAGGAAGTAGGCTAAAATCATGTCAGTGATGAATCATTTTCATTCCCCATTGGGACATTGAACAGAACAAATGGCTTCTTTAATTTACTCAATGGGATTTACAATTAGCACTGGAAAATGTCTTTGTGGTGGAACATGCTGGCCTCATGTGCACCATGAATGGCTGGATGAGTGTAGAGTATTGTTCTGTTCCACTTAACGCAGAGACACAGGAAAGGACATGATAACCCTGATGTCCCTATTTTGATTTTTTACAACAATTTCATTTTTTTAATTTTTTCAAAAGATAAAATAAAATTCAAATAAAAGCTAAAAGATAAAATAAAAAAATCTAATATTTTCAAAATGTAAAAAACCCCGCGGAAAAAGTAGATCCATAATGTGACGCGTTATGAGCTCGTAGATATGCTTTTTCGCTATTTGTCTCTTATCAAATATATAGGGCTTAAATGGTTAAAGGATAACCATTCAGACTTCAGTGTGATGACCCCAGTGTTCCAGGTTTGACCTCTCAACCTGTTCTTACCAAGTAAATGCAATGAGATCAGATACTTTTGTAATAATTGTAGTTTTTTTTCCAGTAGACATCTTTTCCAGCATGCTTTACTGATATTTATAGGTTTTATTTGGCTGCATTGTTTGTCAATATTGATGCAGTGTGTTCTGTCAAGCCCTTTTCTGGGTGTTTGATTCCGCTGATCAAAACCAAATGGACATGCTAAACTAAAGGCTGATTTATACTACTATACTTGCGTATAGTGTCTCGCACCAAAAATAGCTTATCTACAAGCTCTCTACACATCGCAGTGCGACGTATTGTGAGCTTGTAGATCGGCTATTTCCAGTAGTAAGGAGTAAGATTTACTCAGTGCTTGATCACACACAGCATTCAAGCTGTGCAGCCAAACTTGTATTAATGGTTGTTTGATTAGTTGCCTGACAGATGCTTAAGGCAGTGAACACTTGTCACATGAGATATTGATAAAACAGCCATGAAAATACAAAACATGGCAGATGTATCACTCACTTTGACAGCACTGGGTATTCTCTCTCTCTCTCTCTCTCTCTCTCTCTCTCTCTCTCTCTCTCTCTCTCTCTCTCTCTCTCGGTCTCGCTCTCGCTCTCTCTCTCTCTCTCTCGGATCTGGGATGGTGAGAGGCTTTAATCAGGCAAGGGCCTGCTAATGAACGGAGGCGGAGAGTCTGCCCAGTAGAAGAGGAAGAAGGAAGGCAATTTCTGGAAATGATTACAGACCCATTTCCTTGTTTATCCAGCCTTTGAAAAGAGAGAGAGAGAGAGAGAGAGAGAGAGAGAGAGAGAGAGAGAGAAAGAGAGAGAGAGAGACATACGTTACATACACACCCGCGCGCATATGTAGGTCCTAGCTCATTCAAATTCTCACCCTTGTCAGCAATCTTTCACTTTCACTCATCTGCTTTATCCACTCTGTCTGTTTTCCTTCTTTCATTTTGATCTTTTACTCACTCCCTTCTCATCCATCTTTCTCATTTTGTTGTCTTTCTCTGTCTGTTCATAGCGCCATTTTCGCCCCCACATACTTGTAAACATTTGCCCCAAAAGATCAAGCCAAGCCCTGTCTCTTTTCATGTCAAGGCCCGGGCCTTTGCTTTGGCCCTTGTCTGGTTCAAGTGCAGGAGGCGGCTCAGTCTGAAGTTAATGGCTGGAAATCTCCACGTAACCTCCCCAACAGCTGTCTCCATAATGCTCTCGCTTTCTTCCTCTCTTTTATCCCAGTTTCCCCTCTCTGTTTTGTTTTCCTCTCTCTTACTTTCTCCTCCCCTGTCTCAGAAAAGAGAGGATGAGGGTGATTGTTGATGGCAAAAAAAAATCTCAGAGGACTGGCTTTTTCCTCCAACAAGTGGCTTGAGGCCGGAAGAGAAGGAAAGAAGGAGAACAGGGGAGAAAATGTATGTCTAAAGCTCCCTTTTTCTCTCTCTCTCTTGTTCTCTCCCTCTCTCTCTCCTCCTTTCAGTGAAAAGAACAATGGGGAAAAGCTGTCCGTTGGACATGTCTTTCATTTTGCAATGCAGGTTCAAAGAGGCTCAGAGATTTGGGCCCTTGGTAAGGGTTTGAGGGTATGAACGAGAGGGGTGGGACCACATCCCATTCCAAACAGCTTCCTGGCCTATTCTCCCTACGCCTCTTCAAGTCCTCAGCATGAGAGCGGAGGCCTAATCCACACAAATCTACACTAGCCAGAGAAAAGCTGCGGCCCAGCCTTCAAGTGGATGGAAGTACTGTTGAAGTGGAAGCCGCATGGATGACTGTTGAATCCTGGAGGTTGCCTGTTTAGATTTACAGAAAACACACAAGGTCAACAATTGTTATTGTTACAAAAGTTAGCGTGTATAACCACTAACAGAGCTAAGAATTGATGTGTGTGCCCTATTCCGTGGAGGGCAATGATATTTGCAAAGCACATTTCCAAAGTTGTTTCTCATAACGGAGAACGTTGGAGCTTTGTTTTTCTGTGCCCACGTCTAAAGTCTGTCTCAGTCTGGCCGTGACACGACAGTGGACTGTGCCATCTGCAGACACCCTGATGCCCTGGAGAGACAGGTGACAAGCTCCCATCAGGCTGCATCACACCATCCACGGCGGTGCCACACTTAATTTGGCCTGGCAAGTAAGCATTTAACCTGGGCCTACATTAAGGGACACTTGAACCAGGCCAACTGGCACAAACATGAACACACACATGCGCACGCACGCGCACGCACACGCGCACGCGCACACACACACACACACACACACACACACACACACACACACACACACACACACACACACACACACACACACACACACACACACACACACACACACACACACACACACACACACACACACACACCCCTCTGTTGTCATGCTGACAGTGGTCAGGGGCAGTGAGGGCTGATGAGTGAAATCTCAGGCGACATGCCCTGGAAGAAGAGATTTGTTGTCTCCCTTCATCACACCTACCTGTTCCTTCACACTTGGCTTCCTCGCCTTCCTTTTTCACCTTTTCTACTATCCCTCTGTCCCCATTTTCTCTCTTCCCTGCGCATAAACTGCAATCGCCTCAGGAGCCCGTCACACACACACACACACACACACAACAGGTCATCTCACACAAGCATCCCCCCCAACACACGCACGCATGCACGCACACACTAGGTTTATAATCTACAATCTGCAAAATATACAAACAAATATCTCTCCTTCTCAAGACTCCATAGTACAAAAATACATAATTTCAAACTGAAAAACGCGACATGTCAATGATTTAAAAATAATAAAGGGCTTAATTCCTTTCACCCTTAAACAAAAATCCCCTTGCCACCATTTTTCACTTTTTTTTTTCTTTTTGCAATGTCAGTCCCATCCGTCCAGCTTTTCACTTACAATTAGCCGTGCCGGGCTTCGCGCTCATCAGCTGTCGTGAGTTTAGCACCCAGTCATGAGAGGCCTCCACGGATCACGCTAAGGCGCCCTGACACCACTGGTGTGAACGAAGATTCTAATTCTGGATAATTAGCTGACGAGAGCATGCGAGAGGCGAGGGTGGCGGGGGCGGGGCGGGGGGGGGGGGGGGGTGAGGGTTGGCATGGGGCTGGGGGTAGGGTGGGTGGCAAGGAGGGGGGGAGAGCCGAGGAGAAGTGGCAGAGCGTCGTAAGCATTTTTTGTCAACTTACAGTCGATCTCTCCCTCAGCATCTTATCTATCTGTATCTGCTGCTCTCTCTCTCTGACTCTCTGTCTCTCCGTCTATACCGCCCTCCCCCCACTCTCTCTCTCCCTCGTTCAGTCTCTCGTTCACCTGACCTCATTTAAAAGTCTTGGTCTGGGGGCCATTGAACTTAATGCTTACTCTTGACGAAGTGCCAAACAAGGCCTGTAGACTCATTACAATCATAACAGATTCATAGTATCTGTTTAAGCCATTATGCATGTGAGATGTAATTCACTTAACATCAATGGCTGATGATAACCTCCACGATCAAAAAATATACGCATTAGCGGAAAGTTAATACCAATAGCTTAATGGATATATGAGACATAAATGACATTCTATCTAATGTTGCAAGTGTATTTATGATTTCATTTAATCCAGATTAAATATTGTCACATGTAATATAGTATTATGTATAATACTCAGAATGTATATAAAAACCTGAAATAATGTGTGTGTGTGTGTGCGTGTGCGTGTGCGTGTGCGTGTGTGTGTGTGTGTGTGTTTGTGCGTGTGCGCACGTGTGTGTGTGTGTGTGTGTGTGTGTGTGTGTGTGTGTGTGTGTGTGTGCGCGCGCGCGCGTTTGGGTGTGGCATTTTGTGACTTTACCATTCGGTAAAAAAAAGTATTCTGTCTTGAGAGATTACTTGTCAACTGACAAGACTTATCATGGGCTGCTTGATTGTCTCGCTTGTTTAAATGAACCCTGGTGTCCCTATTTTGGGCATGTGAAATAAATAAATAAATACAAATAAAAACACAAAGTAAATTAAATGTAAATAAAAATGTACATTTCTATATTAATTGTACAACGATATAGGTTTAAGTTGTTAGGAAGCCATAATTACTATTGCAACTGCTGAGAACAAAGCCTGTGCTAACAGTGGCCCATCAAGGTCAACAATAAGAACTGTCGCAGCTGTTTGTCAAAGGGCAATGTGGTTTATGCTACTTACAGTATATCTGCTAGACCGAGACGGTACGCAATTCGGGAACGATGCAAGTCGGGAATACGTGCCCACCCGTTTGGGCAATACTCCTTTACCTGATGTAGGCTAGTCATTGTACATGATGTCTGACATGTTGGGAGTCTGTATCTTACACAATATGGGATGGTATCTGTACATATATGGGATGGTATCTTAAATGGGATGTTTAAGTGTTTTGATGACATCCTTATTATGATGTCAGTAACGTGTGATTACAAAACCAAATATGTATATCCATATTTGATAGGCTGCTTGGAGTGGGGTTTTGTGCAGAGGAGTAAAAACATAACACAAAAATAAACGGATGCTTGGAATTTACACGCTATCCTTAATGTCAAATGTTTGTCGTTTGAGAGTGTTTGTACATATATTCGCAAAACCTTGCATCATCCTCAGTCCACCTGAGAACACATAGCCTACTTGATCACCTTTTACCGACGCCAATGTCCTGTTAGGTCTTGCTTTGCCATCATTGTGCTGTAGATACTGTAAGTCCCAAGGTCAATCTTTGCACTGTGTTAGAATCTTCTGCATGAGATATTTTTGCAGCAGCCAGTAGGGTTAGAAAATCGAGTGAACTTTGTATTCTTGCTCTGGATGAAAACACACACAAACACCATGTTCTACGCAACGTTGCTTATACAGTGGTATCAATAGTGTAACTATGTGTGAACACTCTCAAACGACAAACAATGATGGAGATGGGTGTGGGCACCGGCTTCCCTGAAACGCGGAGATGCTTCGAGTCACCGTGCCGTATCGCCCGGCCTATCAAGTTAAGCCAGCGGGTCGGGTTGGCCAATCAGGGAAGCCGATGCATACATTCCCTCCAAACATACAGAGTATCAGTGCACCTTCTGCAGAATCGGTGTGTCCTCTGCAGACCCGCGGTCAGACAGACATATATTTGTGATTTTTTTTGTTAGGGTTAGGGACACCTCCGGGTCATGATATGAGACACACCAAGTTTGAAACTGTTTTCAAACTGTCGTACGCTTTCCGAGTTATGGCCGGGAAGGACAGACAGCCACACACACACACACACGCACACGCGCACACACACACACACACACACACACACACACACACACACACACACACACACACACACACACACACACACACACACACACACACACACACACACACACACACACACACACACACACACACACACACACACACACACACACACACACACAAGCAGATATACACAAGCAGATATACAGATGCCGAAGTTCAAACATACCCCCACGCACATGCATGCACACACAGAGACCTACACTCACACACTTGCATAGATACACAAAAGCATCCACGTGACGTGCATGCATGGGTACGCACACACACACTCAAACACAAAGAGCTAGTGCTGAGTGCCAGGGAGACTAGTTGTCTTGGAGGGAATCTTGACACGAGATGGGTCTAATATAGAGTGACGTCCGGGATGTCAGATTCTTTGCACCACCGGCTGGGTGCTTAATGGCCATTAGAGGCCACACAGAGGCTGTGATTGGTGCAGGAGGACTACAGTATGTTGACGCTGTGTGTGTGCGTGTGCGAGTGTGTGTGTGTGTGTGTGTGTGTGTGTGTGTGTGTGTGTGTGTGTGTGCCCCCATACGTCTCTGTGTGACGTGCACTTTTCAAGGACACATGCACGTGATGGCAAAGTTGAACCAGTGACCCAGCCACACATACATCCCACTCCACAGGTCGCATCTGATGACTGATCTGATGTTCCCTGTTGCATTCCACAATGTCCTTTCTACATGTCCCCTAATTCCACCATGGTGTCACAGTATTCACTCCCCTCTGCATCCCTCAACCCGTCCACTCACGTGAGCTCTCTGGTCATATCAACACATTTACCGAGGCAACCATCCGTGCATGTCTGTATATCAGACCTTGACCCAGCAGTTAAGGCCGGCGCCGGGGCCCCTGTGCACTGCATGCGGTGTGGACCCACCCACCCGTGGCCAAGGTGGGGCCCCAGCCCAGTGGCTTGAGCCAGACACAATGGGCAGGGCCGAAGGTTTTGAAATGATATCTATTACTGTTAGTGACAGCGGTCCCGAACAGCGCCCTTTGATGCTCCCCCAGACTGACAAGCCCGGCCGAGTGACGCTGATGGCTGTGGGCACAAATCAGAATCGCTTTACTGCATCGGCAGCGACCGGCGCCGCTCCTCTCCCCGAGCCCCAGCCCTAAAACCCCCCACTCTGCCCTGCCATAGCCCCCTAAACTGAGAGTGAGAAACAGGGAGGGAGAACAAGGGGGTGGTAGGTATGGAGAGAAAGTGTGTTTGTCACAGAGAGAGAGAGAGAGAGAGAGAGAGAGATAGAGAGAGAGAGAGAGAGAGAGAGAGAGAGGGAGAGAGAGAGAGAGAGAGAGAGAGAGAGAGAGAGAGAGAGAGAGAGAGAGAGAGAGAGAGAGAGAGCATTAAGTAGGAAGAGACATAGGGAGATAAGACGAGAGCCAACGCGAGGAACTACTGATCCTCTCTCAACCTACTGTAACATAGCATCTATCTCCTCCCCATTCACCATCCTGTCATTCCCTCTTTACTTCCTCTACTAAAAAAGTGCTCCTCGGAGCACGGGTCTCCGCCAGGTCAGGTAGGTTATTGTGGGCCAGCAATGTTCGGAATTCGCCAATCAGGATGGAATATGAAACATCGGACGGCTACGTCTTGATCACTTGACTACAGAGATAATGTGTACTGATATGTGTGATGTTTGGACAAAATTTGTAGGAGTAATATAAAAAATATATGTTTAGCAAAAAGCCTCCTGGTGGCGCTATAATAGGACAATGTTAAAAGAGTGGCATTTGTTCCTCAACGTAGTGCGAATGTGCATGCAAAGTTTCACCGCAATCGGACGCTGCATGCGTTCATGATTTGCGTCATTTTGTTCAAAACGGGCCTCTCCAACTTAAATTGTCAATCTTAGCCAATCAGGATGGAATATGAAAAATCTAACAAATCCGTCTTGATCACATGACTATAGAGAAACTGTGTACCGATTTTGTGACATTTATATAAAATCTGAAGGAGTAATATTAAAAAATGTGTTTTACATAAATATGTACGAGTACTGTAAAAAAAAAGTTTTTACAGAAATCGGCCTCCTGGTGGCGCTATAACAGGCCCATGTGAAAAAAATGGGGCAGAAGTTCTGCTCTGGCATCCAGGGAGTGTGTGTGCACAGTTTCGCTGCGATAAAGCCAACGGTGCCGGAGATTAGCTGTTCACAGACGGACGGACACACACACACACACACACACACACACACACACACACACACACACACACACACACACACACACACACACACACACACACACACACACACACACACACACACACACACACACACACACACACACACACACACACACACACACACACACACACACACACACACACACACACACACACACACACACACACAAGCGTTCGCAGCCCACCCATCTGACCACTTAACTAAAATAGATTGATTGAGTTCCGGCTTGGATCAATGTAACTAACATTATATACAGTATATAAGTTCCTACTTATATATAATAGTGAAACTCATTTGTCAAGGTTTTAAAGACAGACATTTTCCCCCCCTTAATTTGTAAAAAAAAGAAAATATGTTATATTATTAAAAAATTATAATGTTTTGCCAATTATTTGGGGGCAGTATCCTCACGGCCCACCAGTGGGCCCCGGCCCACAGGTTGGGGAGCCACTGCATTATAGGGTCCTGACTCCTAAAAGAAACATGCTACTAGAACACTAAGCTCCATTCAGGACATTACAAGGTTCCTTAAAGTTACCTAAAATAAAGCTACTAGAGCATTATTCTCAAGGGGGAAAAAAGAAAACAGTTAATCTGGGTTTTGTTGACATTTCTCTGGCCTGTTCCACTTCCATTTCCGCCCCATAAATTAAAAACATCTTACAATATCCCAAATTAGTGTTAGTGCTTTCCCCTTGCATGCCCTTATAGGTGGTCCTTTCGCAAAGCGCAGTTCTGAAAGCCCCTGTCCACACATGTCCACATGGCGTGGTTTAAATCCACAGAAAAATCATCCCTGTTCATTAAATGTGCATGTCAAGTATTTTTCTCTCCCCCCAAAAATGGCCCTAAAGGAACTTTACACTGCCTCTTTCTTGGCACAATCTTCCGCCTCATTAAGCATTCTAGGAGCAATGAATATGTATTCATTTGATCCTATACAGAACCCCAATAAGATTGTCAAATCCAACAAGTATCCACAGGAAACAGACATACCAAACGCACCACACAGCAAAAACAAACAAGCAGTCACTTACTCATGGAGGAGACCCTCGGCGTGTCGGGTTACGGGGGCAGCACTTGTTTTGTTTCTAGAAATATGTAAGAGTATTGTTCATGTTGAAATAATGCATTCAAGACAACAAATGGGAGATAATCTATCGTGGTCCACAGCTCTTAGTCTATCTCTGTTACCACACTCACTAACACATTTTCTGTGGCACAGGACTATAACAGAAATAAGGATGTGGCTTCCTCATTGGACCATAATGGACCCTTACCGGTCCATTTGGGTCAAATGTCACACTCAGAGTTAAATGAATGTGTTATGTTGTATATTGTATCCTGTATCCTGCAACATTACTTGAGATCTTATCTGTTAATCGATGCTCGGGTTGTTAGGCCTTTAGTAGGGAACTATAACAAAAACATACACATCTTTTCACACACACACACACACACACACACACACACACACACACACTATCTCTCTCTCCCTCCCTCCGTCTGTCCGTCTGTCTCACTCTTGCACACACGCACGTTCGCACATGCACGCACCCTGAGATAAATGATGATAGCAAGTGAGTGCAAGTGGGCAGGACATTGCTGTGGGTGTTTGTGTACTGTATGTGTGTGTGTGTATGTGTATGTGTATGTGTATGTGTATGTGTATGTGTATGTGTATGTGTATGTGTATGTATGTGTATGTGTATGTGTATGTGTATGTGTATGTGTATGTGTGTGCGCGCGCGCTGCGTGTTTGCGTGTGCGTGTGAGTGCATCTGAGCACCAGCACGCAGCTCTTCAGCCACAGAGGTAGTGGAACCCACCCTGCTGAAAGGCCTCTGGCCACCATGCCAGCACAATCACTTCAGCTCATCGGAACCCCCAGCCGTCCCTCCATGCATTTCTCTCTCCCTCTCTTCCTCTTGCCACCCCCCCCAACCCACGTTTATTTCTGTCAGCTTCCATATTCTTGTCTTCACAGTGCGTTTGCTTGGGAGACGTTTCTAGTCCGCGCAGATGAGGCGCTGCCGCGCTGTGGGGTCCCGCGGTAAGATGGTAAACAGGCACACCAGCTTCGGCAGGCAGGCTCGCCAGTAGTTCTCAGGGCCTGGGGACACCTTTCCTCTTCTCTCGTTCCGTTACGGGGAGAATCAGCAGCCCTGCCGGGGTCCTGGTGTGACATCGCCTGTCCCATATGATACACCAACAAAGGCGCCCGACCCTGCGGTCGTACGGCCTCCATATGCACACATCACTACAATGAGGCTACTTCTGTGAAGGCCCCGGCTTTTACCGATATCAAGGATATTTATCTGGAAAGATTGTTGCCGGTGGTTAGCAACAAAAGGGCACAAGGCCGGCATCTACTGACCATGGTCACGATAAACACAAGGCTGAGCAGTGTGTTTGGGGAGTTGTACCCTGTGCTTGTGTTGAAATACTGTGTGCATCCCGAGTGCAGACACAATGTCATGCTCGGGCCAAATTGGAAACAATGCCTTTGCTCTGCACTGCTGGGCCTGGGATTATACTTGGTGGTTGACTAAACTGGTGGTTCCTTTAGCATTTTTTTTATGTCAAGGACATGAATTTGGACCCCGTCTGAAAATATTTTGTGCCAGTGACCGCCATAAGAGAAGATTTGTGTTGTTAAAACTTTACCGAATTATTCAATTTCTCAAGATTCTTCAAAATCTTTCAAAAATAGCAGATCTACAGGCATGTGAGCTTGTAGATTGTCTATTTTCAAATAACTGCAGTATAAAAAAGGGTTAAAGTGGCTAAACAGATTGTAATGCTATGTTAATACATTTTGCTGGGGACCCCCTGGAGCCCCCTCAAGGACCCATAGGGGTCCCCGGACCCCACTTTGAGTTTGTGTTGTATGCTGATTGCTGAAATTAGCTGATCTACGTGCTCTGAACTGGTACATTGACTGTATCTGTATATGTGTAAGCATAACCATGTTCAGTTATGTACAGTAAACATATATACACTATATATGCTATATGTATTAGCACCCTTCAGTACTGAGGAATGTCACCAAAAAAAATCATCAGTAAGGAGTTCAAGACCAGAATCTTTGTTTTCGGGGAATATCCCAGAATCCTCAACCTTGCATGTCAGATAAGAGGGAAATTCCCATGTAAGAATAGAGACTGTGACAGGTACATAAAGTGAGATGAAAATACGCAAATGGGGGGACGATATTCAGAGCAGAGAGGGGGCCATAAGTAATCATAGTACAAGCACACAAATATCTGTACTAGATAATGGGAAAATATGAAAAGTAGTGATTGTATTTAATAGAATATGAAATGTATTCTTATTTTTACTATTACTTACATTGTACATGCTCATTCCCTATATATTTTGGTCAGTATGGAGTAGTACACTTGGTATTTGCTTGTGTGAAGATCCAAATATTGTGAGCATGTGCAATAATATGTAATCAAAACTATAATATATACAGGAAATAAAAAATCTGCTAAAACGTTACTTAACCACTTCAGATCGAACCAAGTACAGAGCCGACACCGGTCAACTAAGTATTCGTTTACTAAGTTATAGGATTTAAGTGGTTAAGTGTTAATGTTGACACCTGCATAAGTCAAATTTCAATTGATTCAAACTCGGGAACTATGTCATTTTAGATTTGAGCTGTAACCATTCATTTATACTTCGGCTATTCAAAAAGAGCAGATCTACAAGCTCATAGCGTGGCATGAGTGCCGCGCCACAAGCTTGTAGATCTGCTATTTTTGAAAAATCTTGAACATTTTGTGCAAATCTTTGAATACATATATTTCTTTTTAACAACATTTTTAACTCAAATCTGCTTCTGGGGGTCCGTGGAACAACATATGTTGATACGGTCGGCGGCCAAATACATAATTTTGGGGGTCCTTGACATGAAAAAGTTTGAGAACCACTATAGCAACATACGTTTTTCAGAACCCTGTTTAAAAAAAAACAGATGCGTTCAGATGCGTTCCCGGTCTTAATGGATTAAAAATTAAAGATCGGCTATTTTTGGCAAAAGTTCCCCCCAGAATATGGATGCTATGGTGTTCAAGTGGTTAACCGAAAGAAGCAATGAGCAGTGATGAGTACCGATGACCATACACTCTTGCTGTGATTAACAGCCCTATAGCAACTCTGCAGCCTCAGCTTGGGGTTGTCACGGGCCATCAGGACCATTGTTAATTAGGGGACCTGAGTTAAATCCCAGCACAAATCGCTAAGGTCAAGGTACTAAGAGGCACTAAGCATAATGAACATATGAACCATATGGACGGAGTGGAGGGAATACAACTACGGAGAGGCGAGTGAGAAAAGTGGGGAAAAGCAGGAAATGGGAGGAGAGGCAAGGACGGGTAGGAGAGAGAAAGACAGACAGACAGACAGACAGACAGACAGACAGACAGACAGACAGACAGACAGACAGACAGACAGACAGACAGAAAGAAAGAAAGAAAGAAAACAGAATCTCTAATAAAGAAAAGAGGGGAATATCTTAGGATAATAATATTTACATGCATATTCAGGCACATGCACGTTCATGCGCATGCACATGTATGCATACCATCTGTGTTTTCATCAGGATATGTTTATAATTAAAACTATTTTAAACGTGACATTTAGCTTTAAACCTGTACAATCCGGGACAAACCGGGACGTCTGGTCACCATAGGTTATCTCCAAAGTGTCAGCACAATCTTTAAATCTCACATCCACTGCTCTCCACGGTGCCTCTGCTGTTGTAAAAAGCAGTCTGACTTCCGGTCATCGTTGCAGGTATGATGTAAGTGCTGGAGCCAGCAGGTCTTTCTACTGCCTTTTAATGAGATGAGCCAGAGGGTGGGCTGGCCATAACAATTGATAGCTGACTTTCTTGTACGTTGCCTCCCGCTCCTGCCCCGACACAACAGTTAGGGGAGGTACAGGCCGTATATATTGACCCAGCCCACTCCATCTCCCTCTGATTTACAATACCGGACCACGGCACGCCCTTGATCAGCCGAGGAAATAGTTCCTCCGCTGAGCAATGAAACCCGACATACAACAACTCTTGTGGAATGACCAGGCTGTCACTATCCCTCAACAGGCTTTATGTACTATCCAATGGCTGCCGCTATGTCTCTGCAAAGTGGCTGATTGAGATGGGAGGACGGAAACTTTCTCATGTATATCGGTGAGAGTGAGCGAGAGACAGAGAGATAACTCAAGAGTATTCTATATAGTCAGCTATTGTTGACTATAGACTATTGTTGTGTCAGATTGATTAATCTGATCTAGGGTCAGCACTTCACTGCTTTCCTGACACAACTATTGATTAGGAACTCATTTGCTCTACTTAGGCAGTGGGATACAGTATACGACTAGAATGTGAATTGGTATTGTGGGATTTCTATTGTGAAAAGCAGAAACTGTAACCCCCCCCCACACACACACACACACACACACACACACAATCACACGCACACGCACTCACACACACATACACACACTTGATTTGTGTAATGAGCAGATGACTATTAGTGATAATTCATAACTGTAAATTCGTAACACGGTTGACGTCAGTGCAAACCTGCATTAGGCAGTGGTCTCTGTTGTGTGTGGCGTCAGACCAGAGCTCGATCAGAGAGAGAGAGAGAGAGAGAGAGAGAGAGAGAGAGAGAGAGAGAGAGAGAGAGAGAGAGAGAGAGAGAGAGAGAGAGAGAGGAGAGAGAGAAAGAGAGGAGGGGGAGCGCAGCATTAAACAATAAAATAATTTGTATATAATAAACAAAAGCAAAAAGTAACGCCTACAGTATATACAGTATAGACATTGCATGTGTACTGTATGTGTGTGTGTGTGTGTGTGTGTGTGTGTGTGTGTGTGTGTGTGTGTGTGTGTGTGTGTGTGTGTGTGTGTGTGTGTGTGTGTGTGTGTGTGTGTGTGTATGTGTGTGTGTGTGTGTGTGTGTGTGTGTGTGTGTGTGTGTGTGTGTGTGTATAGACGTATACAGTACATATAGAGTGAGAGAGAAAGGGAGGAGGGAGAGAGGGAGTGAGACAGAGGGATAGAGACAGGCTGCGTCTGTTTTCTGCAATAATCCGGCAGACTGGGTACCGAAACTTGAACACGCTGATCAGCATGATGCTTTTTTTGCATGATCAGCACAATAACCCCGGCAATGGCAGTCACGTTTTCTGCTCGCAATAATGATAACAATAACTAGAGAAGTTCATGTGCTCTTTGGAGAACATCATGTACTGTATCTCCACCAGGAAGTACGGCCAGTCTATGACATATGACTCCATGTTTGGGAAAGGTTTTAATCCGATCCAAATATTTTGAAATAATATATGTGGAATTACTTCCTTGGTCTACTGGCAGTGTAGACAAGAAATGTAGGAGCGATCTGTCCAGTGGTTTGCGTGATGAGCCCCGGGCAAACACACATATACAGACAGGGGCGAAAACATAATCTCTCCCTTTGCTTTTGGCCTGGCTGAGAGAATAATAATAATACTATATAATTCACATGGGGATAAAGGAGAGAGAGGAATAAAGACAAGGACAGACATGGAAAGGTTAGTTGTCCTCTAGGCCAGAGGGACAGAGGGACTAAAGGTGACAGCTCATGTCCCTCCTCTACAGATGGTGACAGGACCACCACAGCCCACAGCCTCCCCACAGCCGGTGTTTTCTGGCAGGTCATAAAAGATAATTGCACTGCCTGGTCTTTTTAAGAGTTAGCCAACGAGTACTCCAGGGTGGTCAGGGGGCCTTAATGTGTGTTTACCACGACACAGAGACACCAAGGCTCTACCTAGCCGCCCGCTAGACACACCAGATAACACTTCAATCTGCCCCACCTCCCCAATTTAGGGAAAGAACCGGAGGGTGGAGAGAAATGGTTGAAGGGGGCAAGCAGCGCTCTCACCATCCAACCTCAGATGCTTCAGGGCAGCGCATACCACAGTCATCCACTGGATTAGTGTGTGTGTGTGTGTGTGTGTGTGTGCGTGTGCGTGTGTGTGTGCGCGCGCTCAAGCCCAGACCAGGGACTCTATGGGGAGTTGTAGCCCTGCTGTAACTTCATTAGGTGTGTGAGGAGGTAAAAGTACTGTGAACCAGGAGCTCATAACTTGGAGCCAGAGGCCCGCCAGCCCAGCCCACACAAACACCGCATTGGAATGCCACTGTATAATGCCCCTTTTATGCTTCGTCGTATGACGGCGTCTCACACCGAAAACAGCAGATCTACAAGCTCACAACGTGTCACGAATGTGAGGCGTCGTGAGCTGGTAGATCGGCTATTTCCGGCACACAGCAATGTTGTACGACAAAGTATAAATTAGACTTAAGGGCTCAATATATCGGCAAAATTAGCGTGTAAAGAGAATGGGCCAATGTAACTTAATATGGTGCTGTACCTATAACTCGAAGTGAATGGAATTGGGAGCAACGTCGGAGTGAAATAAATAGATTCATTCTCACGAGACGAATATAATTTTGCTAGGCTCTGTGAATAAAGACTAAGGGCAAAAGTAGACAGAGGAATGTAATTGATTCTAAACTCATGGACAATCCATACCTTTCACACCACTGATGCAATAACGGAGTTCCAAATGCAGTCCAAATTCTGCTGACTGCCGCTTTGTGGTTACTGCTCTTTTGAAGTCAATGAGAGAATGAGCAGAAATTTGCTGTTTCTTCAAAAATAATATATTAAACTGCTGGATAAAGCAACATAATTTTAAAATGTTGCACCCCTAGGTGTAACAATCGATTCCAAGTGGAAAGCATTAAATTGCATTATACCATTCTTCTGTAGCCTATCATTTTGTTAGTTGTCACTCATCTTTGGCAGCCAGCCAACTGAAAACTAGTGGTTAAAGAAAAAAATAGTTTCCAGACTACAAACAGCAACATGGTGATGAAAACAACAACACGTGCACATTATCTTTGAAGAATTTATATAATGCATTATTTTCAGTTGCATAGAAAACATAGAAATTATAAAGACATTATATATACATTTTGTGTCTCATAAAGCACTTACCACTTCAGGTACTGCAGTAAGATGATAATAGCAGAGGTGTGCCAGCAGTAGATGAATGGATCGCAACATCCTCGGTTCAAGACCACTACCTTAAACACACACACACACACACACACACACACACACACACACACACACACACACACACACACACACACACACACACACACACACACACACACACACACACACACACACACACACACACACACACACACAGTATTATGTATAATAGATATACCGTACAAATACAATATATATATATATATATATATATATATATATATATATATATATATATATATATATATATATATACTGTACATACTGTACATATATATAAAAATGTTCATAGTCTATACTCAGTTATGGGACGGTTTATACATGTTAACGACTTTTTTAAATGTGTGATAATTGCATTGTCAGACTGACACTTATAACAAGAAATCCAGAAACAGAAAATGTTAGGAGAAATCTTTAACTGTGATTTTATGATGTTATACTGTCATAAACTCACAATACAGAAGAATGTATGAGAAGACATTTTACTGTTAATGAAACTGAACGTTAAATATGGAACGAGTACTGATAAGACCAATACTCAATGGACCGCTTGTCACTTCAACAGGCTAAAGACCTCATTTGAATAATCAAGTTGGCTACACACATACGCGCACAAGTGCACGCGTGCGTGCGTGCATGCGTGTGTGTGCGCTGCGCATCTCATTTTATGTGGAAACCTCGATTTATTTATTCGCTGTACGTCCGAAATCGCCTGTCCTGATGCTGCTGTGCTATAAGTGAGTCAGAAAGGGGCCCGAGGAGTCAAATTCATTTGCCGGACCCTTTATTAAATCAGTGGGCTCTCCTCCTGCAGTGAGACTCTCCAACAGCTCTATGGTAATACACAGCCTGGGGGGGTACAATTCCATTAGTGGAGGACAGGGCCGGGGTCTGAGGCTGATGGCGTTATAGATAGGACCCCCCCTCCTCTCTACAGTACCTCATGGCTGACTGGGTGCCTGCCTGTTTAGCCTCCAGCTTTATAGAGCAAATCATCGCTGTCTGCAAAACTACACAGAAAAATCCTCAGTGTTCATTTAACTCTTGAGAGAGTGCAAAAATTTAACCAAATGGGCATTCTCAAAGTTACACATGGACATGGGTCCACTTGGTTGAGTTTGTTTTAAATGAACACGGAGGATTTCGCTGTGTAGGCAAGGCCCCCTCTGTTCTTAAGGGGTTCGCAGCGTATAAAACGTCTTGATAATCCAAATAGCTCGGCTTCTGAGCTAAGCTTCATGCCACACCTGAGAGAGTAATACATAAGCACAGAAGCAGGAGAGCTGATGATGAGTTGCATCACTTCCATAAAATGGCAAAAAATCTCTGTAACATTTTGTCTGACACCAATCAAGCTGTAGTTTCATGATCGACGCTTTTTAAAAGTGGACCAGTATTCCTCGGGAGAGCCTTCACAGAGTTAGGTCAAATGTCCATGTGCGAGCATCGCCTGGGTTACAATAAAGCCTGCGATGAAAGCCCACCAATCTTGTTTTTATTGTCCACTCTCCACCAGGCAGAGCGTTGTGTGAACTCCAGAGAGCTGTGGCTGCCGTTTGATCACACTATTGGAGACTGACCTGTCACTAAGTGGTGGCAAACGCAGCCCACACACAGAGCTGTGAGTGGCTGTGTGTGTGCGCGTGTGCGTGTGTGTGTGTGTGTGTGTGTGTGTGTGTGTGTGTGTGTGTGTGTGTGTGTGTGTGTGTGTGTGTGTGTGTGTGTGTGTGTTGTGTGTGTGTGTGTGTGTGTGTGTGTGTGTGTGTGTGTGTGTGCGCGCGCGTGCGCGTGCGCGTGCGCGTGCGTGCATTCCCACACACAGCGCCACACACCTCTCCAGAGAAGGCAGGTCATGACGTGAAGGAGTGTGAGGATGCATAATGGCTATTTAGCCATCAACAGCTAATATCAGCACTGTTGATTTACAAGGAATTAGACTGGTAGGTCATTAAGCTCTGGTCTGACTTACGTTTCTACCCCTGGTGTTCTTGTGATTTCTGTGATTTTAGAGTGAGCCAAGTAAAAAACATAATAATAATAATAATAACAACAATAATAATAATGAATACTATTACAACTCATATGTAAAAATGAATTACATAAAAACATCTGGAATCAATGGATGAATTCTATGAGAGAAAATAAATAATAACCTCAACATAGAAATGCCAGATGGCGTATTTATCAGCCCATTTTAAACCTATCATTAGTCCAGAAGAATGTCTATGACCAAAAGCTTGCTTTAAAAAATAGAAAATCCGATTTTTGAGTGTGTGGAGGCTGCCTTTTATTGTTCATTTGGTTTCCTTTTGGCTCCAGCACCTCACCCAAGTTTACTGGCAGATGAAAGGTGTTTTTTTCATTAGTAAAACATTCAGTGTCTCGAAAATGCAAGAAGTGCATTCTAGCATTCACTATGCATGGAAGAACAAAAAGAAAAAATAACAAGAGCAAGCAAATAAATATTATGCATTACATTGTTGGTGCTGTACTTCCTTAGTACCAGCATTCACTATACATACAAGTTATCCCCTCAGTGACAACAAGCATGGTACTGGTTGGAGCTACCAGCTGTCCCCAGCCAGGCAAAGTGACAGGGGGCCGGAGGGAGCCCCTAGAAACTCCGGGGATCATGACAGAATCATGGCGACAAGTGCTGCCACCGTCCTCCCTTATCCATGTGTCGCTGCGGAGGCTACCGCACAGGACAGCACCCTCAGCAATGAGACAAGAGCGAGACTACGCACCATGCTAGGCTACAAAGCATAATATATTCTGCAGGAGTGTAGTATGATGGAAGGCAAGCGTTGCATCACTGCATAGAGGAGCGATGGAACTCATAGTCACATACATGTCACACTTTATGTTAGTGGCAACTTCTAAATGTTGTCATTTGTAAGCCTTTATTTCTTGACATGAGGGAAATTCAGTTGTCATGGCAGTAAATTGAATGTACAGCTGAAGAAATGGTTTAAAATTGTTTTGTGCCAGATTTGACCTCAGGTTCACCTTCAGCACAAAGCGTTCAGAAGTGTCACCGAGGAGCTAATGAAGACTGTTTGGTTATGGTGTTTGTTAGACCTATTTGTTGGTGACAGTGAGGTGTAAACTCATGCACATCTGTGCACATGTATACAGCACGCACACGCACACACACACACACACACACACACACACACACACACACACACACACACACACACACACACACACACACTCTTAGCTTAAAGTAACATACTCTTCAGCAAACACATAGAGGCCATCATGACCAGATAAGCACACAAACATACACACACTATTTCCACTCTGCGACCAACAGAAGACCAGAGAGACATTGACATGACCCAGATAATTGGCCCAAAGTCTTGCTCCTACAATTTGATCAATTTGCAGCTTCCTCACAGTCACAGCCACCGCGCTGTCCCCCACAGCTACCGTGTAGCCCCCCCACACAGAACCACTTGGACACGTCACCGCTCGCCACAGCAAAGACGCTCGGCCTTTCTCCCCTTTTCCCCCCAAATCATTGCTAAGCCTGCCTGACGCCTGCTGCTGGGACACAAATGTGAGCTTGCTCCTGTCGTCCCTAAGCAGAACAGAGAATAAAAGCCTGACATTTCGTCTTGTACCATATGCCACGTGGCAGCGAAGCCCCACTGATATGCCTGAGTTTGCCAGAGGCTCTTTTCCCGATGTGTTTTATTCTCTGCTTCCTTGCGTGTGCTTGTTTTCTTCTGCAAAAATGTGACACAAAATGACCGTCTGGCCCTCACCAGGCTGGATTTACTGCCTATAGCCTGCGCAGTGAACTCCTTTGATGGTTATTTGTGCAATATTTCAAACAGCACTCATGATAGGGAAGTGAATAGCTGAGGGTTGAAGTGATCCCTCCACGGGTGACGTGAGATCTTACGAAGAAGAAACCTCTAATGCCACTCTTATGGAAGAAAGGTACTGTAGTTAAATATACATTATCCACTAGACTTTGTAAACTGGACTGGAGTTGGCTCTGTCCTTGGACTGCTTTTTTCTGTGTACTTCAAAGCCAAAAATAGCTGATCTAGAAGCTTCTTTTGTTTGTTTTGTTGTTGCTTTTAACCCCTGAAAAAGATGAATTATTGACTCTCAGACATTTAACCTTAACTCGACTACAGCTCAGAGAGAAGTAAGGTGAGAGCAGTATGTGTACGCGCATGTGTGTGTGTGTGTGTGTGTGTGTGTGTGTGTGTGTGTGTGTGTGTGTGTGTGTGTGTGTGTGTGTGTGTGTGTGTGTGTGTGTGTGTGTGTGTGTGTGTGTGTGTGTGTTATATACCTGGGCATGTTCATTAGGGTTCAGTTGTTATATAATATCCCCCATGTTAGCAGTTAATAGACTCATTGACCGTTTGTTCATAATAATTCATAAGGACGTGACAAAGATCTAAATGTTTTGGCTTTAGTGTTTCATTGACTACTATTTTATACTTTGTTGTACAATGGTTTTCACATTAATTAATGAAAAAAAGTATGAAACCTTTTGAAAAATATTTTTCTAATGTCATGCCCAATTTGATTGTACCATAATCAATACAAACTATTTTCTATCATCGTATGGCAAATTCTACATTTGTAACAGGGTTCATTTCCTTTAAAATTCTGAAACAGCAGTTTGTCAGTCTAGAAGTAGGGGTCATCCTTAACCAAATGAACCCTAGCATCCCTATTCTGTGCATGTCATAGTAGGTGAACATTCTGTGAAAATAGGCAAACATTCTGCGATATAGCCGATCTACTTGTAGAACGGCTATTTTCTGTGAAAAGATTTGGTGTAGAGGGAAAAGGGATGGGGCCAAATACAAAGCCCTGCATGGGGACCCTGGTCAATGAAGTATGGTATACTGTAAGTGGTTAAATAGCATCCAAACCAGGGACAAAATGGCCACTATCGCACTTCAATGATTCCTTTCCTGCCTCAACATGGAAGGGACAGGGAATGGAGGAATGTATGAAGGGAGCGACAGGTGAGTGACAGATGCCTTGCGGGATTGGAGGTGGGAGAGGTAGGAACTCGGAGGAGGAGAGTGTGCCAGCCATGGAGGTGCAGCGTGGCGCCACAGGTTAGGAGATGCCAAGGTGGTGGATTGACGCACCTTGATGGCACCGGCAGGCAGATGTGACACAGGTGACGCCAGAGTTGAGTGTCCCTGCAGGCTCCTCATGGTCGCCTCTTCGGTTCAGTTGGACAGATGGTGCAAGGAAGCAGCCTTATGCCATAAACACACACTCAGAGAGAGAGAGAGAGAGAGAGAGAGAGAGAGAGAGAGAGAGAGAGAGAGAGAGAGAGAGAGAGAGAGAGAGAGAGAGAGAGAGAGTGAGAGAGAGAGAGAGAGAGAACAAACAAACAAACAGAAAGCTGTGATATATCACCCTAAATATTGTCTGGCGAATACTTAAAAACACTTAACAAATAAATACACAGTACAATTTGAAGTGTTAATTTGAATTAACACTCAAGGTTTTACTATGTAAGGTTAGATATGAATGGGTATATGTAGGGTTCTACAAATACCCTCAAGGCATAACTTTTTTTCTATCGATTATGGAGACTTGAATTCGTGGATATTTTTTTGTTTTTGTCCCATTCCTAAGTCAATACTTTGATGACCAGCGGACCGGTAGGCAGCGGTTCCGGTAGGATACACAAAGGTCATCAAATTATTGGCGTAAAAAAACTAAAAATAACCATGAATTCAAGTCTCCATGGGGTGGCTAATCGATAGAGAAAAAAAGTCATTTTGGGGGTGAACTATCCCTTTAAGAAGAAGTAACCAAGGCCTTGGATGGGTCCTGTTCTCCTTTGTTGCCCAACCAAAAGTGATTGACCAGGCTATTGACTAGCCATCTCCATCCACATGGAGTCAGTCAGATGATCTGACTGACTCCATGTGGATGGAGGGATGGATGGTTGTACTGTATGTATGGATATGGTATTTGTGAGGGTTTTGAAGCCTCCAGACCTGGATTTAGGCACCATCAGCAGATATATTCTGTCATGGATGTTTTCCATGGTGTCTGCTGGCTCACTGTTTTTATACTTTGTCGCATGACAAAAATAGACAAAATATATTGCTGTTTTTATCGCACAACACCGCCATAACAGCTAAACTATAAATTAGCTAGACACCAGCAGTACATCCAGCTGCTCATAGTCACTATCATTTCCTTAAATAGGGTCTATACAACATTGTGTTGAATTGGCACAATCTGTTTTTATTTTTCCAGACTAGTGGGTGACATGAGAAATGCTTTGAGAGGAGCCACACTGATCCTCCAGCCCTCTAGTCTTGCCATCAAAGAGGCAGATAATACCACTGATGTTCTGCGGTACCTCCAGAACATCATGCCAAAAATAAGCTGAGCTGACAAAGGGGTGGGATGTTAATTGTTCAGCAAAAAATAATTAAAAGATGGCTTACTCAGTGAGACACTGAGACTATAAGAACCAGAGAGAAGCAGAGACAGAGAGAGAGAGAGAGAGAGAGAGAGAGAGAGAGAGAGAGAGAGAGAGAGAGAGAGAGAGAGAGAGAGAGAGAGAGAGAGAGAGAGAAAATGTAGAAGAGGTATATAGTAGTAGAAAAGTAGGTCAATCAATTGGTAAGGCAAAGAACAGTGTTGAGAAGTTGGAGGCCCACAGAGACTCTCCAGCTAAGGCACGAGACAAGAATTGAACAATCAAAACACCACACTATTATATGTACAGGACTTACAGTCAGAATAGGTGTGGTGCTATGCTAAGTTTCATTTCTGCAGATGATTAGCACAGTACTAGTAAGTCTAATCTACTGCATTGATGCATCCTCTAATTATATTTTCCTCCATTCCTCCAATTAATTATACCCCCCCCCCCCCCAAAAAAAAAAACTGTGAATGTTCTTCCCCTGCTTTCAATCTCTGTTCATTTTTTAATGTACTCCATACAGTAGTGGAATCTGAGTCTCATATTAGCAAGGGGGGGGGGGGTCCAACAACAATAGATTGCCTCTGAACATCATCTAAAGACAATAATGTCCTTTTTTCACTCTATATACAGATGAATGATGAATAAATCAGAGGAGCGATATTTTATTCAGAAAGCAGTGGCGGTGGTGATCCAGGCGCCCATCTGCCTCACATCTCACAAGTCAAGTCATTCCCTTGTCAGTCGGCCAGTCATGGGGGCTGAGGGAGTATAAGAGAAAAAGCTTGTATGTGATGCCCGTCACCCAGCTCTCCGCTGCTGCTCCGTGTCACTGTGTCACTGCCACTCACCCGCAACGCTGACGTGTTCGCTCCTCTCAGGCTCCATTAGCGTCACTCATGGCCAACACGCTCGCGAATGGAAGTCCTCCAGTATGTTTGTACGGGCCTCTAAAATACGAAGGAAAAGGAAATGCTTCATTCATGTTTCAGTCGAACATGGACACTTTAAAGGCAGTACAAGAGTGATGTTTTTTCCTTTATTATTATTTTTTAAGTAGACTTGCACATTGACATATTTAACCACTTAAGCCATATTCAGTATTCTTTTTTAAATAGCTGATCTACAAGCTCACAACATGTTGTGTATCTGCTACTTTTGAAATTTCTTTGAAAGTTGGGGAATTTTTTGTCATATTTTCTAAAGAACTTTAAACATTTACCAGGGTGAAAGTGGCTAAACTTTAGCCCATATATAGGGCTGAGGTCTGTCTCTAATTGTAAAATCAGTGCTGTACAGTATCTAATAATAGAAATGATTCAAGCTCACAACCAGTCTGTGCAATGCTATATGATAGAAATAAGAGAACGTAATCTGATGATCAGCATATTTGCTGGTTTTGGGGCTGGTTTAATCACATAATCACATCACCCGTGTGTCACTATTTTGGGCGAATCAAAAATGTTCAAAAATGTACAGAATAATTGACAAAATCTTTGAAAATAGCGCAGTTCTACAAGCTCACAACACTTCGCAATGTGATGCATTGTGAGCTCGTAGATCAGATATTTTCGATAATTGTTGTACAACAACATATAGGCCTTAAGTGGTTAAAGCTCTTATGTAGCTTGGTAGTGGTTCTGGCTACATAGCCTATAGGTCCGAGCGTGGATGGACAGAGATGTATCAAACCGGCTGGGTGGCGGGCTACAGAGGGGGTCAGCATTCTAAAGGGGCGACCAATTGGATCATGACCCATGAGGGACAGATATGGGCAAGGGGTTTAGCATCAAAGGTCGTGCTAGGGTCAAGGAGTGTCTTGCATTCCAGACTCCTAATCCTCTCCCTGCAGTTTGGAACGTTGGCCTTCGTTACACCACACATGCATGCCCACACACACACACACACACACACACACACACACACACACACACACACACACACACACACACACACACACACACACACACGCACACACACGCATACCCCTCACATACTGGGTTCTGCCCTTGTCCCCTTCTGCCAACAAGCAGAGGCTAGGTTTTAGTGATGGACAGGATAAAGAGACCATAAATAATATAAATAACCAATCAACCTCTGCTTTGCATTGTGTAGAGAAAGTGTGTTCTTTTGGCGCCCTCATCCCCAAATTCCCTCAGCCCCCAACCATTCAGGCTTCTATATTGGAGTGCCGACGATGTGGGTAATTTGTCAGGACACCCTCCCCCCCGTTATCACATTCAAACATGTGTGTGTATGTGTGCGTGCGTGCATGTGTGCGTGCGTGTCCGCTGGGGGGCTTTCTCCAGGAATCCATCACACTGTGTCGCCAGGCCAAGCGTTCCCAGACGAGGCAGTGTCAGGGTCTGCATGAAGGCTAATTTATAACTTTGTCGCAAGACACTGCCGCCCGCCGAAAATAACAGATGTTTTCACCACCATTGCATTTAAAAAAATAATAATTAGTTCTTTGAGGCGGGTGATACCGTTGTGCGATGAAGTATAAATTGGGCTTCAGCTGGCTTCAGCAGCAGTACAGTTGGTAGCAGTCATGCAGTGCAGTTGGTAGCAGTCATGCAGTACAGTTGGTAGCAGTCATGCAGTGCAGTTGGTAGCAGTCGTGCAGTGCAGTTGGTAGCAGTCATGCAGTGCAGTTGGTAGCAGTCGTGCAGTGCAGTAAGTAGCAGTCAGGTAGTGCAGTAGGTAGCAGTCAGGTAGTGCAGTAGGTAGCAGTCAGGTAGTGCATTTGGTAGCAGTCATGTAGCTGGTAGCAGTTGTGAAGTGCAGTTGGTAGCAGGCGTGCAGTGGACGGTAGTGCATGCATGCTCGCATGGCAATCTGAGCCATTCATCACCCTGCAGTGACGTGAATGCTACCCTACCCACATAGCTCCTGTGCCCCCCAAAACACATATACATTACATGTGCTGACACTGAACACACACACACACACACACACAAACACACACACACACACACATGTACTCTTGCTGAACTTTTTGGCATTCACTGTGCAAATCCCACGCGAGCACGTACACACACACATGCACGCACACACAGGCACGTGCGCGCGGTGATAAATCCCCCAGCTGTGGTTTGGACTGTACATAACACAGGGATGCGTTACCAGAAAATCACTCCAGGAATCAGGCTACCAGTGTTTGTGTTGGACTTGCCCTCCTGCTGGGCCCTCGGCTCACCCCCACCCCTACATCCTATCTCAATACTCTAAACCAAACAAAGCCAAATAAAACACAGGCTAACATAATGTAGCAGCATGTCAGTGGTGGGCCCTGGAGCAAGACCGAAACATGAACCGCCCTGTACCAGCCATTAGGACAGCAGCACACTCAGCTACGATTTCCTCCCTGCCATGCGCGCCTTATGTTGTCCAGGGCTGTGTGTGCGTGTGTGTGTGTGTGTGTGTGTGTGTGTGTGTGTGTGTGTGTGTGTGTGTGTGTGTGTGTGTGTGTGTGTGTGTGTGTGTGTGTGTGTGTGTGTGTGTGTGTGTGTGTGTGTGTGTGTGTGTGTGTGTGTGTGTGTGTGTGTGTGTGCATGCATGCGCGTGTGTGTGTGTGTGTGTGTGTGTGTGTGTGTGTGTGTGTGTGTGTGTGTGTGTGCAGAAGCAGATTGAGTGATGTATCCTGTGTGGCTGTGGTTGGTGTGCGCAGCAGGCCAGAGTGAAGTCCCAGCGGGGGACCACTCCTCCCGAGGCCCTCAGGCCACCACATTTCATCAATCTCTCCACTGGGAAAGACCTGCCACCAGACAGCAGGGGTTTCATGTGCAAACACATATGCACATATGTGCACATATGTGCGCTCGCGCGCTCTCTCTCTCTCTCTCGCTCTCCCTCACACACACACTAATACACAATTCTATGACTATGCCTATCTGAGAGGCTATTTTTGTGTACACACCAAACCAGTTCTGACCACAGCTTTTTCTCCAATCACACTGGCGCAGTGGGCTTGTTATATTACATACTATACTGTTTAGTATGTGTATATATACTGTAGGTCCACCTAATTATAAAAAAATATATATAAAAAGTATATATATATATATATATATATATATATATATATATATATATATTATATATATTACATACTGTATATATGAAAAAGATATATCTATGAATACTGCCCTAACACTCCATTGTGTTGATCTACAAACAAAAGACATAAGCCGAAAGCAAAGGTGATAAAGCCTTTGTAGAGTAAGATTCTTCTTTAGACTGATGGGGTGTTAATTCTTCTGGTGAAAGGGTGTGGCGTCAGAGAATTCTGGCGCTTTGGATCCCATAATTGGTTGGAATGACAGACACACAGTCAAATACTCGGTGTTCATTTAACTCTGACAGGGTGCAAATGTAACCAAATGGACCCATGAGGGTTACATTTGTACCCTCTTAGAGTTAATGGACACCGAGTATTTTACAGTGCAGTGATGAGGAAAGCTGATAACCGCAGTGCTACAGTGGAGCCCTTCTCACGGCATGCTGAACCAGCGCTTAGTGTTGCCGAGAAAATCCCATTCAAATAAAAGGGTGGGATCCTGATTTTGTGCAGCGAGTGGGCTAACAATATCCCCAAGACAATGATAACACAATAAAGGAACAAATAAAGGAAGGGTTTTAATGTGTTGTTTACTTCCTGGCTGGGGTTGGCCTTTGACCAGCCATGTCGCCATGGTGAGAGGAATCCTGTCTGTCTCTGTCTGGCACTGTCACTGTCTCTAGTTTGGGAAAGACATAGAATCACGCACAGTCCCACACAAACCCTCACACAAATACACACACACACACACACACACACACACACAACCTTGTACATAGACAGTCCCTGACCCCGGAGAGTAAAGCTGAGTGTACAGATTCAGCAAAGGTGAGAAATAGCTCGGCTCATCTAGTGTTGATGAAGGCTCCGAGGCTTGAGAAGTATCCAGGGAATGTCTCATGTCTCAGTGTGAGGCAGGGATACCCTCTCCCTCTCACCATCTCATATGCCACTGAAAAGGGTTAGAGGTGGCTGTATTATACACTCTCTCCTGCCTCTGGCCAGGCGAGAGGAGGTCACCTGACTAGAGTGGTCCGATTCCAAATAGATTCCAGTGACTTTTTATATCACTGGTTATCAGAAGCTGCCGGCAACAGAGAGGCACTCAGGAAAACAAGCATTTTATCAGGCAATTTATGGATCGTTTTCTCCATCTATAGACAAAACAAATACTCTGAGAGATGAAAGCACTGGAAGTGAGGAGAGAAACAGAGTCAAACGGAAAGAGAACCAGAGAGGGTGAAGAGAGAGCCCAGCATTGGTTTACAGTGCAATCAGCATTAAGGAAATTAGTTTGCACCAGTGCTGTGACTGGAGGGAGGTGATTGATGCTAAGCTAGGCTAGCAGGAAGGAAGTGGAGAAATTAGCAGCGGGCCGGGGCACTGAGAGCTGTCAACTACTTCCTGGTTGGCCTGGGGTGTGAAGTATGCCTCCACTGCCAGTCTGCAGACAACTTCCAGCACATACTTACAACATGCAGGCATACAGGCACACACATGTGCGGACATACATACTTGAACATACATAAACAACATTCTTACACACACACACACACACACACACACACACACACACACACACACACACACACACACACACACACACACACACACACACACACACACACACACACACACACACACACACACACACACACACACACACACACACACACACACCAGCCTGATCTCCAGAGATTACCGTAACATTGCACGGAACGAGTGCACTTCATTCCGTGGATAGCCGCCTCGGAACTCCCGAATTGCGTGCATATGTACGGCGAGTCCCACGGTGGGCGTAACCAGTCGCAACCCGGAAAAACCCGGAAGCAGAGCAGTCCCCACAAAAAAAATTACGATTCTGTGCCTATCGGTACATAACTCAAACGGCGCTGAGTAGGCACAGGCGAACGTCCCACCGTTCAGGACGGCAACTCGGTCGCCTTAGCTCCCTCGGTGGTCCTTCACGGGGTGACAGTTCGCCTGTGACTGCGCGCCTCCGAAATGGTTTTGTCACAAAGGGAGCGCCATACCATATGCACGCAATTCGGGAGTTCCGAGGCGGCTATCCACGGAATGAAGTGCACTCGTTCCGTGCAATGTTACGGTAATCTCTGGAGATCGGGTTGCACACACACACACACACACACACACACACACACACACACACACACACACACACACACACACACACACACACACACACACACACACACACACACACACACACACACACACACACACACACACACACACACACACACACACAGGACTATTGTCTCTGCTCACTGACCGCAATGGTGAATCCTCCACTACATGTGACCACAAGAATTCAACTTGTAAAATTGACTGAATTTTGAAATTCTTGATAGGAAAAAAAAATAATTAAGTGACCATGAGTCCATGACACATGTTATCTACTGTACACTTACTCATACCCATGCATACAAAGTATTCATATGCTTTCCCACCGATTCACACACTGACGGCGGAGGCAGCCATGCAAGGTACTGACCTGCAAATCAAGAGAAGTTAGCGCTTCAGTGTCTTGCTCTCGGACACTTTGCAAAGAGGAGCTGGGGATCGAACAATGACAGACAACTGTTCTACCTTCTGAGCCACTGCCATCTGTTCAGTGTCTTGCTCAAGGACACTTCAGCATTATGCCAGAAGGCTTATAACTGGGAACCCTCCACAACTTCCCAGACAACTCCAGCTCCCGAGCCACTGCCGCCCGATAAAATAAGTCTTTCCCCATCTCCCCAGATCCATCATCTCTGCACATAACATTGGGATGCTCTTTTGTGTTTTTACTTGTGTTTTATGTGAATTTGAGCTTAGCTCTGATGTTATTTGATTGTTATGTACACTCAACCACTCAACGACATCTACGTTGCTGGAAATTAGGGTAACGTCAGTGATTTTAGAGTTGAAATAAAGGTTTGAAATGAAATGAAGCGGTGACCGGGTCAAAGGTGGTGGACAGGCGACAGCAGGTTTCTTGAAGTAGCGAGGTTGTCCCGTGTGATATAGAATCATAGAGTGCTACTTGCCATGCTGCGGTATAAACTGTACACAGGAACAAACTGTTACAGGGCAGATAATGTTCTGTCCGAACAATGGCTCTTCCTGAGTGTGTGTGGGGATGGCTGATTTATCCTGTGTGCACTGATTACAGTTGCACAACAGGTGTGTAGTCACACCTATTGTACATGTAGGTCTGAGCCCAATAAGTTTGACTCAGGCCAAGTGTGACTGCTTAAATCAGTCATCACCCATCCTACACAAGCCTTCCAACGAGGCATTTCATAACCAACAGCACAGCAAAAAAATCAGCGGCGCACCGTGTTAAAGATGTATGCACGCCAACAGTCCAGTTATGTCAAAGCCCCTGGCAATAGAAGTAGTCGCATGCAGTGTGCGTGTGGCGTAATTAAGCAAGGCAAGAAAAGACAGGCATATAGGAGGGGATGACACAAAGATGCCCCTGATACTCTGGCATTGGCACTGACAGCATTCCCTCTGACAGCTCCATCTTGGCGGTCGCCGCAGCAACTCTTACTTACATCTCCTGACATGTGTCTGACTCATCCCTACCTCAATTCTCTGCTTCCTCAACGTGACAGGAACAAACGGAGGGAGGAGGGAGGGAGGGAAGGACAGGAGGAGACATGAAGGTGGATGGTGGGGATACTGAGCCACGGTGCTGATGATGGACAGTGCTGGTCGGTAACAGCAAGAGTGTTCAAAAGCATTCAACAGGTCACTTGTATGAGATGTATCATCGGTAGTGACTAGGAGAGATGATACAATGAGAGCGACAGTGCGATGGGGGTGGTGTGTGTGTGTGTGTGTGTGTGTGTGTGTGTGTGTGTGTGTGTGTGTGTGTGTGTGTGTGTGTGTGTGTGTGTGTGTGTGTGTGTGTGAGAGAGAGAGAGTGGGGGGGGGGGGGGGTACGTTCAGACTGGCAGGCCAATTCTTATTTTTGGCCTATCCAGATTAGAATCAGGTTAGTTTTATCAAGTCTGAAGAGCAAAACAAAAACACTTGGAAACTGATTTTTGCAAATCAGATTCTATCCACATTCCTGGTGGCTTAAAATACAGATTTCTAAGGATATGGTCTAAGGTTTCTCAGTCTGGACACTCGGACACTGAAGCCTGATTTATACTTCGTACTACAATGCCGAAAACAGCAAATCTACATGTTCAGAACGCATCACAAGTGTTGTGGGCATGTAGATTTGCTATTTTCGGCGAGTGACACCGCCAGGACAGAGTATAAATTAAGCATAACTCACGCCTATGTCACTAAGTCAGTACCACAGCAACCAGTGCAGACAGGTCAGCGATGTCTGAATACACAAATCCGATACGCCCACTTTCAAATAACAGCGTGGACAGTCAGTCCTAAAGATCGAGAAACAAATCAGCGTTGCCTGCAGTCTGAACCAAGCCTTATATAGTCACTGCTGATTATGAGCAGATGGAAGGGTGGGAATGAAGATCATCTGAAGAATTCATCTAACTCATGCTCGTATTTAGAAGTGGACGACAAACAGACTGAGAAAGTGCCAGCCGTACGGCGTATAAAGTAACATTATACCTTGTGGGTTTAGGCTAATTCGATTCTCATCAGCACGGCGACGGAGACCCCGCGCTTTACAGCGGTCCTCGGCCTTCAGCAGCGATTGAGTTAACGTCCCAATGCTTCCATCTCATCCTCCCCCCTTCCCCCTCCCCCCTCTCATTTTGCAGTGACTTGTGAGCTTGATTTATCTGATGGAAGGAATTCTGCACGGGGCTCTGGTGCTGACGGTATCCCTATACTGTAACCTTTTACCCCTGCCAGATGTTCTTCTCCCAAAACACGATAATGTTCACGGTCAAATCCCCATGCAAACATATCAAATGGTTGCTACGTGTTTACGTGGGCTGTGGCCGCCAAAAAGTGACAGAGACAGTGACTCAAGTGTTGGGATGTTGGAGGGAAGCAATCAAGATAAAAGGAGAGGGGGGGGGGCAAGTAGATAATACAGACATGTATGCCCAGACAGACACACATACACATACAGTACACATATAGGCAGAGACACAGACGTATGGGCACAAACGTAGACACATAGGCACAGATGAGGACTTATTATACTAAGGCAAAAGCAGTATATAGGCACAGATATATAGGCACAGATGTGGAGGACACAGTATATAGGCACAGACAGACATACAGAGAGGGTGAACTTGATTTCAATCGCTAGTTTAAATATTTTTTTAAATCATCATGATATGTGTAGTAAATTATGGTCATGGTTATATATCATTAATTTTCAAATTAATGATAAAGTAGTGTATGTTTCTAGGGTTTCTACTGGTTCTACCGAGTGAAAACCCGCCCTCGCTGCGGTTGCAGCCAATAGCATTTCGGACCGGATATAGAAAGATGGCGGATTTGAAATCGCTGAAAAATATTCATCAATCTTAATTGATGAATAGCCTGCTTTCTATTCAGAATTTTTTTTTTTTATTCAATGGCTGGTTCAACAAAAGTTGGTGAAGATGGTGTCAGTGGTACAGCCATATGAGTTGCTTTAGTTATCTACTGGAGTTACTAATTGTAAATGGACTGCAGTTATATACAGGGGCTGCCCATTAGTGTGACGGCCCATTAGTGTGATGGCCCATTATTACGACGTACGAAAAATGTTAGGTTAGTGTGAGGTTATTATTAAGGTTAGCAGCCAAGGTTCTATGTTCAAACTACTCTTTATTACCACGCAACCTCACACTGCTTGCCATGCCCATAGTTGTAACCACACATAGGCGAATGGGAATACAGGGTAATGAGCACTTACAAACAGTTGTCATGACAGAGGCTCTCTCTTTCATGTGTGTGGCTGATTTATCCTCTATTAGCTCGCTCGAAGCACAACAGGTGTTTAGTCACACCTAACCAATTTTGAGTTTCACTCAGGCAAGGTGTCAATGCTATCACCCACCCTACAGGCACTTTCCCCTAGTAGTCTTCTGACCACCCTGTAAATCAGACGGTCACTGGTTCATTGACAGCGAAGTCAGCCATGCAAGACACCAACCAGCTCATTGGGTGAAGTTTGGCATTTGGACGCATGTATGTTCCAGGCAGCGAAGCCAAAGTTCCGGATAGCTTATTCCTTCTCCAACAGTACACCGCTACTGAGAGTTCCACTTGGCTGAGCAATTGCTGGAAGGCAACACACAGCCCACCAGGGAGAGGGGTGACAGAGAGAGCAAGAGAATGCAGAGGGAGAGAGAGAGACACACATAGGGAAGATGGAGCTCTGTCCAGGCCCTGACGGCTTTGACAGTCTCAGCCAATATTTGTCACTTTCAGTGTGCATGAATTCTTGATTTGATGTGCCTTAATTGATTCAGCTCTGCCTGGCAGTCTCTCTCTCTCTCTCTCTCTCTCTCTCCACCCCCCCCCCCCCCCCCCCCCCCACCTCCTTCTCTCTCCCTCCCTCTCTCTCGCTCTCTCTTTCAATGGATGTGAGAGGAGTAGGAATGGAGATAAATGGATGGAGGGAAGAGGGGCAGCCGGCTATGATGGCCTCTCCGTGACCTCTTCCATGACACTATGAGCTCCAAACAGCAGACACGACGGAGGATCAAGTGCTTCAAAGTGAGCCAGGCAAAGATGAAATCCAACAGGCCCCTTGGATGATGGATGCTTTTTTTTGTTTTTTGGCAGGAAAAAGCCATCATGTTGGTGGCTCGTGACAGGGGGCAACATGACACCTGGGTTTTGGGGCGCATGCCCAGCCCATGTCACATGATGTGAGGTCAAAAGAAACGTGGGGTCCGGTGACCGGCAGGGGTCCTTGAAGGGGTTCCAGGGGGGGTCCCCAGCGAAATGATCGCTAGATAGGAATCAAATGGACCCTTACGGGTCTGCAGCTCCAAGAGTTACAGACCCTTACATTGGTTCCATTTGTAAAGTCTCGGAGTTAAGATCTTATGATGCAGGGGTCCCGGAGATAATAATATCAAATGAGGGTTTGTGGCCTAATGTGTATCAAATTGGGTGTCCTTGACAATAGAAAGATTGAGAATCACTGCTGTACAGCCCTGATTGATACCACTAGCGTTTGAGCCCACATCATGCTGCAGTGCAATCTGTTAGACATACGTTGTAACTTCTGTCTATACTTATGTTGAATAACTGTCATTCTATACAGTATGTCTGCAGAGAGTGCTACCAGGGTTTGATTTGAGAGTAGGACATTTTCTTAACCACTTAAGCCCTACTTATTTGTACGATACGCAAAACATTGAGAGCTCGGCTATTCTTACATTATTTTTCAATAGAATAAATAAATCCATTTTGACAAATGTAGGATGCCAAGGTTAACATTTTTGTAAAATTGGGAGATTATCAAACATAAATATCGAACATATCAGAAAGTCTACATTGCCCAAAAGGAAACATTCATGTATTTAATTTAGTCTGACCAGAGCAGGAATAAAAACATATCCCCACCGCCCATGAAAATGAATGACCAGCGGGTTGGATATCAAAAGCAGAGACATGGAGGCCAATCAAACACTGCGTAGAACCAGAAATGTAGAGGCCAAGGACATGTCACTCAAATCCAGCTTACTGTAAGATGAATAAAGGTCCTCTCAGTCCATCATAGACATTTTGCAGTGGCTCATTTATTTATTCATTATTTCATTTTCATTCTTTCCAGATTTCAGATATTCACTCTGTTCTAGATTTAATTGTGTCTCAACAGTGTCTTTTTCCGGGCATTTGTTGTACCGGTGACATTTCAGATAGTTTCCTTCCAAAGTTTCATGTTCAATGCAGAGAGAAACGCTGCCAAAATGTATTTTATTTTCTTCATTTTTATATGAAATACACAAGCCTCAAGTGGTTTCCACTAAAACCGATGCCCTTCAGGCAAATGAATGGTGAATGAATGGTCAATGCTGAAGGACATGAACAGCCATTGCGGGTATGAGTCTGTGTGTGTGTGTGTGTGTGTGTGTGTGTGTGTGTGTGTGTGTGTGTGTGTGTGTGTGTGTGTGTGTGTGTGTGTGTGTGTGTGTGTGTGTGTGTGTGCGTGCGTGCGTGCGTGCGTGCGTGCGTGCGTGCGTGTGTGTGTGCGTGTGTGAGGGGGATTCTCATACACCGAGATACTCATATATTTGAAATGTGTTATATTAAAACTATCCCCTTTAAATATGGATGTTTATCACCGCAAGTCCCAGCGGCCCTTTCCCACACAATAAAATCATCAGTTAATCAAACTCTGAGAGTGTAAAAAAATTAAATAAAGAAAAAAGAGTTGAACTGAGGATTTTACTCTGCAGAGTATGGTGCAACAACTTTACAATTTTGTACTTAAGCGGCAGCCTACAATGCATGCTAAAGCTTTTAAATGTCCTGTAATTTTCTTTTGAACCAAGAGAAATGACATCCAACCTTACAAAGCGATTCACCGCAGAAACACCTCAATATATGTAAAGACTCTTCTGTGCTTTTTGCAGAAAGCATAATTCTACTTTATCTGCTGTTTCATGTTGGACCCACTCAAGTGGCATGAGACACCTTTAATCTCAAGCCAAGATTCCCTGCTTCATGATGAGTTGTGGGTAACACTCAAGCAGAACAGCCCAGGGAGGTGCACTTTCTTCACAATAAACTACAGACGGGCTGAGCTGCGCCTGTCAGCTTAAAATTTAAATGCATACTTGATTGCTTTTAAAGTAAGTGCCACTGATATCTTGCCATTGTGCTAAGTCTCCCTTGACGGGTGGGGGGGGGAAGGCTATTTCAGTGTAATATACATAAAGTGTATGCACAGAGGAAAAAAGTTAAGTCTGAATTGTACTTCGTCGTCGTCTTGTGTGGCAAAAATAGCCGATATACAAGCTCACGGCGCGACACCGTCATAGGACAGAGCATAAATTAGGCATTACACTTGCCGTTCTCTTCAGAAGAGCATCTTCTGTTATCAGCTCCCCCCTGCCCCCGACCCACTCTTGAGCATTATGTGTCTGTGCTGATGTCACATTGATTATGCTGATCGTAAACTGCCTTTGTTTTTCCCTCGCTCCCCCCTGTCAGTCATCCGTCTACAGGGATGAGCGTAAGTCACACTAAAAGCAGCCTTTTCCATGTTTGCCCGCAAATTTGGATTGTTCTGCGGGTAAAGGCGGTCCCCATGGAGGTTGAGGCGACTCCTATTTCCCTTTGCACTCCAGCATATTAATTGCTTTTTAATGTTTCCCTTCTCTCCTGAATGTTGTTGCGTACAAACAAATCAACAAGAATAAGTTATTTTTTTTCTTGTTGCGGGCCACGACCAAGACTAAAAGGGTAAAGCCACTGAATAATCCATGTACGATGCATTGGAATGAAGATTTCAAGGACTTGGAATGGGAGGCCATTTGGTTTTCCTTCTGTACTCTCCCAAGTGTCCTATGGTCCCAGCGGTGTGTGTGTGTGTGTGTGTGTGTGTGTGTGTGTGTGTGTGTGTGTGTGTGTGTGTGTGTGTGTGTGTGTGTGTGTGTGTGTGTGTGTGTGTGTGAGACACGCAGAGAGGGAGTATGGTGTGAGTTAGGACAGCAAGATGTAGTTTTGATCCAACTAATCCAAAAAGCATTATGACAATGTCAGCTCCTTTATGCCTCATATTTTCTCTATCTCCGCCAACTTTGGGAACAATTATACTTTTTAGCATTCATTATTAAACTAGCCCTCTGCCTCGCACAGCCTTTCAGATTAAGCTTGCACTCTATTATGCTGGAATCTTAGATACGTATATTTCAACTTAAAACCAGAAGATAATGCTATTATAATGTCATGACTTAACATACTGTATTAAACATCTATATAAATATGGTTTAATTTCTTCAGTTGAAGCTTATAAAAAAAATGTGTGTTTGTAACCAACAAGCAATTATGATGAATGCATAAAACAAAATTTTACATAATATACATATACTATATTAACTCTCCTTCTCCCTCCGTCTCTCTCAAAAAAAGAAAAGAACGGGGAAAAAAGGCATGCAGATGGCTAGCCATCTATGACAGGGTGTGTCTGTCTGTCTGAAGCGAAACCACTGGACGACAATGCATGCTGCCAGTAGGCCACAGATGTACCGCCAACATTTCTTATACGGCTGCGAATGCGTTGAAACCTTCCAAATTTGGAGACATACATCGTGGATACGACTGATATCTTCATATAATTGGTCCTCATTCATGCTCATTATAAGATGGTACCATTTATGTCTACTCTGTGTCTCAGAGGAGGGCTGTGGACAGTTCAGAAACATGCCTACCAGTGACATCATAGGTAGGCAGGTTCGGTCATTTCAACCTTTTTTTGAGCGGTGTAGCCGCTCCTATAAGTGGGGTTGGGAATTCGTCTTTCCCTGTACTGTGATTGGCTGACTCTATTCACACCCTTTTCGCCGTACCGTGACTGGCTGACTCAATTCAGACCCTTTGCTTTGATTGGCTAGCGAGACGCATGATGAAATAATAACCTATAAATAGCACCACGCACTTCAAAAAATCCTTCTTTTTTTTTTAAGTGAGCTTCCATCACTGTGATGACCACTGTTGTTTCTAAATAACACCGCTCACTTCACACTGGGTGTGATTTTTGAATTTAATGCAAGAACAATGGTTTCTATTTCAGCATGCTAACCTTCCTGGTAGAGAAAGGCTGTAGTTTCTATAAGCTTGGAATCCCCATCGATGATGTTATTGGTAGGCAGTTTCTGAACTATCCATAGCCCACCAATGAGTCGCAGAGTGGATAGACGGAAATTGTGCCAATTTATAAAGAGCATTGGTAAGGACCAAAACGAACCCTTATACTTATTACCGTATAGGTCCCTTATAGTGCCTCATAAGTCAGTTTTTACACTCAGCGTTAAGGTATCATTGAGAACTTTACTGTATAATAATATATTTATCCTCTAATGTATCGATGATGAAATAGAAAGTCTGAGGATTTTACTCTAAAGTGAGTTATGTGAAAATGTGCTATTGACCAATTCCAGGCTCCAGATGCTGTGCTGCTTGCTATCCTGTAACAGAACTGCAAGCCCTTGATGCAGTGAGTCTACGCTGAGTTTTCACTGCAAGAGACGTGATGCAATAAAGGCGGCTGCATACTTCACAGAACAAAAAAAAATTCAGCTGGCCTGTCCGTTTTTTTTTAGAACAGACAAATGCCAATACATACCGTCACCGAACTCTTCTATGTTCTGAATGCCAGAGCCCGCCCACTCAGTAATCTGATCAATTAATCTGCCCAACAACAATCGGTCGCTCGAGCCACTGAAGTAATGTACAGCCAGGGATGGAACCAGTCAGTGGCTTTAGTACCTAGATATTCTGACGTGCTGTGGGGAATTCTTAATGTAGGTACGGGGGTTTTGCCATTTCTATGCACGGTCACTAGGGATTTCAGAGGTGTTCGTACCCCCTGGATGTTGGCTTGTGAACCTTGTACCTCCCCAACCGACGTCTCTTCAAAACTATCGCTGCTTTCACTGCTGGCATAATGAAGCCGGGCTGAATGTGGAAAACAAAACTAAATACATCACGCCCACCTCAAACATCTGATCAACTTCTGACCAATCACAGTAGCTGAACTACTTCTGCTAGACAGAACATCTCGGAGGCACAGAACAGCCGAAGTTCGGGAGCCGAAGTTCTGAATGACGTCATTTGGGGTATGCAGCTACCTTAAGTCTGCACTGAGTCTTTTCTGAATGAGAAGTTGAGAAGTGATGCAGTAATTTATATATATATATATATATATATATATATATATATATATATATATATATATATATATATAATTGTATATATATATTGTTATTTGAGAGTACAAACTGATTTGTGGTGTATGTGTGCGCGTGCATGCACATGTGCGCTCACACACAGACATACTCCATATTTGTGTGTGCGTACACGTGCCGAGCAAGAAATATTGGGCAGGGTGAGGAGCACACAGGGTGCAAGGGGGTCATCGGTGAGCGTTTGGGGCTTGAGTTACAGGGCCAGCATCTGCCATCCGGCCATCAGGCCCTCATATCCATCACTGGCCCATGGTGTGGCGCAGCCCGGCGTTTGTAAAAACACCCAGAGGAAATGGAGTCTCTGGGCCAGACAAGAATAAAATTAGCTTGATGACTAAGTTCCTCCTCAGGCCCCAGCGGGAATAGAACTCTGCCATTTGTTTTCATTACTTCCCTTGGCTGTAGAATGGGGTACTATGTGCATGCGCGCGTGCACGTGTGTGTGTGTGTGTGTGTGTGTGTGTGTGTGTGTGTGTGTGTGTGTGTGTGTGTGTGTGTGTGTGTGTGTGTGTGTGTTTGCTCATTTCCTTACCACATCCATGATGCGTGCCTCCATCCGTCTCATCAGCCAAAGATGATTGCACTGCAAAGGAAAAAAGTGGCCGTTCTGTCATTTCCAGTATGGTATGGGTTTAATCAAAGATATTCTCTTGTAAATACACCACTTTGATTCCAAGGCTTCTTGCATGTATAATATCTGCACTCGGTCCACAGAGGTGACTTTATTTATTATTTGGATTCGTTCCACCTACGCTCTTGGCATTCTATATTGGCTTTGGCCACTTTATTGCGTTTGCCTCAGAATATCTTGTAAACGGGCAAAGGTTATAAAAATTGATCTGCCGCATAAATGTGTTTTCATTCATTCTCATTGCTATGACCTAAGCAGGCCTTGCAGAACCAAATGTGTCACCACCGGCACAGTAAAATCATTAGTGTTAATTTAACTCCAAAGAATGGACAAAAACGGAAACAAAAGGACCAATTGGGTCCATTTGTACACTTCTCAGAGTTAAATGAATACCCAGGATTTGAGCGTGATATTTGAGTAGCCGAGGTGGAATTCAAAAATGAAAAACATAGCAAGCCTTGAGAGACCTGCCTCATGCCACAGCACTTCAGGGAACAGATTAAATTATCAACGCCAACTGCCAACTACCATAGTATGACAAAGACCCTCCTTTCTAAATATCCCTACACACACGCGCGCACACGCACACACACACACACACAATTATACACGTGCGCATACCCAGCAGTTGGCAACAGGTGCACATAATCAATTTGTCCTAACGAGGTAAGAATGACTTGGCAGCTAGAAGCAAACAATGACACAGTCGTGTTTATGGGACTGATAAAGATCAATAGACAGAGAATAGAAGAGCATGCCCAATACACCTCATGGGGAAATATTGTAAATGTATGCCATATCTCTTAGCCTGTGGGATATACATTACGTTTATGAAAACGTGTACAGGCACATGTTAATATGCTGTTACTGTATATAAATACCTGTGCCATATAAAATGTCATATAAAGCATTTCTATAGACCCTCAATGCAGCATAAAAGAGCTACCTTGTGCTGAAGGGGTGCAGAAATGGATGTAAGAGTCAGCAGGAAAATGGAAGGTGCTTTCTTTGAGGTCTGTACACACCCGCATGACAAATAAACGATCAGAAAATCTCTGGCGAGTATTTTGCATCAAAACTATTATAGTATAGTTGATGCCTCATTCATGCAGTTTGATGCCTTTAATAGCGTAAAAAAATTGACATAGTTCCAATTTAAAATTGTGTTGCTTTATCACGATGTAATATTCGCTTTGTGTGGATGTGTTCATGAAAAAGACAACAAAGACGACAAATCTTAATTCTCGGCCGAATTAATCACGAAAAAAACATCCGCGCCCGGTGTGTAAGGACCAGATGGTCTTTGTACAGTACTTACTGTACATACAACAAATGCACCTGAGGACCTTGCATCCAGCATCTCTTGTACTACATCTCTTGATTGTGACTTTGACCTGTGACCTTGACCTTTATAATCCAAAGATTTAACATTTCTTCAGGGCAATTTCCCACCAAATGTCATGAAAATCTGTCCATCTAGTCCCAAGTTATTTGGAGAAAGTTCACTTTTTCTGGAAAAGTGCCTGCTGAATATCAAACTGTAACTTGATTGTGACCTTGACCTTTGAGCTTTTTATGTCTTTGAGACACCCACTGACCATTCCCACTAACTTTCGTAAAAAATATCCACGGTTACCTTGTGAAGATGCAGATCACAAACAGTCCGGACCAATTGTGTTCATTTATCCATTCGTAACTCAGTACAAACGTAGGTCCATTTAGTTCCATTCGTTCACTCTAAGAGTTAAATTAAAACTGTGTAATACGGTAGGGGACTATATGTACAATATTCATATTCATATCTTAATGTTATAGTATACAGCTCTTTTCATCTTCACACATAAATGTGCAGATGCATTTTGATGTTCTTGCTTAACCTACTGTTGCTCAGATTTTCTATTCAAAGATGAAAAGAACGCACACCCTCCTCCGTCTTAGTGCTGAGCCAAACTGCCAAAGCAGCAAACTCATACGCGAAAAAAAGGGTCTCGCAACTCACTTTT
>NC_137624.1:24887910-24920410 GCF_963280865.1 Gymnoscopelus braueri
AGGAAGCTGTCATGTATTTGTCATTTCCGTTGCCGAAAATATATTTGAAAATATCTTTAAAACTTATTTTTGAATTCCCATTTCTGATGAGCAGCAATAAGCTAAATATGCTTTGACTGATCTGATTTACGGTAGGGACAAATTTACACGACTGCTAAGAGACGAAACAGAAGCGGGGAGGAGAGGCGGGACATCCGCTTAACCCCCGGATCGTTTTCAGGGCTTCCTGTGCACAGACTAAAAATCGTGGGAGGCATCAGTCTGGCTCGAGAGACTAAGGATAGGTATGTGACAGGTGACACATTTACGTGCTAAATCACTCTATCTTCAGATGACAATAATAAACCACTGCTACTGCAAACAAACACTGGGAACAAGCACAGCCACAGGCACACACGCACGCACGCGCACACATGCACGCACCCAAACACACGCTATTAAAACATACACTGGAGCATAGAAGCAATGCAGATCACATAGAGAGGGACATGCAGACAGGGAGCAGGGTAGAGTTACACGACTTCCCAGAACCATTGTTGGCTGAGGAGAGGAAGTGATTTTCTCTAATGTGTCTCTGCGTTCTGTCCTTGTCCTCCCTCCCTCCTCCTCCACTGCATGCCCATAGCAAAAGGTCCCGGACAGCGGTTCAGGGTTTGTTTGCGTGCGTGCGTGCACGTGCGTGCGTGCGTGCGTGCGTGCGTGCGTGTGTGTGTGTGTGTGTTGTGTTGTGCGCGGGCGGGGGGAGGCTGAGAGGCGGGGAGAGAGAGATAAAGATAGAGAGAGATAAAGGGATGGAGAAGGGGAGAGAGGAGAGAGAGAAAGGGAGAAGGAGAGAAGAGGGAGAGAGAGAGAGAGAGAAGGGGAGAGAGGGAGGGGGGTGGGTGGGAGAGTAAGAAAGAGAGAGCAAGGGGAAGGGGGGTGGTGAAAGAAAGAGAGAGAGAGAGAGAGAGAGAGAGAGAGAGAGAGAGAGAGAGAGAGAGAGAGAGAGAGAGAGAGAAAGAAAGAGAGAGAGTTTGCCAGTGACAAGGAAGTCAAATAAAGGGAAGAAAAGCTCCATTTCCCCAGCTAAACGTACCCCTGGGAGGCGTACGGGAGAGCGCATGAAACAGAGAGGTTAGTGACCGACAGAGCCTCCACAAGAACCCTCTAGATTTACAACTACCGAGCCCTGAGCGCACCGAGAGCGCCGAGAGCTCCGCCATGCTTATTTCTACAGCCAGTTCAAACAAATCACCTACACATCCTTTGCTTTACCCATCCGCTCCCGGCCGCCGTTTTGGCCACAGTGTTATTCCTCCCACAATTACTCCTGAATAAATACTTCCCTCTCGGGAGGCAAGATCTCCATCAACTGGAAGGCTTCCCGTCGTCTCGTTTTGTTATTTCAAAATAAGCTTTGAGCTGTGAGCCGGAGTGATGTAACTGTGAAGGCAGGAGGAAATGTTTTGAGGAGATTTAGAATGCTTTTCTTGATGCTGGTGAGGCAGAACCTGGCATTAACACATCATTTATCCGTTGTTAGGAGCCGTGGATGTGAAACAAATGGCTTAAAAAACTAGACCGGGTTTAATAATGGTGTGGCTTCCATGTGGATCTCAGACACATGTGGCCAGTCTATGACATCAGTCATCTATGACGTATCTATGACGTATGACTCCATATTTGGGCATCGTTTTAAACTCGATCCCAATGCCATTGACTTCCATTATAAAATTAATGTTCAATATAAAATGAATATAAATAAAACAATGCTTTCTTGGCCTACTGGCAGTTTGAGCAATAAAGTTGTCCAGCGGTTTGTGAGATTAGCCCCGAACAAACACACAGACACACACTCACAGACAGACCAACAGACAGACCCATTTCTAGACGTCTCGCCTCCTACAGAGATACGGCATAAAATAATCTCTGTTTTGTATTCTCTGCTTTGTATTTGTATCACAGCAATGTTGGGTTGAAGGAGTAGAGCTTGGTGGTTGGAGGAGGATGAGGGGGGTGAGGTTCAGGTATAGGCGGGGGGGCAGGTCACAACTGTGTCTTTTTCATGTTGCAGATTAGAAGCAGATGTTGGTGGGATTATACCCTGGTGTCATCACTCACCCTACAGCTCCACCTCCATATACACACTCATGCATGCACATGTATTCGCTAGAATACACACACACACACACACACACACACACACACACACACACACACACACACACACACACACACACACACACACACACACACACACACACACACACACACACACACACACACACACACACACACACACACACACACACACACACACACACACACACACACACACACACACACACACACACACACACACGGGGTCAGTAGAGTTTCCCTAGTGCTCTCTACATGGTGAGCTAGGCGCCATGAGCGACTGTTGGTCATTGTCAATAGGTAAACAGGCCAGTTTCACACTGCTAAGCTAAACCAAAGCAAACTGCAATCATCAATCAATCAGCTCTGCGATAACAGGACATAATATAGTTTTGTAATATTATTTTGTCTGGAACAAGACAGAACACCTAACACATTTCAACTGTGTAAAACATCTGTTAGCACATACATGTGTTACAGAATGTATTTAATTGAATCCATCCAAGTTTCACAGCATGCTTTAAATATGAAATCAAACTCAAATCCCTACAAATAAGGGATTGGAGGGGAAAAAAAGTTTTTGTTTTCCACAGATTCAAAGGCACTGAGCACATCCTTCTCTCCGGTCATTTAGTTTGTCAATCCAGTGAATTTGTAGCCCTATACTCTGCCTCACTCTGACCTCCTTCTCACATACCTCCCAGGGCCCTGGAGCAGTCTCGGCCTACAAGACAAATGATGTGAGTGAGAAACCACTGTCTGCAGAGGGCTTATTGGAGCACCTTTGAAACCTGACAGAAACCCACGAAACCTGAGGGTGAGAGCCCACAAAACCTGAAGTGGGTCCACAAAATCAAACGGAAAGGTCATGAAGCCTAAGACAGTGGTTCTCAAAGTTGGGACCCCCAGGGGTCCTTGGAGGGGGGGGGGACAGCAAAAGCAGTACAGAAGAAACCTACTAAATCTGATGGAGAGGTAGCCTCGATCTCCAGGCTTTTATTGTTTAGTGTTGCTAAAAAATAAAAGCCTGGCCCAGCACGTCGGTGTACTCGGTATAAGGAAGTGTTTCACTTCCCAACCAACCAGAGTGCAGTGGGCGTCGCTCGTAATGTTGTGTTAACGGGGCGGGGGTTGACGGACAGATCGGTGAACCAATGGGATCAGCCGCAGTCTCTCGCCGGCTCTTTACACCCGCCCCTCTATACACGAAATCAGGAGCGTTGGGGCAGTCTAATGGAGAGGGAACAAGAAACCTGACAGAAAGGGCTCACAAAACCTGATTGAGAGGGCCCACAAAACCTAATGAAGAGAGCCCAAGATATGATGCTGGTGAGAGCCCATGAAACCTGTCAGTTAAGGGTAACTGACAACTGCATATAGCACCTTTCTAGTCTTTTTTGACAATTCAAAGCACTTAACAATGTATTTGATATTCACACACACACACATTCATGAAAACCATGTCAGTCAGCAATATGCTCATTGGCAGCAGTTTAACACGCAGCCAGGAGGAGCCGTGGATCAAAAACCATGAACTTTCAGATTCCAAGACGGTCGCACTACCTCCTGAGCCACTGCCACACACACACACTACTACATGCACAGACACACAAAACCTTATAGAGAAGGCCCAAAGAAGGGAGCCAAAGCTTGAGCCTGTCAGGGCTACCTAGAACCCTGGAACCTCTACAGCATTCCATCATGGCCGATGAGTGTGTCCGTAAGGGAGGTGCGAGATGGCTGGTGTATTTGCACGTGTGTGAGGAGAGTTTTTATGTGTTTGTGATGTGCCTGTGCGTATGCGTGTGTGTGTGTGTGTGTGTGTGTGCACACGCGTAAATAGCCAGTGTACACACATGCCCTTTATAGGGCAATGGTTCACAAAGGGGTCCATGGGGTCCCCACCAAAATGAGGAACAGTTTCAACACTTAAGCACTATTTGATTTTTTTCCGGCTATTCCAATGAACAAGCTTGTATTATCTGCTTTGACAAATCCTGACAAATCTTCTCTTATGGGTGTCCCTGGCACAAAATCCTTTCAGATGGGGATTCACGGCCAAAAACATATCAATATGGGGGGGTCCTTGATATGAAAATGTTTGAAAACCACTGCTTTAGTGAACAGAACACAGACTCTAAGTCTGGTCTGCGTGGCTGACTGGTGCCAGTGGCGGCACGGGGAGCTTGTGGTGTTGGTGTAGAGGGCATGAGCTCAGGGTCTCCTAAGCTTTCAGAAGCATGGGGCTGAAACACAGTGAGAGCTTATTGTTCCTGACAGGTCTCACACTGGGGCTGCGGGTACAGTCACAGCAGCTGAGAAAATCACCATATCATGTAATGGGGGTATTTGTTGTACTATGGCCAGCTATTGTATCCTGACAGTTTTGTCGGTATAGGGTTCAAGGGGTTTTGACTCAATGTCAGAGCTGACCAAGGCTAAACTCAAGGCTCAAGGCAGACGTCTTCAGATAGAGGGTTTCATACTGTAGATGATGTGTGGCAGTGTTGATTTTGTCGACTAAAACTATGACGAAAAATGTTCGTTGACTACCCTTTTCACTGACTACTAAATAAAAACTAAGCTATGATGACTAAAACTAAGACTAAATATATTGACAATTTCGTCAACAAATACAAACTAGACTAAAATGTTAGGGAGGAACTAGTGGAGACGAGATCCAGTAGAACTAAAATGTCATGCTTGGTTGCGCTCAGGTGTTCCGCTCTGAAAATAGCCGATCTACAAGCTCACAACACGTCGGGCAACGACACGTTGTGAGCTTGTAAATCGGCTATTTTCAGCATGCAACCAAGTGTAAAATCAGCCATTACGACGCCATCGAGGCCCGCCAAAATACATTTTAGTTGACTAAATCAACTGTAGATTTAGTCGACTAAATTATTATATTTAGTCAACTAAAACTAGACTAACAGTAAAACATTTCAGATGACAAAAATATGACTAAAACTAAATGGAATTTGATTCAAAAGACGAAAACTGTATCAAAATTTGCTGTCAAAATGAACACTAATGTGTGGTTATAGATGTAGGAATATTATATTGGTCACTTTGCTAAAAGGGATCATAGCCTTGTGTGCATGAATGCACTGTCTGTGTCTGTGCCTCTGTGTGTCTGTGCGTGTGTGTGTGTGTGTGTGTGTGTGTGTGTGTGTGTGTGTGTGTGTGTGTGTGTGTGTGTGTGTGTGTGTGTGTGTGTGTGTGTGTGTGTGTGTGCGTGTGTGCGTGTGCACACATGTGCGTGTCTGTGTGACTGAGTGTGTAAGTGTTGTAAGATCAGAGAGTGGGGGTTATTTGAGTACCAGTCAGAGTGTCTAGAAGCGGTGTAGATTTAGAGGTGCTGGTCACTTGGCAGGCAGACTGGATTAAAGAACTTCAACACAGACACGCACAGAAGTTCAAAGACACAGATATGGAGCAGGATGTCTGGAAAAAGACACTGAACCTTCATGAGTTGTGTTAATGCTAACAATGTCTGAATATTAGACATCAGTGTATATTCCTTCTACTCGTCCTTGATGACTCCAGGTCATTATTTGATTTGAGTTTATCTAACCACTTTCATGTCATTATAGGTGAAATAAAATAAAATAAAATAAAAATATGAATACATTTATCTACAAGCTCACGATGAGACATCGATGAGCTTCTAAATTGTCTGTTTACGCTATCTATCGTACAACAAAGTATATAGGACTTAACTGGTTAATCTCCAGTACTTCCATTATCCACCTGACATATTTCAAATGCACAGCAAAATACTTTAACAAGTCCCCAACAGTGACTATAGTAACATACAGTACTGTATACAGTACAGATCCAAGAACCATTTGGGTACTGGAAGAACGATATGCACAATATGGACACTTTACAGAGGCAGGGTATGGCTCTAACCCTGGTTATCTGGATCTATATTTGGTTTCAAAGGGTACCTCTGTCTCCTCTTATCTGCTCCACTTGATGGTGGTGCACTCCTCTTTGAGGCCACGCACGAGCCAAGAGTTCTTTCTGAGAACAGTCCTAGAACCCTAAGAGCTTCCTCTTCAGTCACTATCTCCATGCTCTTGACCCAGGATCAGTGGTAACTGACACACAGAGACAGGACACAAATGGCTGGCTCCCTGGTTGTCTCCCATCTGTGCTGAGATGCTAGACAATAGGCTCTATGCACAGAAGCCATATTGGAAAGAAATAGGGCCTCTTCCTTACTTCCCTTCACAGGTGTTACCAATGATGCTAATGAAGACTCCATTCTTCCATTTTGTGTAGCACAGTGGTTCTCAGACATTTACATTTCAGGGACCCCCATAACTCTGAGAGTGTGCAAATGGAACCAAAAGGACCCGTAAGGGTCCATTTGGTTCCATTTGCACACTCTCAGAGTTGCACACCCGCAAGGGTCCATTTGGAACCCCCTCAAGGAACCATGAGGGTACCTGGACCACACTTTGAGACCCACTGGTGTGGCAGAGTGTTTCCAGTGAGCCAACATGCACAATATCAGCACCCTGCTGACTCTGTTTGACCAGAATGTAACAGAGCCTTAATCAGCATCATTGGTAACACCTGGAAGGGGCCCAATTTATTTCCAATATGGCTGCTGTGCATAGAGCCTATATTATCTTTTACTGTACAGGTCTGCCTCAGACTCAAAAGGAACCTTCAGGTTTTTAGGCTGCGTTCTCCTTGGGTAAGATTCATATCAAGTTGAATTGGGTACATTTATATCAGTAAACATATATTGTGTATGTTAACCATTTTCAACCTGGCGTCCCTATTTTGGCCAAGTGGTTAAAAGTATAAGCTTATATGTACCATGCCACACGTTGCATCATACATACTATCTATATTACAATTGGCAGACTGGCTGTACCTGTGTTTGTACCTGTGTTTGTACCTGGGGAAAAAAAACTGCGCACTGCGCATGCGTATGCACCGCTGTTGCCAGATCGTGCGCGAGCAACAAGCAACCAGCTTCATGAAAAAACACAAAGCTGCGCACTGCGCATGCATCGACGCACTTTCTCTAACCAATTTACACCCACTTCACGCTTACAACACCTGGACATGGCAACACAACCCAACGGCAGCCATTGTTGTTTGTGTGAGTCAGGGTGCGAGTGCCTTCACTTCTTACTTTAGCTTATAAAACGCTCTCAAACTTCTTCTTTGAGGCACGGAATTCACTTATAACATATCGTTTGGATAAAATGTAGTTGTTTCACTTCATATGTGTGGTCAATTAATCATGACAGAGCCTATTTAAAAATAAAAATTCAGAGAACCGGCAGGGGCGGCCAGTCACACGCATGTATCCGAATAAGTCAACCTATTTTGGCCATGGCCATCTCAAAAGTCCCGTTGCGTCACATTAGTCGCGGAAACGCAGCGAGAGAATTTTCGCTGACGGACAGAGAGAGACAGAGAGACATAGAGGGAGAGAGAGAGAGAGGAAGAGAGGGAGGGAGGGAAAGAGAGAGAGAGGGAATGAGGGAGGGAGAGAGAGGAAGACAGGGAGAGAGAGAGGGCCAGAGGGGAGAGAGAGAGAGAGACAAGGAGATGGAGAGAGAGGAAGGACGGCAGGACGCGATGCGCTGTTAAAAATTAAAAAACCTTTTTGGGGGAAATTTTTATCCCACGATTTTTGAACCCCAAAATAAGCGAGCCCTCGCTTATTTTTGCGCGGACGTAATTTGTTTGTCATTGTGGTGAATGTTGTGTGTGCTGTTGATGTTTGTTTTGTGAAGCTTAATGTCAGAGTGTTTGTGTTGGAGCGCCTCAGTGCGGCTGCAGAGTTCATGTGCAACATCTTGCATGGGGGGGGGGGGGGGGGGCGACCCTCTGGGTATATATATATATATTTTTTTATCCCATGATTTTGTACCCCGACATTTTCTTTGGGGGGGTTAGGGGGGGGTACTAGAATTCTGCCCGCGTAGCGGGCAGAACTTCTAGTACTAATACATAGTAAAGACATTTTGCAAGGTTTCAGCCCAATCTGAGCCCCATTGACTTCAGCCTAAATAAAACAAGGGAACCAGGGGACCTGGTACTGCCAGACCCCTAGTGGTTGAAATCTGAATGGGCGGAAATCTGAATGGTTTCTAAACTACGTCACGCTAAGCTTGGCCAATCAAAAAGAGGGACATGTAAGAAAACGTTTTCGTCCATATATGGACGAAAACGATAGCAAAAGGTGACCGACAAAGCCACATGTAGGCCTGACCTCTGGGTCTGGCAATAAATATATATACAGTATATGCCCATATACAGATGACATCAGGGATCTCCGGCATGAAATGGACACAGGCGGACAGATAGATACAGAGATCGCCATATATGGGGATAAAAGGGACATGGGTACAACAGGTACTCTGACATTCCAGTACAACGGGTATTACATAACTGGGTGGGGCATGCATTTTCTACTTGCATCGTTTCCGGCTTGCATCGTTCCCAAGTAGGCCTGTGCGGCTCCGGTCTAGTCTCACTATACTTGACTTAAACCCTTTTGCTCTTTGGGGAGCATAGGTCATTTATGAATTTCCTCCAGCTAGTTCGGTGTTGGGCGATCTTCTCTGCTTCCTTACAAGATGTTCCTTTTTCCCTGAGTTCCGCCTCGACAGACCTTTTCCAGCTGTTTCTGGGTCTTCCTGGTTTTCTTTTCCCCTGAGAATTCTAGGTTAAGGCCTGCCTGGTTATATTGGTGGATGGTTTCCTTGGGTGTGCCGAATCCAGCCCCATTTCCTGCGTTTAATTTCGGTTTCAATTTGTTCTTGTTGTGTGGTTTGCCAGAGCTCTTCATTTGTGATGGTGTGGTGGTGCCAGTAAATTGCCAGGATGTGTCGTAAGCATCTGTTGATGAATGTTTGCAGTTTGTTTGATGTTGCTTTAGTGGTTCTCCATGTTTTTGTTTTTGTGGAGATGTGCTTTGAGTTCCATACTTGCCTTAGTATTACAAATGCTGTTCTAGCCTTCCCTATTCTTGCTTGTATGTCTTTGTCGCTGCCTCTGTCCTTCCCAACAATGCTTCCCAGGTAGGTGTGTGTCCACCTCCTCTAGTGTCTCTCCATCCAGGTTTATGGCATTGTTTGTTTTGTGGTCTATAGTCATCACCTTGGTTTTGGTTTTGTTCATATGAAGTCCTGTAGTGGCTGCTGTTATGGCAAGTTTTGTGAGTTTAGTTTGTAATTGTGTTTGTGTGTGACAGGAGGACTACTGTATGTCGTCAGCAAAGTCCCACTATAACTGTGTGAAAACTCTGTACGTCTGTCTGTGTGTATGTCTGTAGTTCACATATCTCGAAAACGGTTTGACTTCAAACTTGCCAGCAACCATAGGGAGTGCCGTGCCTGGCATTGAGTACGCCCATATACTGAATAGGCATACTATTACTATATGGAGATCCGGATGTACAGAACCACCGATCCGACTGCTATGCCCATTATTTGGTCATGCCCATATATGGGCCTGACCAACTTCAAACTCAGTGCGCATCGGAGTACGCTGATCTCATCAATATGACATAACTGGGTGGGGCATGCAATTCCAACTTGCATCGTTCCCGACTTGCATCGTTGCCGAGTAGGTGTTGGGCACTGGTCTATAGTGAAATTAAATGCACGTATAATTGAAGACAGACACAATTGTTTTCATTCAAGCAAAAGCCAGTGCTTTTTAACAATGGCCTGTGGGTAAACCAATCACATTTGACTGACTGGTGACCTGCCCTGAGAGCAGAGCTAAAAGCCCATCTTCATCTTTAATTTCTCCTCAGTGCCTGGCCCTGCACCCCAACAGTGGATTTATATCTGGCATCTGCACCCCTCCCTTGCCCTGTAATTAACCTTGATCCTATTGGGGACATTATCGTTTGAGTGTCTCTCCATGTACTGTACGTGCGTGCGTGTGCGTGTGCGTGTGCGCGCGCGTGTGTGTGTGTGTGTGTGTGTGTGTGTGTGTGTATACATACTATATGTTTTTGTCCCTTGTCTTTCCTTTTCTTTCCTTTCTTTTTAGATCCTGCATGTTACTTTTCAGCAATTGAAATCAGGGTAATGACTGGGAAAGGAAAAAGAATGTTCTTTCAATAGATAATTAGGGAGATTGGTTTACCAGGGCCACTCAAGGCCCATTCACATGCAGGGCTGAGGCCAGGCCTTGTTGTCTGCAAGAGCCCCAAAGGCTCCCAGGAGAGACATTCTCCCCTTGGCTTCATTTCTCAGAGCAGGTGCCTGGCAGGTAGTCAATGGAGACGGCCGATCGAGATGTATAAGAAACCCATCCCCCTGGACAAGAGGTCAACATCACAGGTCAGGGGCCATGAGCAGGGGTCACAATGTCAATGCTCAGCACACTGGCCTGGCCAGATGACGAGAAATGCATCCAGGACAGCTATCTGTTCTATGGGAGAAGGAAGTGTTGCAGCCTCTGTCATTGATTGACAGTCCATGTCTCTCTGTCTATTAGGCGCTCTCTCTAGATGTGTGTTGACTCGATGCAGATTTACCTAATAATAATAGAACATTTACATTTATTATTATTATTATTATTACATCACAGGCTTTTCCTCATCACTCCCCCCAAAAATATTTAACCACTTAATACATATTTATAGCCAAGCTTTCAGATCTGCTATTTTTGCGAGCGTTTTTTTATTTCGATTTTATTTTTTATATTAATTTTTTCTCTTCTACACACCTGTCCTTGTACGTCGGTGTGCAAAAGGACATTATTATCTAAACCAAGATAAAGCAAAAGAACTCTTGTCCCCAAATGATCTAATTGCTAGCTTTTCTATGAATAGTCTTGGATGATGAGGGGATATTTGATGGTTTTCAAAAAATGTATGATACAGCCTCATGACCTTGATCACTTTTATGACTTCAACATTTATTTATTTTACCACACTTTGCATAATCTCCCTTACAACTAGCATCAATTGATTTTTAATCATCCTTGCCCTCCCTGTAGATTTGCCTATCATACTGTAACAAGCACCAGTCCTTGCATCATAAATCTATGGTAGACAGGCAGCCTTTAATTGAATACCCTAGGAGTCTCTCCCCACAACAAGAGCTGTGCAGGTTTAGAGGTCAGGGGTGACATGCAGTCGGGGTTCTAATTAAATCTCATTGAAGAAAAGTGATCTGTCATTGCCTATAGGCCACTATTGACAAGGTCCCATGGCTATGATGGCCTCACACTTAGAAGGACTGAACCCCGCCACCCCGACACACCGCCACCCTGGTGCCCAGACACCCATGGCCCTGTAGCTGTACCCCCTGGGAAATAATGTCAGTACAAATGTCAGAGCACTCAGAACCACCACTGGAAGGGTTACAGGCACCAAAGTACAGGGAGTGCTAGCCCTTGAGTGTGATTTATACTTGTTTTTGTCGGGGTGGTGTTGCATGCCGAAAATAGCCGATCTAAAAGCTCATAACGGAGGAACGGAGCTAACGAGCTGAGGAGTTGGCTACACTAACATACTGTATCATGCAGCTCCAAACATGTGGTCCTGTGATGTGTAAGTAAATTGATACTGAATTTTACAATGCTGGAAGTGTTGTTGCTTTCTGGGTTTTTAACGGTCAACAGAACACTAATGGCTGAGCACACAGCTGACTAGGTATAAGTGCGTGTGCGTGTGCGTGTGTGTGTGTGTGTGTGTGCGCGCGCGCGTGCGTGCATGCATGTGTGTGTGTGTGTGTGTGTGTTTGCCATGTGTGTGCTGCATTTTAGGCATCAAACCACTTAATTTGGGATGTATGTCTAATTGGTGGAAAATCCCCAATAAGATTTTACAGCAGTTCTGGTGGGTTAAGGTAGGGGTTAATGTTAGGCTTGTAGGGTATCCGTTGGGGTTGGGGTTAAGGTAAGGGTAGGCTTTAAAGTTAGGTAGGGGTTAAGGTTAGGCATGTATTGTGCTGGTTGAGGTTAGGGTAAGGAGATATGGAGTAAACGTAAGATAATGCAATGTTCCCAATAGTTTACAAAACCAATGTGTGCGTGCGTGCGTGCATCTGTGCTTGCGTCTACACAAATGAAAACCAATGATTCATTCTCTGTTATAATTTTATATGATGTACGTTTTTAACAGATGTTGCTTGTTTTGATGTAACCCAGTCATATAAGCAGAAAGGTCTCCTGGAAGGTCTACCCCACAATGCATTCCCAAGGTTTCCATAAAGGTTGATTGATTTGCATATCGACTGGCAACCAACAGTAACACTCACAGAAATTCAAACAATAATCCTGCATTGCACAAACTGTTCAGGTATCCATGACCCAGCCTCCTTTAGCATATGTGGCAATAAGAACATATCCAATATGCATGTCAATTTCTCTCGGTGTCTAATCAAATAGAAAGCCTGTGAAGTAAATATCTATTTTCTTACAGGCTGACTGTTTACAACAGGGGGCTATATAAACATTGTGGAGCAGATGAGGAATTTCTCTTAACATATCGGCTTGGCTGGCATATGTTAGATATAGGAAACCCATAGTGTCAGTGGCTCCATATCAGCCACAGAGGTCAAAGGCTAGGGAAGGTCAAAGGTGTCGTCCTCCTCTCTGGTCGTGAAGTGCATTATCATCTTCTCCTCCCTGCGCCAGCTCATCCAGATGGCTGGCCAGGCCATAGGACAGATGCCACACTTTTGAAATATCTGTAAGATTCACCATAGAGAATAAATATGGTTCCATCTTTGGGACATCATATTTCAAAGGACCAACAATATGGATGTTGGTGGAAGTGGAGTGGATAAGTGAAGGTGTTAAGTGTGTCACATTGATTCACGGTCCAATCACTGTGAAAAGGCTTTGCTTTCTCTACATCTTGTGTTTCAGCCGTTCATTCCTTCATCGCGTCGGTGGGAAAGGCCCCTCCTTACTTTAGATCAAGAGGAAATGTAAAAAATAGTAATATAAAGAGGAACCTCTGCTTATAGTGAGAGAAATGTGAGCTCTTCTTCTCAGTACGATATACCGGCAATGAAATTAGCAGCCTAGTTAGACTAGATTGTTGCTATTGGCAGCAGACCATGATGTAAGGTTTAGAAAAAAGACCAGAAAACAGGCCCGACCAGAGCCGGAGGAAGTGACTTCATTGGTGTGACTAAGTAATTGAGTCACAAGAGCTTAGTGTCGATGTGTGGCACTCTAATCTATATCTAAAGACAATTTACAATTTCACTGTTCTCTTTGAAAAGGTTATAGGGAAAGTTGCTCAATGAATGGCTTTGAAAGTTTGGCAAAGACATTTGTTTTTTTCTCCGGTATAAAGCTGATATGACTAGATGGTGTGTCCATCACATACTACAATGCCAAACAAGACCTGTGCTACTTGTCCGCCCTTGTCTCTGCCTTCAGTTTCCTGTCTGAACATTGTGCCTGAATAAAAGTCCTAAATTTTTGTTCACAATCCAAACCCATCATTCACTCTCCCACCTCAACTAATCAGTGCAGCAAAACAAATATACATTCACAGATAGCCCTGCCTGTCTGACCCTGTCATTATTTTTACAGCGCTGCAAACCTCCCAGGTATGCTCTGAGTCAAATGAATGAAGCCTCTCCAACTCAAATAGACCAACGCACCCTGCTCTGAGTTTTGGATTGCCCCTGCACGCCAACACACGCACACCCACACACACACACACACACACACACACACACACACACACACACACACACACACACACACGCAGACAAATTCCATGCACACATATTCACATATATATTTACAGTGACGCATGCTCTCATTCAGACGACAGATGCACACACACACACACAGATTTGTATGCGTGTGCGCTCACCCTGCCCGGAGACCTCTGACTTGAACCTGCTTCTCTCACTCAGCAACACATAAATCACTGGGCTCTCAGCAACACTGCTGGCCTGCAGTGCCCTGCTGAACTTGACTCCACAGGAATAAAAGTCCGTAACTGGATACAAAAACTAATCCAGGCCACGGACAATTGCTGGCATACAGGGGCAGAGAGGTGCTGATACCCCCCTGCGACGAGGAACGTGGGTCCTACATTGAGGCAACCAAGAGCTGCTGCAGTAGGCGCTAATGGTCATGGGACAGTGTGTGTGTGGGGGGGGGGGGGCTAATGAAGACATAAACTGTCATATCCAAGGACCTTCCCTCACTCTCTGTTTCAATTCAAATCAAGTCAGATTTATTGTTGTAGACTCAATATGCTTCAAAATTAAAATCAAAATATAGTTAAAGACAAAACATAGAAGATAGGAACATATAAAATAGAAGTTATAACATATAAAAAACATCTAAGATAAGAATGTATTACTATAAAACAGTATACTTTTCTCTACCACACACACACACACACACACACACACACACACACACACACACACACACACACACACACACACACACACACACACACACACACACACACACACACACACACACACACACACACACACACACACACACACACACACACACACACACACACACACACATAGACGTTAGTAATCTAAAAGCTTATCTCTATGCCCCCTCTCGATCTATCTCTCTCTATCTGTCTCATTATGCAAACCCTTGCTTTGCAAAGCATTACTGTGATAAGAACATGGTAAACTGGTAAAGCAGCAGTCCTTCACTTGTTTCCTCTTGTAGTTCACAGCTACTTCATCGGTTTCAGAGTAACTTGTAATAACTTAGTTAGAAAAGTTTACCTGATCAATTCACACATAATGCAAAACCCGATCAATCCAAGAGCAGATATGGCCAGACCAGACCTTAACCACATGGATCCTAGAGTCCCTATTCTTTCTGGGTAGAACATTTGTGAGCTTGTAGATGAGCTATTTTCGGTGAAGAGATTTGGTGTAGAGCGAAAAGAGGAGAGGGCCTAGTGTAGAGCCCTGGGGGACTCTGGTCAATGGTTTAAATGGTTAAGAATCTTGGTTAAAGGTATGGGTAAGTGATATTTTTTGATAATTTTGTTTTGTTTTGTTAAAAAGGTTAAAGTACTATATTCTGATAGTAATCATTGCTGCAGAGCGTTTGTTCGGTCACAGGGGTCTCTCCAGCTCTTCTCAGTAAACAGAATATAGTACATTTTCAGGTAGGTGACAAAATTTAAGCCAATCAGGAGATTTTCTGTTTAATAAAGAGCTGGAGAGACTTGAGAGACTCGTTTTACTGAACAAACACTCTATAGCAATGAGTACTATCAGAATATAGAGCTATTTAACACTTATTTTAATCAAAGAAAATCACTTACCCTACCTTTAAGAAATTGCCAGTTTAAATTAACTACATCTCTCTACTCAAATCTGTATCTGTCCAATGTCTTTCTACAGTGACAACTGAACTTGAATTGTATTTGAAAAGAAAAGAAAAAATCATTCTGAGTGATTAACCCAGTGACCAATAGGGATCATTTAAAAGGTAAAACCTTCGGCTAGGCGTCTTATGGCAAGTGTCTTCAAACTGCTGACAAGTCAACACAGTGAATGAAGCCCAAAATACTCTGCTGTAACTTGTCTGTTTCTTATCTGTCTCTTTCCCTCACTGGTCCCCGGAACCCCAAGCAGTAAAATCCTCAGTAAATATGTACACGAATGTGTACCTCTGAGGGTGTACAAATGCAGCCAAATGGCAGTGGTGGAAAAAGTACTCACATTTGTTACTTAAGTAAAAGTATCAATACTGCAATGTAGAAATACTCTGTAAAAGTCTGGAATTCAAAATTTACTTGAGTAAAAGTACGAAAGTATTGGTTTCAGAATGTACTTAAAGTACCAAAAGTAGAAAGTACTCATTATGCAGAATGTCCCATTTCCCAAGTCCCAAGTTTTCAAATGTATAAAAGGTACAGTAGACTAATCTTTTGAAAATAGCAGATCTACAAGCTCACAATTGTGAGCTTGTAGATCGGCTATTTTCAAATGGCCGAAATGTATATAGGGCTGAAGTGGTTAATGTATGCTCTGTTTTTCTACAAAGTAAGTAACTAAAGTTTTCAAATAATGGAGTAAAAGTACAATATTTGTTGTAGTGGAGTAGAAGTAAAAGAATAGAAAAATGGAAATACTCCAGTAAAGTAAAAATTCCTCAAATGTGTACTTAAGTACAGTACTTGAGTAAATGTACTTAGTTACTTTCCACCACTGCCAGACCCTATGGTCTACGCACTAGCTCCAGCCACTGAGGAATGCCTCAGTACTCTCCTGGCCTGATAGAGTGGCCACTGTTTCACCCTGATAACATCAGGCACCAGTGTCTGCAGCCAAGGGGCTCCGAGATACACTTTTATGACTTAAGTATCCAGGACTGATATCTGCAGCCATCAGCTCAGTACACCCTTGTCACATACTCACTTACACACAGAGTGCACGTGTGCACACACACACAACACACACAGTACACACTAACAGATGACAGACAGACAACGTAAATCAAGTGCCCTTTAATAGCTGCATAATAAGCACTGGTGCCGTCACAATGGAGACGCCCAGGTTACACAGCTTTGATTCTTTGTTTAGTGATTGCTCCATTAAACCTGAGTTACACTTAGTTGTATGCGGATGTTGTGCACCGAAACTAGATGATCTACAAGGTCACATGTTGTGAGCTTGTAGATCTGCACCATCAGGTGACGGACAGACATGCTTTCTGACTCAAATGGTTTAGTATCTCAGTATTCATGCTGTGCCGGATGAGCTTTTAGAAACACTATGTGCTCGTCATTGTTTTCTCTCTCTGTTCTGAGCATTTGTCAGCTGCAATGATAAGTGATCTGTTCTGGCTGCTGGGGGCGCTGTTGAGGGAATTTTCAATGAATTCACTTTTTAAACTTTTGCCGCAGGAATAGCTTTACCCAAATACGCTAAAGCTTTCCCCACAATGTGCCTGACTGGGAAAAGCTTCACTGTGCCTTTGACAATTTTGTGTGGAAAAAGCTTCACCCATGGGATGAAGCCCTTGCCACGTTTCTTCCGCCATCTTTCTTAGTTTCATCATCAAACGATAAATTGCAACGATAAAAAAAAGCGTACTGCGTGCGCGCATTCGTGCATGTGCACGTGTGTGCGTATCTGTCCTTCGCCTATCTCAAGAACTGGCCGGCCGATCGACTTCGAACTAATCCCACGTGTCCCTGAGGACCCAAGGCAGTGCTCGGCGTGTCCCGGTTCCGGTCCAGACCTGCAGATCTGACCGATGGGCATATACTGATGACGTCAGTTATATATGCCTATATATATATCTCCATATATGGGAATAAAAGGGACATGGACAGACAGATACAGAGATCTGCTTATAGGGGCATAAAAAGGGACCAGGGCAGACAGACAGGTAGAGCGATCTCCATATAAGGGCATAAAAGAGACACAGACAGACAGGTACAACGGGGACTCTGACAATGGGTACAACGGGTGTACATAAACGGGTTGGGCATGCATTCCCAACTTGCATGGTTCCCTACTTGCATGGTTCCTGAGTAGAATAGTTCAACATAAACTAACTGCTTCACAGTGGTACTGGTTACACCAATGCTGGTGTAACTAAGAGATTCACTCACATACATTCCCCAAATGCTTAGAATAACCTGGATGCTGTCCTCTTTATGGCAAAAGATTGCATAGATCAAGAGTCATTTTGGCCTGTATGCAGCATTGGCTAACTTGTTTCTTTCTGCAGATAAGGAGGAGAGACACTTGGATAGACTAGTAAGTACTTACTCACTCTTACTTTAGGTTCATTCATCTTCAAGCGCCTCAAGTGTGCTATGATTAATACTTTTACTTACTACTCTTATACGTGTTATTGTTAATGATTGATATTGCTACTACAATGTTGAGGAAACAAAACCAAATAATTTTACTCTTATGTACTCATATGAGCTGTAATAAAATCCTGCATCTATTGAAATCAGCCACTTTATAGAACATCCCCTCCGCTTACTGTCAGTTTATGAGAAAGTATAAATAATTATGTCAATACCAAAGCTCATGAATCCTATTTTTGAAAAACAAAAAAAAACATGTTCTTTCACATTGGATGAAGTCAGTCAGCTATGATGTTAATATTGTGACATCAGGCATGTCCATATTTGGGCATAATCCAGGCACCAGTGCTGTGACTTGCCTAACAACGTTGATTTGAGCTGACAGCTGGGATCTATATGGCCATTCAATCTGGGCACACACTCACCAACTGGTACCTCCATATATGGGCATGTGACGTGCTGATTTCGGCCATGTCCACCTTTGGGATGATAACGATGCGGTGCGCTATCTAGCTACCGTCATTGCTGTGGTTATTGTGATGTCGCGTCACGAATGTCCAGTCCATTTATGGGCATATCTGCGTGCCTGCCAAAGACAGACATACAAAGTTGATCTTTAAATACATATTATACAGTATATATATATTATACAGTATATATATATATATATATTATACAGTATATATATATATTATACAGTGTATATATATATATATATATATACACACATATATATACATATATATATATATATATGGGGCGCCATATCTGATATATATACATATACATATACATATATACACACATATATATATATGTGCTGTATATATCATGAGTATGTGTGTTTTGTGGTGGACAGGACTACAGGACTTCACTCTTTCACATTGATGGCTGGTCACACAAACAAGACAGGGATGAGATGAGTTTGTCATGGGGGTGAGCCTAATAAAATCAGGGTGTGTGTGGGTCCAGGGTAGGGGCCATATCTGATGCTCTAACAAAATGAAGGTCTCTGGCGTTCCAGCCCAGCAGTCTTTTAGCTGGAGCAAGCACATTTCTTTGAAGCCCGGCCACCTAGGCTGAAGAGCTATTACTCCCAGACTTTTCTATACATTAGCCATACTGCAGCAGCACAAGTGCATTACGGCCCGGCGCCCCGACGGGGCCTGATTGTACTCCCTCTTGTTAAATATTACCCCAACAGTGCTTTTGATTTTATTTTCATTTTTTTTCCTCTGTCCGTTCCTCGTCCTCCTCCCCTCCCGCGATCAGATTAGGATCGATTGCTGCGTGGCAGCGCTGGCCCAGACACGAGGACCAGAACAACGCGGCAGCGTGATTGTGCTCCTCAGGCCCCGCCTTGGAGACTATTCAGGCGACTAAATAGAATGATTTGCCCTTAGATGTCAAATTTCCTCCGAGACAAGGATGTCAATACCAATTAGATTGTCTGCAGTTGCCTTAGTTACGCCAGTCTCGCCCCCCCACGCCCCACCGCCACCCCAACCTCTTCCCCTCTAAAGATACACTCAGTCTCTTTTAACATCTCACTCACATCTCTCTTGTTTGTAGGCAGAGTGGTGGTCTCGGCACCAAGCCTTTAGCTCCAAATCAGTTTTATGACTGGCACTGTGCAGACATTAGGCTAACTCCATTAGCTTCTCTGAAGGAGATGGCCTGAGGGGATACTCAGGGGCCAAGTGGGGGCTGCGTGTGTGTGCGTGTGCGTGTGTGCACGTAAACGTGCGTGCATTTGTGTGTGTGTGTGTGTGTGTGTGTGTGTGTGTGTGTGTGATGCAGGGGTGAAGGGGTAACATTGTCTTACAGACTCTTTTGGCATCTACTTACAGGTCAGTGTCTACTGGTGCAAGGGGACGAGAGCATGAACACAAACAAGAAGAAGTGGGCAGAAAATTGATTACGGGCAAATTTAACTAGGAAAAACGCAGGAAGGAGAGGTAGAAAGTGAGAAGAGAGTGTGTGTGTGTGTGTGTGTGTGTGTGTGTGTGTGTGTGTGTGTGTGTGTGTGTGTGTGTGTGTGTGTGTGTGTGTGTGTGTGTGTGTGTGTGTGTGTGTGTGTGTGTGTGCGCGCACGCGTGCGTATGTGAGTGCGTGCATGTGTGAGAGACAGACAGACAGAGAGTGGACCCTGTCTCCACTTTGTATTGTGGCTCCTGCAGGCGCTTAAGTGCAAACATGATAAACAGATGTGGCCCTGGCTGGCCAGACGTGTGCGTGTGCATGCACATTCACATTCACACACGCACACGCACGCGCACACGCACACGCACACGCACACGCACACTGCCTGCAGGCTTCACTGACTGTGCACAAAATTCAGAAAAAAAGTATGGGTTTACTTATTGATGTATAGGGATATTAGTTTTAAAATACTGCACTATTTCAGACAGTAACAAAACAATTAAGAACAAAAAGACCAAATCCAAAGACAAATTCAAGAGTCAAACATGGAAAGCATGAACACTCTTTACACTTTAAACCAAGCATATTTTAGGCAAACAGTAATTCAGAATACATTGCAGACTCTAAAAGCCTGACAGCCATGGGCCCATAGTGCTTATATGACAACTGGAAAATAGCCTATAAGAAAAGAATGCGTCGCACTGCGAATGTGGGACACTGGAGCACATTCAAATAGATACAGTAAAGTAGGACAAGCTGTCAAGATTTCAATGTGGCTGTCAGTAGCTCATAGTTCATACCTTACAGGAAACTTTTTACATCAATTAACACTCTGGATTTTGTGGTGCATTATTCTACATTATTTATCCATAATAATTTGCAACATAAAATGAAGTACTATCACACATTAAGTAATGATCTGATGGTAACTTTCTACCCTGTTTTGTGGCTGTGTTATGAATGTCCATGGCCTAGATGCAAAATATGTTAATATTGAATCATAAGCAAGAGATGTAGGCAGTTGGGTGCAGGATGAGTGGGATAAGAAACAAATGATATAGTCACTACTCTTTGGCTTCCTGATCATTTCTATTCAGGTATTGTAGGAATAGGAATTATTAGTATTTTTTTATTAATTAGGCTAGTTGGTTTTTTGTTGTTTTCTTACTTGATATTGGGCCTCAGACTGTAGATTTTAAAATGTGCATTGTTCGATTGATATTGTTATGTTCCATTCACATTACGTTTGAGGAAACATTGTCTGCCCACTCCCTGTCCTTCAAAAGCATGTGTTTTATAATTGGGTAGTTTATCCTTCCTCAGCCCCAGTATTCTTTAGCTACAGGCGTGTAGATCCTAATATTTTACAAGTCATCAGTTTCTTTGCCAGGTTTGAGTTAGCATCTACTATTGCCATTAGCTAATTGACGACTCATTAGAAGAAGTCAATACCCATGCCAGAACGCATCTTAATCAGCATAAGATATAGTATATAACTCTGTTCTACATTCAATGTCAATAACAGTTAATGATTTCGATAAACACGAAGGGCCGTGTTTTAAGAACGTATGACAGCATCCGATCTAGTCTCGTCAGAAGAAAGAGTCTTGACGTTTCAGGCAATGTGCTCAAGCAAACCCATATGCCAAAGTTATTGAGATATAGTCAGCTGGGACAAAAATATCTTCAAAAGAAGCTGTAACAGTGCCCATCACTTTTAATGTTTTGCACATACTTACCCCAGGTTTCAGGTCAAAGGCACAGCCGGCATATCAGACTGATGTCAGATATAACGTCTTCTCCCTCCATCCCTTTCTGCCTTCCTTCCATTCATCCTTCTCTCCTGTATAAGAATACACAATCACCGCACAATCAATTCCACAGTGGGGAATGGAAACGGGACTTCCATTTTGAAGTTGGCTTAACCTTGCAGTGACACCTATTGCAGAGGCTTTGAAATGGTTGTGGAGAATAGTTTCCGCATGGTGGGATCTGCAATTAGGCGGCACATCTGCTGCAGCAGCAGCAGCAAGCCCCCCACCCCCCAACAACCCCCCCCCCCACCCCCAAACTCAGAATCTGGCATTCGCAATACAGTGTGTTGGTGGGCAGCCAACAACAACAGTTCCCACTCCCTAACTGTGAATAATTTTATTAGATGGATTTCAACTGGGCAATTAGATGGATTTCAACTGTGAATATTTCAAGAGGATTATGCATCTCCACCCTCCCATCCGGCAAAAAAAGAGGGGGGAATACACCAAAGAAGAGAGGGAGTCTCTCCACACAGCAGAGAGACAGAGAGAGAGAGAGAGAGAGAGAGAGAGAGAGAGAGAGAGAGAGAGAGAGAGAGAGAGAGAGAGAGAGAGAGAGAGAGTAGGGATAAAGGGAAAAGTGGAGGAAGGAAACAGGGAGGGATAAGAGAAAGGAAGGGAAGAAAGACAGGAGAACAGAGATTTATGACCGGATCATCAATTAACTACTCCAATCACAATGGATCAAACAATTAAAGGAGCATTTATTCTAAACGACCTCATGACCGACAAACTCTGCAGATCAGTAGCTTGTCTTGATGTGTACCCGAGACACTGTAAAGTCCTAACATCTGAGAAGTCTGCTACGAGTGAGCAAATTTGGTGTATGCTGTCAGGAGCGAAACAAATGTCCCCGTCCAATCCAGTGCAATCCGGTTATTTCAACCAACAAGAATAATGTCTTCTGCTCTGTAGCTGACATGTTTACCTAGCTCTGTGTTTTCCTCCTGCTGAATAAGCGCAGAATGTGACCATTAAATATATTGCTGATGGAGAGACAAGGGGAGGGAGGCATCAATATGGAAGGGAACTGAAGTTATAGCAGGTAACAGAGCCCCCTCACTTCATCCCTGTGTGACATCATTGCCAAGTTACATGTATAATACCATGAATTAGCTTGCATTGAATTACTTGAATCTCTCATGAATTTAGCCATGTGATCTAATGGTGTTTATGTACAGAGGCAGAATATGATGATAGGCTTATTCAAAAAAAAATTAACACTTTCAATCTGGCATCTATTTTTTATTTTGGCCATGTCATTAGACTTTTAAAGGTTTTCCAAACATTTTAAAATTCTCCAACATAATGCATATTAGCTTGTAGATCAGCTATTTTCACTATTCATCATACGATAAAATGTATATTGCTTTAAACCTACACTTATCTCCCCTCCTACCTGGTGTTCATTTCGTGTAAATAACCCTATTTAACAGCGAAAGCGCGGAAAACAAAAGCATTTTGACCCCGAGACACGGCATGCTCTATAAAACCAACTTTCAACACCTTCGAAATTAGACCAACAGTCTCCCCAGAGGGGCCATTAGACGACAAATCCCTGGTATTGACCAGGTTCTACCTCCTGCGCGCTCATGACTGACGTCCTGACCTCTTTGAAGTCCTTCACCGCCACAACATGGGCCGTTACCACTTCCTCTCCTCTAGAGAGGCAAAATGTGGGTTACCTCTTTTAGGGCACCAGGAAAGAGCGCGAGGCAGGGGGGGTAAGGGAGGGAATGCGACCCACAACATTCAAAATAAGCCAGATGTTTGCATCCCGACCCAAAATGTGGAGATATGTGCTTGCCGTGGGCCTGCATTAATGAAGTTGGAGACCCATCTGGGGGGGGGGGGGGGGGGGGGGGGGGGGCTGGTAAGCAAGGGGTTGCTGTGTGATAGGTCGTGGCACATACACACGCTCACCCGGTCACATGTGCTAGCAATAAGTTAGCCTCGCTGCCACTTTGGTTAGACAAACAGATGGAACTGTGTTAGGGCTTTTTTTTACTGAGACAGGAAATATCCCTGAAAGTAAAAATACTGACGAAAACAGCACATTTTTGTTAAAACTGTTTGTTAAAACTGCTCTTTAGGGGGCTACAGTATGTATGCAGTGTTGAATTAAAAATCCATTGAAACCGGGAAAGCATCTGTGTCATTTTAGCTATGTGTGTGTGTGTGTGTGTGTGTGTGTGTGTGTGTGTGTGTGTGTGTGTGTGTGTGTGTGTGTGTATATATATATATATATATATATATATATATATATATATATATATATATATATATATATATATATATATACATATACACACATATATATATATAGCACATTGGTTCTCAAAGTGGGGACCGGGGACGCCCAGGGGTCCTTGGGGGGGGTACCAGGGGGTCCCTAACAAAATGAGTTACAATCATTTTTACCACTTTAACCATATTTTATACTTTGGCTATTCAAAAATAGCAGATATACAAGGTCATAGTTTGTCACTTCCTGCCTGCTATTAGCTTGTAGATCTACTATTTTTGAAACATTTCTGTTCAAATCTTTGAATATATATATATTTTTAACGCAAATATTTTCTTCTGGAGGTCCTAGGAACACAATATTTTTTAGATTGGGGTCCATGGCCAAATTTAATTATATATAATTTTGGGGGTCCTTGACATGAAAAGTTTGAGAATGACTGATATAGCAACATACTGTATGTTTTTCAGAAAATGTTTAGTATTTAGAAGATTTTTTTTTTTAATCGGCCCCAGGTCTTAATGGGTTCAAAAAAAATATATAGCAAATTAGAAAAGCAACTATTAGTTATCATAATATATTAGAGCATTTAGTATGTTGTCTCAGGAGTAGCATTTGACATTGGTGATGTTATACACAACTCTCCCCATAATTGCTTTTCAGCTTCTATTCCTTATTCACGTTAATGCGTTGAGAGTAGAATAAAATGTGATTTTTTTTAAGGAATATTGAGAGATGGTACTTTGGTCTTGGGTTAGGGGGGGGTCGTTGACAATTCATATTTGTTGGGGTGAGGAGCAATTAGTAATGTCCCCCAAAAATTACAGTCTCGAGCAATGCATTTCCTTCAGACGATAGGTAATTTCTGCAACATTGCACTCCCAAATCTTCTACCAATGTAAAGACAGTTAGATCAACAGTTGATACAAAACAGTATTAGTGGTTATGGTGTTCTTCAATATTTGCCCTTTGCTCCTATAGTTTGGATGGGTATACGTGCAGAGGACAAATTCCATGTATGTGCATGTATTTGACCAATGAAATGCTCCCCTATTGGTTGTATTCAGACAGTTAGCATTATTATCCTTGTATGACTCAGACATAGATTTGTACTCAAGATCATGAAACACTGAAAAACCACCATCAGCCGTGTCTATGAATGGAGTCCTGAAAGGTAAAATGATATGTTTTAATCCATTCAATCTGTGTCATATTTTAGCTATATATAGCAACATACATTTTTCAGAAAACTGTTAGGATTTAGAAGGCATTTTTAGAATCTGCCTCAGGTCTAAATGGCTTAAATACTCAGATATGTTTGAAAATGGCTTGGATATTTGATCATAGTGGCCTGTTCATAGACATCATACAAATATAAAATCTTATGGTGTGTTTTTTATTTTTAATCAGTCTCAGCCATGATATTTCATCCTCATCAATTTTAGTACATCTTATAATATTAACATAATAAGTTAAAGGACCAAAGGTTATTCCAATATGTATTGGGATTGAGAATAGAAACAAAGAAGTGTGCACAGCAAAATCTGCAAAATCCTCAGTGTTCATTTAATTACCGGTAGTCAAAAACTATACCGTAAGGGTACAATATTTACACTCTTGGGGTTAGGAACAGTTTTTTCTGTGTGGTGTCATTAAATTGTTGTAAGATTGTATGAAATGTATGTCAGAAATTAAATATATATATATATATATATATATATATATATATATATATATATATATTATTTATTTATTTATACACACACACACATACTGTACATACAGTACTGCACACACTCACACACATACACACACACACAAAACCCCGGCGGTTATACAGGTTAACCGCCGAGCTCGTGTATACAGAAGTACACACACAGTCTGCCTCATGCTTCCAACGTGGGTACAGGCTCCTGCGCTTTCAGTTAAATGTGCAACAGGAAAAATAAATCTAAAGATCTACACTTTAGCAATGTCCAGTCAAACAGAATTTAAAAATACAAGACAGAACTCAAGACAGAAATAACTGGTTACGGGGATTTGCATTTTGACAAAACAAAAAGACAAAAAAAGAGAACTTCTTCAACAAAAAGAGAGAAGAAAAGAGTATGGGTGAATGGCAATGTAAAGATTGCACGGAATGCTCCTGCTTGAACTGTGAATGAACTCCCGAACCTCGATCTCCACCTGACAAAATCTGTTCCTCGCCCTGACATATAGCCATAAAGACTTGTAGCCAGCACACAAGAATGCCATCTAAAGATTACATTTGCTTCTGAACAGGCCTTACAAATAAATATTTCCCTCCCAAGAGAGGCCAACATTGAAACATTATACAACACAGTCCCAGACAATCTTTATACGCTCAATATTTCACCTTCCAGCTTTATGTGTTGGTTTCGGAAAAAATAAAAAGAATTAAAGACGAATATGCAGAGATGTGATACTTGGTACTTAGGTTCTCGTAGAGGGAATCATTGACAACTCAGGAAGAGTATTTCTTATTTTTTCTGTGGGGTGCAATGGGGGCAGTGAAGGGGCTGTCAACAAATTATAGACATGATAAACTTGTACACTCATTCGCTGGCCTCGTCCCAACAACGGGAAGTTTTCATTTCAATTTTCAAGTTAAAGAATCCAAGCAAAGCTAAGTAGCATGCCGTGAGTGTCAGGCAGAACGCTTGTGCAATACCGTCACTTTTGAGGAAATGGAAAAATATACATCCAACGTAGTTATTATTTAGTTACAAGCTCTTTTCATAAAACCCACAGACAGATTTAACCACTTCCAAAGTGGTGTCCCTATATTGAGCATGTAATTATGGGTGACAATTTTCACAGCTTTTCCAAAATAGTGACAAAATAGCAGGTCTACAAGCTCACGCACGACATGTCGCATCTCAACATGTGTATAGTAATTTATGAAAAAAAACATTAAAATATGAAATACAGAGATACACATTTCTGCCCGACAGTGACGACATTCATCATTAGATACCCTGGTGAAAACCTTGCAATTTCCACACCTCTGTGACACGTAACCACAACTTTGGCCCTTTGCTCTGTTTCTAGCTGTCATCCATCACACGCACACACACACACACACACACACACACACACACACACACACACACACACACACACGGTTAAAACTGCACATGAATTGAGGTAATTGTGATAACCACCACTGCATGGTTGGGGCTGTATTTAGGGAGCATAATGTCCTATTTGTTTTCCTACATAATCCCCCTGTGCTGCTCTCAACCCAGCGAGAGTGTGTTGAGTGGCATGATTGGTTGTGTGTGTGTGTGTGTGTGTGTGTGTGTGTGTGTGTGTGTGTGTGTGTGTGTGTGTGTGTGTGTGTGTGTGTGTGTGTGTGTGTGTGTGTGTGTGTGTGTGTGTCTTCAGAGAGACTCCCTCTCCTATGTCGGGCCGGTCTCTCTCAGTCGTTCTCCCTCCTTTTAGTCTGTCACTCAGGTTCCCTTCACTCGATCTTTTCTTTCCCTTTTACTTCCCCTCTTTATGTCTGGTTGTTTCCTCCTCCCGCACCCCCTCCGCCCATCCCTCCATCCCTCCTCCCTCCTCCCTCCTCCCACTAGGGTTGTTCATACGCATTCCTGCCAGAAGGGGCAGAGGTGTCCGTGATCACGGACCGCCTCCCTCCCCTCCCTCCCTTCAACACTGCCCTCCCTGTTGCTCATCCTCCTCCTCCTCTACCTCACCCCCTCCCTGGGAAAATGGGTGCCCACACCTCCCTGGCAGGGCTCCGGCTCTCCTTTGAGCGTGCTGCCAGCCGTGGCAGCAGAGACTTAACATGATTTGTTTGTCTGCTGCTGCGTGTTTGCGCCGAACCCCGAGCGCCAGGCCCCATTACTCCTGCCGGAGATCCAGGGAGAGGCTGGTTAGTTGGCCCAGTCTGGGAGATTGGCTCCTGGACAGAGTGTGTGTTTGTGGGGGCGGGTGGAGGGGTGTGAAAGAGGGGTGATAGCAGGTTAGGTGGTGGGTGGGTGGGTGTAGGCGTGGGGGCGTGGGGCGGGGGGGGGGGGGGGGTACTGGAGGGCAGGGAGGAGGGGCATATGATCCACTGTCAGGAAACTGTCAACGTTTCCCAAAACTGGAAAAACTCAACGCTATGTTCTGAGCCTAGTTGCTATCAGATAAAGGGAAAGTAATTTTCCAGGCATGCACATGAATACGCATGCAACCACGCACATACACACACACACACACACACACACACACACACACACACACACACACACACACACACACACATATACACACAGATTAACACTTGTCCCTGACCTTAAACAGTTCCCAAAGTGTAAAAGGTTTCAAATCTTTTTTTTTTGTACTTCCTTTTATTGGCTTGTTTCCTATAGTGCACCGGTGGCACCCATTGATCTTTCATCAGCCCACAGCGGTTGGACTGGAGGCGAAAGGAGAGGCTCTCTAGCGAGGCAGCCTATGTTTTTATGGCAGCCCGCTGGAGCCTGCCTCGGATTGTTCCCCGTTTCCTCAGATTGTTTTTCATTTAGTCAGGGAGCAGCCGCGCACCGCTCTCAGAAGGTGAGGTGGACTGCCACAGACATTTAGGAGAGCACGTCCCAGCTGCGCTCAGGGTAGGTGGCCACAATGGGGTGTGTGTGTGTGTGTGTGTGTGTGTGTGTGTGTGTGTGTGTGTGTGTGTGTGTGTGTGTGTGTGTGTGTGTGTGTGTGTGTGTGTGTGTGTGTGTGTGTGTGTGTGTGTGCGTGTGCGTGCGTGCATGCATTCATGCGTGTGTGCGTGCGTGTGTTGTTTATACAGTAGTGTGTATGAGTATGGGTGTGTGATTTCTGTACTGCATATTTCTCTGTTTAAAAGCCTGGATGAAATGAAATGTAAACCTGTGATTAGTAGTAAGGTGCTGTAGGCCAGTGGTTTTCAAAGTGCGGTCCGGGGACCCACAGGGGTCCTTGGTGGGGCTCCAGGGGGTCCCCAGACAAATTAGTTACAGCATGAAAATCTGTTTAACCACTTTAAACCTATATAGATCGGCTATTTTAAGATAGCCGATCTACAGAGCTTGTAGATTTGCTATTTTCATGGGGGTTTGCAGCCAAATACATATTAATTTGGGGGTCCTTAACATGAAAAGGTTTGAGAACCTCTGCTGTAGGCAATTGATCTGTGGCAGTAATAACAGTGTGCATGTGTATCTGCTTGTAGCGCTGCAGGGTACTGATTAAGATGCCAGTAGGGATGCCAGGAGGATTAAGATGCAAGTAGAAATGCCAGGATGAAGATGTCAGTAGCGATGCCGTGCTTAGGACAAAATAAACAAGATGACATACGTATACTACTATCTATCTACACACACACACACACACACGTTGTGTCCAAGAGTACTGGACAAATTGTTTGTAACACATTTTAATCCAAAAAGCAGCAGCTCACTCCTTTAACAAGCCGCACTTTGGCTTTAAGTGTCTAAAATTACCTTTATCAGTTTGTATGTATTCCATGCCATGCAGCCAATGGTCACAATGTCCACGTGATATCCAATCAGGGGGTCTGTTCAGCATGTGGGTGGGGTCATTCATACAGTATCCCCAATAGTATCCCATTGATCTATAGGATCCAGTGTGCTGACCTGCAGCAGCCGTGCAGGCCCTGAACTTGGTCATCTAAATGATATGTGATATTAGAATACTTCTTCTGGGCAGCTCCAGGGGGATATGGTCAGAGAGGGAGAGGGGGAGAGAGAGAGAGAGAGAGAGAGAGAGAGAGAGAGAGAGAGAGAGAGAGAGAGAGAGAGAGAGAGAGAGAGAGAGAGAGAGAGAGAGAAGGGGGGGAGCAGACTCCAGATCAGCAGATCAATTTTCACTGGACCTTGAATATTTCATGTAGGGAGTCTTGCAGCAGACACACAGATGGGCTAAATAAATGGCCGACGGCCATGTCCATACACACTTGCACACCCAATTGTACATGCACATGTCCGTGCGCTGTAGACACACTGACACACACACATACAGTAGACACACACGCTAGCGCATACACACACATTAGCGCATACACACACACATGCGCAGTAGCGCACATGCACACGTACACTTCACCCTGAGGGCTGGGTTAGAGGAATCATGTCTGGATCATGTTTCTGGTCGCAGTGACCATGTGGTCGATGTAAGCCTGTGATACTGACACAGCCCTGGCCTTCAAACTGGGCACATGGACCAAAGCACAGCATGCTGTAACTGAGTTCATTCCTTTATACAGAGGAACCATACTCTATATTCACGACTGGAATTATTAGTTTACTTTATCATTATTCTGTATTTGATGTAACTCCAGGCTGCTGCAAAGTGACATTTATTCATTTGGATAAAGAACATTCATCTTTAAACATCTAAAGTTTTTTTCTGTTAAAGAATATTACCTGATCTATTTGTAAATGCCAAAATGTTTAATTAATGGAGTTCAGGGATAAACTGTGGCCTGCGGTTGCACACTGACTGTAAGACTAAAATATGTTTCAGACGTATTCATTTACCAAACTAAATAAATAACCATCAAACGGCACAGATTGAATTCATTAAGAATCTTTTAGTCTTGGAGGGTTACAGATTAGAGAATCCCAAAATAAAATTACAAACACTGTGTGAAATGATCCAATATTTTGGGTACAGTATATGTATGGGGTATAGCAAGTACACAGTAGAATCTTGAGGATTCATTCATCCATTTCTAACTCTGGGAGAGAATAAATGTAATTCTCCAAGTTAAATTAACACTGAGGATTTTGACCATGTACAACAGACGTAGGCATTCCTGTAGCTAATAACCCGAACCTGACCCCTAAACCTTCACCCACAGAAAGGATATTGTTTCACCGACTGTCTTCAAATACTTTCCTCTCGGAAAGACATCAGTGAAACCAGAGCCAGTCAGGTCCTCTGTTTGTTTATTAAGTATGTTCTTGGTCTGGCCCACTCCCAAGACGGCTGTAACCGAGAGATTTGTTCATGTAGGCATTAGTGCTGGCTATCAATGGTGAATTATTTATTGAAAAAAATCTCCCCTTCCTTGACGGATGAGAGAAAATATCGGGCTGCTCACTGACGCTGCCATATTGAGGCATTGTAGGAATGTTACAAACATTGGCAAGGACTGAATTATAGAAAACCAGCTGGACAGAGTGCCTGTTTATAGTTTGAAAATTACTTTAGTAATCCTGGGTAGTGACCTAATAAATGACAACAGTATATAATAGTAAGCACAGGCGAGTCGAATGTTGAAATAAGTAAACTTTTACACTAAATACAGTGTATACAGTGTGTGTGTGTGTGTGTGTGTGTGTGTGTGTGTGTGTGTGTGTGTGTGTGTGTGTGTGTGTGTGTGTGTGTGTGTGTGTGTGTGTGTGTGTGTGTGTGTGTGTGTGTGTGTGTGTATATACATATATATATATATATATAATGTTTGTGATTTGTGAAAATGATCATATTGATAATTATGAGTTTGCTCATGAGTTTGAGTAATGCTGAGCTTATTATTATTGCAGAATAATTATTAGAAATCTAAATACAGAAGCATACTTGACACGTTACGATTACTGTATAATTCACCCAAATAGTTTCTAGTTATCTTGTATATGGGTTTATCTCTCAGTTCTATGCCTTTCTATACATAACAACTAAACTGCCCCACATCTGAAAACCCCATTATCACTACTTTATCAGTGCCTCCATAAAATGGTTGAATGGTGTAAGCTTTATGAATGCTATCTTCTACAGTAAATATGATAAAGTGCGGGATTATAAATCCTCAGTGACAGGGACCCCGGAGATTCCACATGGATGCTGCATTGATCGTGGAACATGTCTTAATAATACTACTCATTTTTTGATCATGACAACATACAAAAGTGATCTAAAAACCCCAAAGGGACAAACTCATTCAGCAAGGCGAGTTAAATTAAAGCTGCAATTCAGAGCTTATGAATAGATTAATAAAACATTATATGAACCAATCTGTATTGTAAACTATATTAATAAATTATAACTACATGGTTGGAAATAGTCCTCCGACTCTTCAATTAAGAGATTTAGACCTAGGTGACGCAATGGACACCTACTGTTTGACAAGTAATAATGCCTGAAGCTCATGAACACAATATATCTCCTGGACAAGCAAGGATTGCCAGAATGAATGGTAGAAATGGGTTCTGTCATGTGGGAGACCCGTGTTTGAATCCCGGATAGGACATGAAAGTTGTGGATTGCAGCTTTAACACTCAGGATTCTGATGTGTACAAGAAATCATTTCTGTCTATTTCCCCCAATCTCTGTCTCATGCTTTGTTTTTTTGTTGAGGCTGTGAGAGAAACAGAGATAGATGGAGAGAGGGGAGAGAGAGGGAGAGTGATGGAGAGGGAGAGAGGGGAGAGGGAGAGAGGGGAGAGAAGGGAGAGAGGGGAGAGAAGGGAGAGAGGGGAGAGAAGGGAGAGAAGGGAGAGAGGGAGAGAGAAAAGGGTAGAGGGGCCTGGCTATTGTCATTCAATGGCAGAGCCATTTTGGAAATCACCGCTCCTGTTGTGTTCCTTTTGCCTTCTTGCCAGTATTCCC
>NC_137624.1:24925410-24985410 GCF_963280865.1 Gymnoscopelus braueri
TTGCGCAGTGGTGGAGAAGTACTGAGATATTTTACTTAAGTACGCAATACCACAATATAAACATACTCTGTAGTAAAAGGCCTACTATATATGTTACATTTTTTATTTGAGTAAAAGTAGGGCCTACAAAAGTATTGGCATCAAAATATACTTAAAGTACCAAAAGTAAAAGTAGGCTACTAAAATGTTTGAAAATAGCAAGCTCACAACCGATGTGAGGCGTTGTGAGCTTGTAGATCGTCTATTTTCAAATAGCCTAGGTATAAAATAGGGCTAAAGTGGTTAAAGCTTGTTTTATAATATACAAATGTAGGCCTATACCTGCATAGTAACTAAAGTTTTCAAATAATTGTAGTGGAGTTAAAAGTGCAATATTTGCCTGTGAGATGTAGTGGAGTAGAAGTATAAAGTATAGAAAATTGGAAATACTCCAGCGAGGTATATAGCTACATTAAGTACCTCAAATTGAAGTGCAGTACTTGAGTAAATGTACTTAGTTACTTTCCACCACTGCCTTTGCGTGTAGTACACGCCGTGTACGTGTATGATGTGTACACTGTGCGTGTGCGTACGCGTGCGTGTGTGCGTGCTTTGTAGTGAGAAAGAGAGCGAGTGGGGGGGGGGTTATTATACCAAAGCTCTGCAAAGTAGGTCTGTGCCACTCTTGATTAGGAATTGTTCCCAAAAGATGGTTGCAGACATGAGATAATGAGGTCCTGTGATAACGCGGGGTCTCCTTTAAGTTTTTCCCATGAATCGAGACTGTCGCCATGTCCACAAAACGACACTGTGCGTCGGCACCACGCTACTCACTTCTCATTTGTCGCGCACAAAAGCTGATCCAACCCAAATCCACCCCGACAAAACCATGGGGCCGGGGAACGAAACATATAATGTTCGATCTTATTCACTTCTCCCCTAATTAACTGGAATCCCACCTTATTCTTTGATACGGTGACCAATTAATTTGCCATGTATGCCAAAGGTCTCCTGGGCCACGCTCGGTCGCCAGGAACATTTGTGAAGGTCTGTGGCTTCAAGGCAATGGATCTTATTAGGCGGATGACCTCGGCGAGGGAAAGGTTATAGGCTTTTCACTGCCTCGGTTGGAAAACTAAGATGTTTCCTAATCGGATTTTAATTGGTTGGTTGGAGGGTTGGTGCGCTTGTGTCTCGTCCCGCGTGTGCATTCGGATGGATCTGATGCTTATTTCATAGCGGACGTTGTCTGAACAATACACTAATCTGAAAGGCATGGGAAATGAGAAAAAACAATGGCTAGATTACGAAATACCATTCCTCAATTTATATTGGGGTGTGCTGCTGTATAGAAAACATGGACTGTGATTTCAGGAGCAAATGTTGAAATCAACAGGTGTTAACAACAATTCAGAATCATTTGAAAGAATTGAGTAAATAGCCTAACTGTAAACTGATGGTGACGTTATACTCACTCAACTGCAAAACACCAGTTGGCATAGATCATGCCCCACTTTTCAACGTCCTATTTGGACGGAGCTATGAACATTTTAGATATGCATGGCCACACATTATATCACCGACAACTATTTAGCCTGAAAGGGCCAGTCTCATTTTCTCTCCTCGAAACAATCTCTGCATGTCTTTGCGACAGTTGCACGGAGCCAGCCCCTTTCGTGCTGTATGAGTAGGCCAGCCAGGTTCAGCTCACGTTCAAATACTCCCCCTCATTACCCCAAAAAATTTCTTTATGCAAAACATCTGTGGGAACTTCAATAAATGAAAGCACAACTCCTAACCGCATCCTACTTATTTTGATTTTAATGTGGTTTTCGTGTATCGTCTAACTTAGTAAATAAGACCGGTCTCATATTTCAAATGTCACAAGTCTCTGACAACTTGTAATTTGAACACAAAAAGCAAGGCAGGCCATCAGCTTGAAAGAAACTACGGGCCTAGGTGAGTTAAGGGTATGACTGCATAACTTCAGTTTATGCATATAGCTGACAACAGGCCTATAGAGAAACTAAACACAACTTATTTTTGGGTGGGGTGGAATTGCTGTGAATTTATCAAGTTAGCCTACTTTGGATAGTCATACATTGAAAGGAGCTTTAATAGGAACATATTTTGAATATTCAAGTGACATATTTGGGACATACGTATGGTATTAATAGGCTATACACATGTAACGAACTAAATCGCATAGATAGGCTAATTAAACGTGCACGTTCACTACTACAAATTATCAGTAAAGGCCTAAAGACAAAGAGAGCTAAAAAAAAGCTCATAGGTGCCGGAATTATCATTTCCCATGGTAATAAAATAATACCAATGCCCTGTAAAAAATATATACAAGAACGTTTAGGATTTATCCAAACATTAACGTAATTAAAAAGCAATTAAGTTCTACAGAGAGTGTCTGCGCGTTTAATAGGCCCAAGGCATTTACAAGAGCTGTCTGCACATTTGTTGAGCAACGCAACACATTTCCAGCAAGTTAAAAACAAGGCCTGGTCTATTGTTAATTGTAAAAAGAAAGTTGAACATATTTAATCATGGGTGTAGTTGGGATTATTTTAAAGTATGATTTAGGCGAATGAAATGTGCCTCTCTCCCTCAAGAGCAGCATAGCCTATAAGTCTAAGTCACGAAGAAGGCCCCTTGCCCAAAGGAATTATCAGTAAATATTTAGAAGCCATAATGGCCTCAAAACTTAAGGAGGGAAGCCATCCAACTCGCAGAGGAGCATGTGGGGGATTCAATTGACCGCACTCAACTTTGCCGTTTGAGCTTCGCCGCATGCACTTCAAATTGTTGTTCCCGCTACTGACAAAACCGTTAATTCACCCAGAAACAGAGGGTCAAGTTTCAGCAAAGGCAGGGAAAAAAAGGAGCCGCCAATTTACAGAAACATTTGTATGAGACCACAAGGCTTCCACTCACAAACACCTAACTTCCACCTAACTGTGCATTCAGGGCTCTCCTAAAATATTGACATACATCAACGAATGTTGAGAGTGGTTATTGCGTTTGAAATATAATTTCCAGAATTATTTATTTTGATAGGAAACAGATATATATTTTTTGGTAAATCAAACCAAAATATTGACCAGCAGGCTATTCAGTTAATCAATAATTTCTCAATAAAAAATGCTGATTTTTTAAATGGTGTGCATCATCAATTGGAGGTGCTATTTTTATTTTGTATAAATTACATCTAATGAGTCAAGCTGATTTGTAAAGGGGGTATTTGCAACTTAAACACCTTTTCCTAGAAAATGCATGATTTCAGAATTAGGTCTATTTTAATCAGAAGATGTTTAAATGCAGTGAAAAATGAACTAATCATAAGAATGTATGCCAATTGGTTTCGCTATAGCAAATCTCCAATATTTTGTCTGTGCCTAAGCCAATTGATGGCATTGAGTTAACATGTAGGCTAATTCTGTTATGTTTGATTATTGAGTTATTTAACTGCCGTGTCATGTTTCTTTTTTTCTTTTTTTTCAGACATAAAGAGCATCTTTCATCCTTCAGGACTGAAGTGTTTGCAGTGGAGCTCCCTCTGAAAATATTGCACGGATTGAAGGATCCGGCCTAAGGCAGCACCTTTAGGGAATGGCAATTAAGGAAATCTTACTCAAAGTGAACCTGAACACCTGCAGTGTGATGTTAGCCAAGAAAAATGACACACTGTATACCACATAGAATCTTGCAGAAAAAAATCTTGCCAGTCATCTTTTGACTTCAGGGCATTGACACCCGAACATGCCATGCATGAGCAGAGGTTTACATGGGCATGCAAGACCTTTCCCTGCATCCCAGAACTTTCATAAAGTCATAATTAACTGAGAATAGTCATAATGTGACGTGATTGTGGGCACAGGGATGATGAAAAAAACAAAAATCCTGATTCCCAATGTAAAATGTTATAGTACTTAGCATGGACTTAGTTTAAAGACTGGTATTGCGTTTTATCCATTAACCCCAACAACTGTGCAGGTTAAGAGAACGTCTGATTGTGGGACTATACAGACATAAAAGGCATGATCCAACCATCCTCAAGCCATCAATGAAAATCAGCACTGGTTTCCCTTACCCACCCTCTCAGACTGCATGGCACTTGCTTTTCCGCCTATGGTTTTCCATTTCAAAGCTCCCTGTCTCCATGTAAATACCAAAACACAGTAATCCAATCTGACCCCATTGCAAATTTTCCAGAAACTATGGGGGGGCCCCGTTTTGACATGAGCCACACACTTATCCCACTTAACCTCTAGAGAGAAGCCACCCTAACCCCTTAGCACAAGATTCCCTTAGTAGAGGAATGCATGGCTTTATGCCGCTCTCCACTTAAAAGCACCAGGTTTCGGTCTTGGACTCAGTGACGGAGCCCTATAGCATCCTGAGACTCTGAAGTCAAAGAAAAGTAGCACAAAGCCGATGCCTATGGCAGGGGAGCTAAATGGACAGCAGATACTCCCATTAGAGCAGCTCCCTATGCCCACAATACAAACCTAAAACTGTCCCAAACTGACTGACATGGAAGACTGTGCCTCTGGACAACAAACGCATAAATACAATGGAAAAACAGTATTTATACTATATGCAAACTTAATAAAAAAGGAACCAGAGGACTGCTCTGTTTCCCATTTGCCATTGTTTGTTTTATAGCATGCAAAACTGGTTTCAGTAAGATTCTGTGTTCTTCAATCCAATAATAAAGATACTTATCTACAAGGGCTGACAACGGGTGGCATGTAAACGTGAAATAAATACTTCTGACAGACAGTCCACAACTTATTACCATGAACATCCATATCATACAGCTCCCAGCTGCAGCAGAGTAAACTTGACTGCTGTTTGTTGCATTATGCTCTACTGACAATGCATGCCCCTCGACTGAATTGTTCAGATAGTACTGTTTGTTCATAATAGTCCTCCTGATATTAACCCATTAAGACATGAGGTCGATTCTGCAAATGACTTCTAAATCAGTAGTTCTCAAACTTTCAAGATTTTTCAAAGATTTTCAAAAATAGCACATGTACAAGCTTGCAGCGCGGCATGAAGTGGCGCGCTGTGAGCTTGTATATCTGCTATTTTTGAATAGCCAACGCAAAAATCTAAAATGACACAGATGCTTTCCCGATTTTAATGGGATAATGTAGTTATGAACGAGAGTTGTTATTGTTTATACGGTGTAATAGCTACAGGCTAAATTGATCATGCATTTCACTTGTTTAGGAATCATTTAAAAAAAGTTATATTCCAACTGCAATATCATCATGCTAACTTATGACAAATAAAACAACTTATACAAACTAATTGAAATGCACTACCATTTCCCCTGTCAATCTGTCAGTGCACAATGCACTGTTGTCGATAAACACATCCCCTAATTAACTAAAATAGTTTTTCATCAATACCTGTACCAGGCCAGTGGAAGAATTGATGAGACCAAGGGTTGACTTGCATAAAAAATGACTGACAGGTACAAATCATTGACAGGTAAAGAGTTTATCATGCTTCCAGCAGATTGACTAAACCATACAGGCGATTCCAGAAAGTGCATTTCACAATTTCTGTCCATTTGAGCCAATAGCCCCAATGGATCAATATGAGTTGCACCTAAATCTTTGGAGTAAATGGTTACCATTTAGAAAGTCATTATAGTGTCAATTGACCGCGCGCGCGCACACACACACACACACACACACACACACACACACACACACACACACACACACACACACACACACACACACACACACACACACACACACACACACACACACACACACACACACACACACACACACACACACACACACACACACACACACACACACACACAGGTCAGGATGTCCATAATGAAGTTTGGGATCACTGAAATATAGCTGAATGGACTAACCTTGTGTTGTTTCCTTTCCATATCACGGCGAGTTAGGGCTGATGACTACCACCAGACGACGTCCTCCATTCAGCTAGGTGCCACCAAGTCTGTCCATGCTTATCATTTACAATCTGCAAATAAACAGCACAGCACACATTACATCACTTATCCAGCTCCATGATCAATTCTAGGAATGTCATTGATGGTTTACTTAATGAACCAACCAAGTGGTATAGGCAGCATATAAGCTTGAACCCGCATGACCACCACTTAAGCCTTACTTCGCTGTACAACAAATAGTGAAAATAGCCATTATAAACCCGCTGTAGATCTGCTATTTTGGTATTTTTTTAAATGTTGAACATTTTAGAATTTTTAGTAAAAAAACTTAAACTATAATGACATGCCCAAAATATAGCCGCCATGTCCAGTTTATTTTGTTATGTTTTATCGATGACATCTACAGAAACCTGGAAGTGACACATTGACATGACAGTAAAACTATGTACATATGAACAAACATTAGGTAGGATAAGCAACTGGTTAGACTGAACAGCTGAAACATTTAAGGCATTTATTTTCCATTTGAATGCTGTCTTTGCTCACCACATTGTGGGAAAGCAACCCTCTGCACAGTATGTGTACAAGTATGTGGACAGCAGTGGACTCTACAATGTTGCTATTTATCAGACAGCGTTAAAATCCACACTGTCCTATTGCACTGCCAGGAATCACCCACCCACACAGAGTGAGAGATTTTAGAGCCTGTCTAGACAAATATACTGCCCCTTTTGATTTTGATATACATGATCACAGTGGATGTATAAGAGGCAAGCATTGACAAAGTCAGCCTCATCAATCAGTTGTGTCAGCGGAGACCTTTTTTATGGCCTCTTGGAGTCCCTGAGAGCCCTAACCCTGTAAAAGTTTATATAGTGTATTGACCATTCTCTGGGTTGCTTAGCTAATGAAGCTGCCCGGGCCAAAGAGAGACTGAAAGGCTACTGCCGTGTCAACACTGCTTCCTATTTGATGACACCTTCCACTAAATTGAAATGTGCTGCTAATGGGGGCAAGTGTTTAAAGAAGAATAAGCTCCTGTAATTGGCACAAGCCTGACCTCACATACAAAGGGGAGGCCACAAAGCCCATTGTGGACTGGTTACATTTTGGGATCTTGTCATAGGACATACATACATATATATATATATATATATATATATATATATATATATATGGCTCATAATTCAGTTATACAGGTCTTGTGTATTTAAATTCTTCCTAATGACAGAATGCTGTGACCAACAGCTCGTCATATTTACATACTCGTACAGCAGATCGGAATCATGCAACACATAAGCCATGTCCTGTATCTCCCCTAATTACTGTGAGATAAACACATATGCATGTGTGTGCACGCACGCACAGACACGCACACACACACACACACACACACACACACACACACACACACACACACACACACACACACACACACACACACACACACACACACACACACACACACACACACACACACACACACACACACACACACACACACACACACACACACACACACACACACACACACACACACACACACACACACACACGAGCCAGAGCATTACTTTAACTCTGAAAGTGTAAACATTGACCTGCAATGGACGTTGCAGGTCCACTGCAATTTCACTTCAAGAGTTAAATTAACACCCTGCATTTGGATTCTGAGGTATCTTCCCAGCACTAACAGCGAACTTTCATCTAGTCACGTCTATGGCAAAGAGGATATTCCAACACTAATAACTCACAACATCATGCATTACACACATGTAGGGTATATAGCTCTAAAAGCATCCCAGGAACAAAACCAGAACATAACACTTGAAACTAGCTTCTCAGTGAAAACTTCAGGCTTGGATGATCCCGAATGGAGATTTGATTGTTTTCATTAGTGTAAAACTCAAGTAAATGTTCTCCCAAGGCTCCCAAGGAGCATGACCCCTGAGGCCCATCCACAAGTCCTCACAACACGGCTAGAGTGGTAGAGGTATCTTCTTTAGAATCAATACACTATTTTAGGCTTGCTAAATCTTTACAATGTACCCAGAAAAGCAATAAGTAAACAAGATTTCTTGATATACTCTACACATTTAACTTTTTAGGTTAACTCCAAGTGCAGGGCTCAGCAATAGAATTTCTCTGTGAACACAGTTGCTTATTTTTATGGAATATCTAGGCCTAATGGTGAAATCAGAGGAGCCTACTCCTTAAGTGGATATGAGGCATTCTCAAAGATTTTGGGTTCCAATGCTCCTTGGGTCTTTGTATAGGACCTTGGAGACAGACAATTGGCTGAGAATTGACGGTCAATGTTTGTCCAGGGTGACTGACTATGGCCACCATTCTGTATAGTTTACTTGTGAAATAATCATTAGGGTTTGTTGTCGCAGGAGCCTGGCGCTGTCTAGACTGAGCATCTCTTTACAATGTAGCAATATTTTGGGATTTGATTGTGTAAGTTAGCAAAAGCTACAGCTATTCTAATTGTGTTTTGTGATATTGTAGACCAGCTCACAATATAGTATATTGTGAAAAATAAATATGCAACAAGATATGCGCTTATACAACCCATTGGCTCATAACAGGACAAAGAGTAGGCTAAAATATGACATAATTAATGGTGTTTATGCTAGATAAAAAGAAGGCAGAGCTGATAAAGCTTCGTAGCAGTGTGGCCCCAAATGTATAGGCTACGTTTTTATGTCCAGTCAGACAGTGATAGATCCTATAATATGATTACAGCTGATAGATTACATGCATACTATCAAAATTATAGCCACACCAAATAGCGCTAGCCTCTCATTAGACTGACTTACTTGTCATCCCATTTAAAAACAAAAAACAAAAAAACAATTAGGCTGCAGGGAAGGCTAGAAATGAATATAATGAAATAAATGTGTGGTATGGGAAATGATGAAAGAATACAAGTAGATATGTATAGGCTTTATAGCTATAGTCAAAATAAATATAAAATAAAAGTAGCCACTCAACTCTAAAACACATCCTCAAAGTCAATCCACAAGATCAAATGTCATACACAACGATCCGCGGGCGTTTGGCCGGCGTTACAACTTCTACGGTCATATTCTTAAATATGATTAACGTTCCATATAACTTGTCATCGAGCGCCGCTCCATGCAGTCGGCCGATCAAATGTCCCTATCATTTCAAAATGAGATTTTTGCAGTGACGGATCCTTCCTTTATAACGCTCCGGTTAGACGAAATTAAAAGTCAGCAAAAAACGCTCGGCATGTGGACCTGCGAAGCGGAATTAAGGAAGAATAATATAGTCTACTAATTCATATTGATTAACGGAATATAAAACGTAATTCTTAAAAACAATAGCAACCCCGAGAATGCTGTTTACATGGGGGAAGCGACAGCTTCGGTGCTCTGCGTATATGTACGAGAGACAACAACGCAAGCCAGAGAGAGGAGCTCTTAGCTCCGGCTTGCCTTGCTTGGCTACTCTCCCTTCGCTGGGTCCCACAGACCGACCGATAGCGCAACTATCTAATGATGTTGACATATTCACACAACATTGACGGAGGTAGTGGTGTTTCAACGGCGCAAGCCTTTGAGTTTCCAAACACCTTTTTTATAAGTCTGAAGTCTGTCCCCTCCACCCGGACCTGTTAAAACCACGCCTACGGAGCCACACAATTGGTCCGAAAGCGTCAAAGAGCCAATCAACGGAGCCCAGGCTCCTCGTAACATGCAACACATCCATACAGTATGAAGCCTATGGCCACAGAAGCGCTAGGAAAACCTTAGTGCTGGGACCTTACCACCTCTCTCTGCCGTCAGCGGGACTCCTTTCACTGCCGTACGCTTTTTGGGACTGAAATGTGTGTGTGCATAAAAGAGAGACGTATACAGCAGCGCGTGTGTGCGTGTGAGGGTGCATGTCTGGGACAAGTAAAGGCAGAGGAATTATTCGTCGCTATCGAAATATTTCAACACGTTGCTTGCTTGCGTTGCTGGAGGACTGAAGCCAATAAGAGGGGACGCATTTTAACAGGAATGCCGATATCGTAAACGGCGGCCAGAAAAGAAGCAGCAACACCGCAGTCAATTAAAAAAAAGAGACTCGACCCTTCTTTTGGTTTAATTCCACTAATGTCCCGGGACACTGTGGAGCCTATAGAAAGGTGTCCGATGTCCGTCAATGTCTGAAGAAAATATTTCTCTCAACACTCTTGAAGATTAACGGAGAGAACTTTTTTTTCCTCGTTTATCTTTGCATGTCTTTAGAAGTGAGCGAACGGCAGTCGGCTCAGAATTCCCCGACTACTTGTGGAAAATACGTGGATGTTTATTTCTGACAGATTTGCGGTTGAATTTTGACCAATTTATAAACATTTAATTTCCCTTTTTATTTTATTTTTTTTGGTTCTGTATTTTGCGTCACCCGTCCTGTAGTGACAAGGCTACTGTGAATTTCTATCAAATAAAAAACACAAGCTACCAGGAACTTGGATGAGCTTCCTGATGAGAGACCCGGTCATACAGGGAGCAAGTATGGCATATCATCCGTTTTTACCTCACCGGGGTCCGGAATTTGCCATGAGCGCAATGTTGGGACACCAGCCTCCTTTCTTCCCGGCCCTGGCGCTCCCTCACAACGGCTCCCTTTCACTCCCTGGCGCCCTGGGAAAGCCGATCATGGACCAGCTGATGGGAGCCGCTGAGCAAGGCCTTCACTTCTCGGCTCTGGGGCACCAGGCTGCCGCAGCTCACCTTAGGCCTATGAAGACCCTGGAACCCGAAGAGGATGTGGAGGATGACCCTAAAGTTCACCTGGAGGCCAAGGAACTTTGGGAAACCTTCCACAAGCGAGGCACTGAAATGGTGATCACAAAATCCGGAAGGTAAATAGCAGTTTAGTGTGCATTCCCATACTATATGCGGACTGACATGCACCAGTTTAGCACTTTATCGAGGCACATTCTGATTATTCATATGCTGACAGTCCTCTCGGTCATTGATTTATTGATGGATGCTTGGAAATGGACCTCTACGGATCCTCTGACCAACATTTGTATTTCATGCATGCCTCTGTTGGCTATATATTTTTAAAATCAGTCAACTGAATACAGTGTAAGTCTAGCAAAAATAATCCTGCAGACACCATATTTATTTGGCCCACATAACACGCTAGTGTATCACACACTACGAAATAAGGATATAAACTCAGCTCTGACACCTTAGTCTGAACATTTTGTGACAAATAAGAAATGATTTAGTTGTGAAATCCTGGAAGCCTAACTTGACCCCTAGATTATGTAAGTTTGAACCTAAACTTTATACAGAAAGTTTCAAGGCAGCTTTTAACATATCTTCAATCATGATGATTACAGTTCGAATTGTGCTTAATTGTCTTTTTGTAAAAGGCCGATTTGCATCATGTATTACGCCTGTAACAAATTAATATTCAATCCAGTATTTTAAACAATAGCCTACTTCCAATTACCCGAGGGTTGTGTACATTCTGAAGCTGTTTTGTTATAGCCAGCCATTATTAATTCTTAAGCCTATAGCACCCTCATAGTTGAAATAACAGAATATTTACTTTTAATACATTTTAATAACCAACCATCAGTATGTGCAGCCCTGACAAAATGATTTTCGTCATCACGGCGCCATACAAAGATGGCTGCTCCGTGTGTGTGTGTGTGTGTGTGTGTGTGTGTGTGTGTGTGTGTGTGTGTGTGTGTGTGTGTGTGTGTGTGTGTGTGTGTGTGTACGCGTGCGTAATAAGAGCATTACAAAAAATAAGTTTGAATCACATTTATGATCATAATTCTTATTATTTCTTTCTTCCCCACAGGCGAATGTTTCCCCCTTTCAAAGTGAGATGCACTGGCTTGGACAAGAAGGCAAAATACATTCTTTTGATGGATATTGTTGCAGCAGACGACTGCAGGTATAAATTTCATAATTCGCGCTGGATGGTGGCAGGGAAGGCCGACCCCGAAATGCCAAAGCGGATGTACATTCACCCGGACAGTCCAGCTACTGGTGAACAATGGATGTCAAAAGTCGTCAATTTTCACAAACTCAAGCTGACAAATAACATTTCCGACAAGCATGGATTTGTAAGTTCAGCTAATGTGTGTAATTCTTATTTCCGCACCTTCACACGTAGCTCATTGAATATACATATATTTTGCATGTCAGTATTACCTTACTATAGCTACTTTACCATAAGTATCAGAAATGTCGATCTGTATTTGTTGACATTATTTGGGGTGAAATGTGGACTGCAATAAAATTAAGGCTTCTATTACTTGCTTATGCATGAATCACTATCGTTAAATTGAAAATGTAATCCATTGTAAGACTTAATAATACCCCACCATGAGTCAAAAGTCATGGCTTTCTAATTGTCATTCTAGCCATAATATGTTATAGGAAGTGTTGCAACAACGATTACATAATCACATCTAACAACAGTGTATTACACGTGTTTTTTTCTCTGATACAGACCATTCTAAACTCCATGCACAAATACCAGCCCCGATTTCACATCGTGAGAGCCAACGATATACTCAAACTCCCCTACAGTACATTCAGGACTTATGTTTTCCCTGAAACGGATTTCATCGCTGTGACTGCGTATCAAAATGACAAGGTGAGGGAAATGAGTGTTTTGTTTAGTTTTTTCTTGAAATGCTTTTTCAAGATATAGCCTAAAGCAAAAAAAAATGCAATCTGAGTTTTAATGCGCTGAATATGTCATGAACCCTTGCCCTTTGCATTCCCCCTTTGCTTTTCCATTTTGTTGTCATGAAATATGAATGACATAGGCTGTTTGAGCTTGTTGAGACTTTAGAGAGGGATATAAACCTCTTGTTCAACCATGGCTAAAGCATTGATTCTCAAAATGGGGTCCGGGGACCCCCAGGGGTCCTTGGCAGGGTATCAGGGGGTCCCAAGCTAAATAAGTTAATATAGCGTCACAATCATTTTAACCACTTTAACCATTATTGTATACTTTGGCTATGCAAAAATAGCAGATATACAAGCTCATGTAGATCTGCTATTTTTGAAAAATCGTGAACTCACAAATCTTTGAATATATATTTATATATTTAAGCCAACATTTGTAACTCAAATCTTTGCTTCTGGGGATCCCTGGAACTAGATATTTTGAGATGGGGGTCCGTGCCCAAATACATATCATTTTGGGGGTCCTTGACATGGAAAATTTTGAGAACCACTGGGCTATAGGAAATTCAGAATTCCCAAGAATGTATGTCATACACAGCAGGCTATGTACAATTTATTTAATCACATGGAAAGGATTTAGCACCAACAAAACCTCGCACTCCCTCTCGCTATACCTCCGTGTGTACGTGTTTGTGTGCCCTGTACGCGTGCGCGACAAGAGGGGGGTGTGGGTGAGAAAAAGAGAGGGGGAACTCAATGTGCAGTGGAGCAGAGCAAAAAAAAAAAGAAAAGAAAGGAGAGCATTTTGTTTGTAACAGCCTGGGCTGGTAACATTTTGTTCCATATGTGACATAGAGCTAATCAAAATCATCTCTCACGCTAGGTTTTTGATATCAAAGAGAGAGGAAGGTTAAGTGTTACTTCTGGCCACCGGTGGCCAGGCAAAAAAAGGAAAAATAAGGGAGAAAAAGGAAAAAAAAGGGGGTTATATAGGAAAGGTTATAGGCTAAATGTTTTGCAGGAATCTGGGCTGAGAAGTATAGCCAATGTTGCCAAATTATGTACATACTGGATGAGAGGGGGAGGGGAGGGGCGGCAGTGGGAGAGGAAGTAAGGAGGGAATTCTGCAGGGGTTTACACACTGAAACACAGCATATTGTACAATGACGAACAATCCTCCCAAAGGTGGGAGGGCATCTTCTCTCCCCCCCCCACACACACACACACACACACACACACACACACACACACACACACACACACACACACACACACACACACACACACACACACACACACACACACACACACACACACACACACACACACACACACACACACACACACACACACACACACACACACACACACACACACACACACACACACACACACACACACACACACACACTTTGTTTTCTTTTGTTGGTAATAATTCCCATCGTGTTTGAAATGGAAGAAATGTACCTTAATGCTAAACATTATAGTCTGTATCTAAACGACGAAGAACAGTATAAACCTTTATGAAGAAGCTTAAGTTTAATTGCATATTTAGGCTCATGTATTTATTTTTTTATGATTGCAGATAACCCAGCTGAAAATTGACCATAATCCTTTTGCGAAAGGATTCCGTGACACCGGAAATGGGAGACGGGAAAAGAGGTAAAAAAGAAAGGATAAAACGATCCTAACTGCAGCAAAAAATGTGTGACACCTGTTGTGTTGTCGAATTGTATATATGGGGACAGACAGTTTAGTGAATTCCGAAGAGCAGCATGACGATCGCGTTAATCCGCGAAGGATTTTTTTTCCCACTAATGATAGAGATTAGTTTCCTTTTATGAGAGAAAACAAATATTTAGGCTATATAGATACCATTCTGTAGTGAAAAATCAAAGGATATGTAGGCATACACGGGGAAAAAAAACATTGTTTATGTTTAGGTTATTTTCGTTAAGTATTTATCTAAAAAGTTATTGTGTAGGCTACAAATGTTTCTGAAATGTGGCTAAAATGTTCTGTGAAATCTGAAATAAAAATGAATCCACAAATTGGCGTGAATTGAGACAATTGCTACATTATGGGCCTGTCATATTCTCATCTATTCTTGTACAGCTAAATTGCTCGCTATGATGTAAAGTAAGCAGTCACCAGTCAAAGTAAAGTCACCAGTGTTCATTTGTCCATTTGTAGGCTACTCTCGGAGTTAATTAAAATGAACACTGGTGATTTTACTGTGTGTGGTGTCTAGTTTTAATCGAGCAGGTCTCACTATGAGCCGTCCTTACTCCTTGCACAGATAGCCTACTTTTAACGTGAGAACAGTGCCGATCATAACCTGCGTGGCTTATGTATAGGAAACAGCTGGCGCTGCAGTCCATGCGCTCCTATGAAGACCATCAGAAGAAAGAGAATGGGGCTTCAGACGACTCGTCTGGCGAACAGGCTTCGTTTAAGTGTTTTGGTCAGGCCTCGTCCCCTGCGGTGTCTACCGTGGGGCCTCCTCATCTGAAAGGTACGCTGATGTGTTGCATAATCTATGATGTCAATCATAAGTTTGAGATGTCCGGTGCAATAAAAATGGAATAAAGACTATCATATTTATTGAGTATTTTCTGTGCACACTGCGAGTGAAATGCTTGAACTGGATTTAGTAGGCTATTGGCACACTTAACACAGTCTTGGAAAAAATATGCATATAGGCTATCACATTTGTTTTTCAGTACTTAGCCAGTATACACATATAAATCGAATGGACTTTATTTTTACATGACAAACTATTCATACCCTTATTACAATTGTTTAGGGTCATCTAAAATGCAAATTACATGGGTTAGCAAATACAAAAAGACAATGCATGCAATTTGTCTCTTAATGCCTTAACACAATAGTGTGCATAAAACATGTTTACATTGTAATGCAATTTAGTGTCATATACCACTTTCTCAATTGGTTAGACCTCAGATATGCAGATCAAGTGAAGACACTGTTCCGATTGCAGGCTCCAAAGCAAGAGTTCATGTTTAGGCTTAAACACAGTGGAGAAACACACAGACTACAGATCACAAAATATGGATCATAAAAACTAATCACATATATGTGTCATTTTTGTCCCTCTCATTTTTGGTAGATTTCTGCGACAGTGATGAGGACAGTGATGACGAGAGCAAAGACGGCAACACCAAAGATGGTCCCGATTCTAGCAAGATTTCCACGACCACGGAGGACGGGAAGGATCACGAAGCGAGTCCGGCCAAGTCTCATAAGTTTGTCAGCAGTGACTCCACCAGCAGGCCTAGAACTGAGAAAAGCCAAGCAGATTCACGACAGAGCCCCATCACCCTCATCTCCAGCACCACCCGTTCTGGGGAAGACCTCAAGAGCCCCAGCAGGGACCCGCCTAAAGGAGAGGAGTGCAGGCCCATAAAGGAAACTTTTATGCCTTTGACTGTTCAGACTGACAGTGCGCACTTGGGCCACGGTCATTTGCATAATTTTGGATTTCCAACGGGTCTAACAGGACAGCAGTTTTTCAATCACTTAGGGGGAGCGCATCCTTTTCTCTTGCACCCCGGTCAGTTCAACATGGGGGGCGCTTTCTCAAACATGGCCGCAGGCATGGGTCCCTTACTAGCAGCGGTTTCATCTGGTGGAGTTAGCGCCATGGATACGGCAAGCATGGTGTCACCCCAAAGCTTGACAGGAGCGCATGGCCTCCCTTTTCATCTGCAGCAACATGTCTTGGCATCACAGGTAAAACCTGTTTTATTAGCCCTTATAGCACCACTGTTTCCCTGAGACTTTTCTTTATATTTCGCCAATTGCCTCAGCTCCAATAGGCTAGTGTCACTACCATCAGTTTCTTTCATTAAGACAGATTATAATTTAGTTGTTTATGGTGTGTGTGCAAGCATGTGTCTTGTTTAGTCAATTTAACGTAATTCAGTGAAACATTAGCCAATAGTATTTTGACGGATTAAATTATAAAGCACACTTCATTACATTTCCTTGGGCACTGTAGTTATGGATTTAAATTGTGTCAATTCTTTATAACAACAGATGGTTAAGTGGTTAAGACGCTAGAAGACCACCTAGGCACTGCAAACCTGGTGTTAGGGCATGGTGTTGATATGAGCTCATTAATTCTGTGTTTTGGAGGCAAAATGGCGAATGTTTTAAAACCCCTTCCTGATTTGGGGAGGGAAACAACATGGTTTAATACAGAACAGATCTGCCTTTTTTCATGTAGCCTAGTCTCAAAGGATGTTAGCACTAACAGCTCCAAAGTCCTGTTTCTGTTGTTTATTATGCGGGATTAGACTTTGAGATTATTATTTAATTTTGTGCCTAAATTAACAATTAAAGAGCTGTAAAGTTGTAAAGTTTCTCGTAATCGATTATAGGCTCATCTAGGCTATAGGCCTATATGTTAACTGCAATAGACAGTCTCTCCAACATCATTACAAAACGTTAGTGTGAATGTTAACTTTATTCCGATGGTTATGTGTCTCGTGTCTAAACGCTCACTGTGGGATATGAGTGTGTGCATCATTTTAACACCAAACAGGGGACTCACGCTCAGTCCTCTTTTTCCCCCCACAGGGCCTTGCCATGTCTCCTTTTGGGAGTCTGTTCCCCTATCCCTACACGTACATGGCAGCAGCCGCCGCTGCTCAATCCGCCGCTGCTCAGGCTGCTCAGTCGTCGGTCCACCGGCATCCCTTCCTGAACGCGGTGCGCCCTCGCCTCCGGTACAGCCCCTACTCCATCCCCATGAGCATGCCGGACAGCACGTTGCTCACCACCGCGATGCCCTCCATGGCCGGCCCCGGTAGTGCTGCTGATCTGAAGGGGGGAGACGGCGACCACGTCTCCGCTGCTACCCTGGATTCCACGTGCGAGGTAACCAGCCGCTCCTCCACCATTTCGTCGGGCTCGGTCTCCATGTCTCCGAAAACGTGCGGCGCGGAGAAAGACGGCGCCAACGAGCTGCAGAGCATACAGCGGCTGGTCAGTGGACTCGATTCGAATCAAGACAGGCCGCGGAGCGTATCACCATAGACCTTTCTCCATGCAGTAAAATCCTGAGTGTTAATTTAACTCTGAGAGAGTATAAATGGAACCAAACGGACCCTTACGGGTCCGTTTGGTTCCATTTATACTCTCTCAAGAGTTACAAATGGATACATTTAACACTGAGGATTTTACTGTGCACGTGCTTATCGTTTTAGTTTTTGTTGTTCTTGTGATGAAAATGTTGACAGTGATGAAGACATTAACAGCTGGACGATGCCCTCTTTAGATTAATGCGGGTTTAAAATGAAAAACTCAGACTGTTGGACATTTTAGATTTTTGAAATGCACTTTGGTTAAATACACACCTGATTATGTATAATTCTGTCTTTGTTAAATTAAACAATACTTCCTTTATTATTTTTTTACTTTATATTTTTTTCCTGTTAGGCCTATTTGATTACCATACAAGTATTGAAACGGGAAGTGTTGGCTGGCATGGATGTGACTCACAGATATATATAGGAGAAGTTGCTGCTGTGTCCTATCTCCTATATAAACTTTACTATAGGCCTACACGTGTTGCTGAGACAACTACATTTGTTTGGATAAATATGCACTCTGGTTTTGCTTATTTGAATTCACCTTCCGTATTCCTTATAAAGACTGCTGTATTTTGTTGTAACCTATTAATTGGTCGGAAATACTAACTTCTAAATCCTATCTATATCATTACGCTCTAGATAGGTCAAACTTTGCATGGGCCCTTGAAAGCCATCACAGCTCTCTCTCTCTCGACTGACGTTGTTTTAACAATCAAATTGATATACGACAACCAAGAAAAAACGATTTGTTTGAAATATATTTCACTCACTCCTCTGTTGATAACTTTTTCTATACAATTAGGTTCAACGTTTTCAAACGAATTTGTGGTGATTCATATACATCATTTAAAATCAATATACTGGCACTTGTTCAAATGAGCCAGGAATAAAGAACCGAGGTTATGGCATATAGCCTCTATACGAGTGTTGGAGACTGCCCTAAGCATGCTGAATTTAGCCTATATTCACCGGGCAAAGGGATTCTGAAATTCAATTAAAAGGTAGTATTGGTTTTAACTGTAAATAGTGCTATATAAAATATTTATGTAATTATTTCATATTGATATTGCGTGTAAATACGATGGAGTAGTTTGTTTTAGGGATTTGTTCTTAATTTATTGTCGATATACCTGTGTAAAGATAGTTTGTGGGCTATTATCCTTCTTTTTGCCATCTACATTTTATATCCCCCTACATATGGATTCCCCCTTTACCCCAAATATCCACAGAACTAGTTATTCACACTCACGTGCCATTGTACTTTCACCTTTACCTGTTGTTTGTGTGTGAAGTGCTACTGTTCTAATGGATGAAAAAGCGACAACACACTGCACCATATGGCTTGAAGAAAAAAAAAGTTTTCTTTTTGAGAAGAGAAAAGGTGTCGTCAAAAGTGGACTATTTTTCTGATATTCAAATACATTTGCAGCCTGATAGTGAAAGTGCCGCATCTAATCGAAATATGAAGGTTTCTCTTGTGTTTCTTAAGTTTTCAGTGGGTTATGTTGTATTGGATTCATGTCTAGTTTACAACATCAACATCGTGTTCTTGAAAGTTTCAATAAAACGTTGAAATGCAGTCTCAAAATGTGTCCCTCGCTTTATGTCAATGTGGTAGACATAATTTGATGTATTACGTCAACGACGCATATACAAAATAGCATAGGCCTATATAGATATGGCGTTAGGATATGTCACTCAACCGTTCAATTTAGAGACGCCTTTTTGTTTAGTTTTTCAACCCACTCTAGTCCACTTCAGTAAGCACATGTCACAGATAGATATCAGTTTAGACTGCGTTCAAAGAGTTCAATTAAGATAAGTCTTGGGAGAGAAACAGATCCTCTCAATTCCAGCTATCATACCTGGAATTCCTACCTGGACAAGGGGTCGCGCAAAACCAACTTTGAGCACGTTTTTATGGGCCCGCAGAGTCGCCTATGATTGTTTATTTCAGTCAACTTGAGCCCTCAAGAATGTAAAATAACTGGATTGCCCTCTCCATTGCGCCTGGAGTCATGAGTTTATCAACATCATATCTTTATTTGTATATTGTATAGTTAATATGTAACCAGCATGGCGCTAGGGAATTGGGGTAAACACGACACCAACTATCTCAATTGTCCTGTCTTATTGCTCACCTGGCGCCTTCGATGGGCTATCTACTCGACTTTATTGCACGGAAGGCGGCGGTGCGTCTGCGATAATGCCCAACAGGAATCTCACTTTGGCGCAGCCAGACGCAACGCCCCCACGTGGCCACAGCCGCGGTTACCACAGCGATAAGAAACCACAGGACAAGCCCCGGGTGAGAGCTCATTGCGGAGTCAAGTGATAAGGTTATATGCTCAGCAAAACCCTGAGTGATAGTGTTGGTTTAACTCCGAGAGTGCCGCTATAAAGTCAACACTCAGGATTTTTGCTGAGTTGGGATATCATCCGCTGCAATTACCAAATGAGCAAAGTAAAAGAAATAGGCCTACATATAGCCTGCGTCAATTATGGCCCGAGTGGTTTAAGAATACAACGAAATCAGCTGTCGACATAGCCTCACGCTACCATGAGCAACATGCTTCATGACTCCTCTGGGTAAAAATAATAAGAGTGGAATCTGTTATTTATTTCATGGTGGCCTACATTTTACACAGCTTTTGGTTTATAGATATTCTTTAGACCCACTGTTTGACCATAAACATTTAAAACACTATAACTCCATAGTATACATCTCTAACAGACGAGCGGTTATATCCTATGATGTACATGGACTATATATATATATATATATATAAATATATAGAAGGCTATACTGGCGTAGGCTATAATGCGTGCGCACACACCCCGAGATATGACACAGAGGGGAATCGGGATATATATTATAAGAGCAAAATGTCGTGTGTGCCAAACATATATAATGTAGGCCTATATCCACTGTAATTCAGTCACGGCAATTGCCCCAACATATCACGTTCAATTATCTGAGAATGAGGGTCAAAGACACGAGGAGAGTATAAGCCTATTCTTTGGCTATCTCTGTTACATTCCCATTTAATATCATACAATCTCCATTACGCATGCACCTGCCAGCTTTGGCGTAGGCTGCAGCTCCCTGGAGGCCCGGTTTACACCGATAGCAAGCGCACTTTGCACTAATCCGCACACCTGTGCAGTCGCGTTTTCACACGGAGTTTTTTTTTTCCCCCACACTGACTGGGATGAATTCAGGACAGGGATCATCAATGTGTCCGTCCACGGATAAATGTGTCCATGACACATTTTTGTTTTTGTTTTTGTTTTTGACATAACATTATAATCTCTTAATTTGAGTGTCAGTGTCAGTCTGTGGGTTTTCTTCAGAATATATGACACTGATTTACTGTGACACACACAAGGAGTCCACTAGGACAGTGGTTCTCTAACTATTTATTTTCAACGATCCCCATAACTCTGAGAGTGCACAAATGGAACCAAATGGACCCGTATGGGTCCATTTGGTTCCATTTTGTGCACTCTCAGAGTTACAGACCTGTAAAGTTAATTTAAGGCTAGCTCTTTATGTGTTGCTGGTAATATTATTGTCTGCTCATTTGTATGTCCATGGCAAAAATTGAATTTTTACAACAAGCCAGCATGGCGATGATCTCTGATTCAGGACAGTCGTGTTGTTGAATGTGTGCTCCAAGGACTTCTTCCGTGTTTCTGGAGGCCACCACTGTTAATTGAATTGAAATATGATATCTGTCTCCTTACGCCAGTGAGTGAGTCACCTTCAGTGTGTAAAAAACATGTGTCTAAAATGGGAGGAGGGTTGGAAGTGTACTTTAGATATTTGCCAACTGTCTTGTAGCCTACTGACCAGTAGCCTCGCTGAACGCATGCCATGAGTCTGTTGCGCCACCCAGTGGCCGTTTCTGCTGCTCTTCTGTTACTGTCCATCCGTGACCTGTCCTTCACCAGATTACTTTCACTTATACTTTACCTTGCCAAGAAAAAGCCTGACTCAGTCATATGCTTACTCTTTTTAAGTCCTTTAATATACCAGAATCAGCCCAAACTCTACGCAGCATTATCGTATATACCCGCATTTCAAAACCAATTAATCTAGGTTAAATGTCCATATTTTCAATCAACTTTTAGTGCTATTTATTTTTCGAATGCACTTTAGTGGTTCATTTGAATTTTGACTGTTTTAAACTGATGACACTTAAAAATAAGCAATAAAAAGTCAAAAAGACAAACAAAGCTATGTGTTTGCTACAGATAGGCCTACTAAATTTCACGAAAAGGGAGTAAACCCAGTAGCAAAATAAAATACATATACACTCTTATAGATACATATATTTCTTTATTAATCAATTAGCTAACTAATATCAATTAATTAAACCAAATTACTCGCTGAGTAATACCCTATCAAGTGAATAGAGCTCAAATAACTATTACATTTGCTACATTTTTATTATATATATTATATTATATTTATATTTCTAAATATAATAATATAGCTAGTTGTATAATAAAGAAAGTTGAATCTATTTTAGAGTCAGATCTCTGGGCATTATTGACTGAGAGCAGCAGCAAAAGTCTATAGTTTGTTGCACATTTAACCACTTAAGACCTATATACTTTGTCATGTAAATAGTGAAAATATCTTCATGCTTACAGTTTGTTGCATCACGGCAAGTTGTGAACTGGTAGATCTGCTATTTTCACTATGTTTGAACATTTTTGAAAAATGTAGAAAACCTGACATTTTTGAAAAATGTAGATTTTGGTTGTTGTTGCATATTTAAAAAACATATTGGCAATCTTTGACATTTTTGAAAAAAAACTGAAAAACTGAAAATGTTTGAATTTTTGGGGGGAAAATAATTTCTTGGTGATTATTGGTTAAGAATCCAGAGTAAGCAATATGTATATAAAGACTTTATCACTTTGTGTTGAATTATGTTATTCATATAGCATAAAAAATACTGAATAGTTGATTAAAAAACCTTATCTCTATTTAAGAAAAACAAAAAAATACATATTAAATTCATCGGGAGCACACTTCCCTGAAAGTTTTGCAAGGAGTTGCAACATTTAGCTGTCATATGAAAGTTATTCATGTCAACTGAATAACTGTTGTATATTTCCATAAATACAGAGCAACACCATAGAAACATCACATTGCTGCATCTTGAAGAGACTCCATTAACAGTTTGCTGAGTAAAAGATTAATCTTTTCATAGATAAAACAAAAAACTGCAGTCTCAAGAGAGTTGTCATCTCAGCAAGATGAGGAAACTCTATCATCGAAACGCAAACGATTACTCTGTTTTTATTATACTGTAGTATTGGTCAAGGACGCCAAAATCGATATGTATTTGGCCACAGACGCCTTTCTGAAAATATTTTGTGCCAAGGACTCCCTTGAGACATGGACGTGTAGTGTTTAAAAAAATCCAAATTATTCTAAAATATGAAGAAAAAAAAAAAGAATTTTTGAAAACTTTCAAAAATAGCAGATCTACAAGCTCACAATGCCTTGCATCGCTGTGAGCTTGCAGATTGGCTATTTTTTAATAGCCGAAGTATAGGTTAAAGTGGTAAATATGATTGTGATCATGTTATACCAACTAATTTTGCTGGGGAGCCCCAACCCATGCATTAAAGGACCCCTGGGGGTCCCCGGACCCCACTTTGTGAACCGCTGTTTTATTAGATCATTGTCTCTTTGAAGTTTGAAGTGTTGTACAGTACTGTTACTGTTACTGTATCTAAAGCATGTTTCCCCTTAAGTACAACAAAATAAATCTTGGGACTGCAAATAATATAAGCATTGTTTCCAAGATAAACTTCGAGAAAGCCTGGTGGCCTGCAGATGAGCATATTCATGACATTGTTGATCGATGAGTCTCTCTTGTGTGCGGAGACAAAAGAATGTAGATCAATCTGATTAAGCATTTCACACACACACACACACACACACACACACACACACACACACACACACACACACACACACACACACACACACACACACACACACACACACACACACACACACACACACACACACACACACACACACACACACACACACACACACACACACACACACACACACACACACACACACACACACACACACACACACACACATGAATAACTGAACATCACAACATCATGAGACAAAACTGTTTTGACTGATTTCAAGTGAAATATTCTATTCAACACATTTTTTGTATCGTAAGTTCGTAACATTTATGACTAATTCCATTACAGCTTACACTGTTATTGTTCTCATTGTTTCTGACAAATGTTTATGCACTTATGTTTCCTAAATCAAGTTTTCTCAACGAGGGGTCCAGGGACCACCAGGGGTCCCCTTATGGGTCTGCAAATGGACCCTTATGGGTCTGAAAGTCTGTGAGTGTAAAAATGGAACCAAATGGACCCTTCAGGGCTTATTTGGTTTAGTTTGGTATACACTCTCATGAGTTAAATAAACACGGAGGATATCTGGGGTCCCAGAGAATACAAATTGTATCAAACTCAGGGTCCTTGAAACGTCTTTCGTCTTATAAGACAAACTGTCCTAAAAGCTTAAAAGAATCTGCACGCATTGTGAGAGTCTATATAGCAGATACTGTATATAAAAAAAGTGCAGGTGACATTCAACTGTACACTCTCTCTGAGTTAACACCCAGGATTACTGTTCAAAAAGGCGGTTGGATGTTTCCTTCCATTTGATTTGGAATAAAAGTTGTTCAAGTTAGCCTATTTAACCTATGTACTTGTCATTCCACAAATAGCGAAAAATATCTGATCTACAAGCTCCCAGTGTATCACATCTCAACACATGGTGAACTTGTAGATTGGCTATTTTCAGTATTTCTGAAAAACTTTGAAAGAATTTGAGAGAAAAAAATAGTTTTTTATTTTTTAGAATTTGCCCCAAATAGGAATTTCAGGGATGGATTAATGTAGTTAAGAGTGCTCATATAGCTTGACTGGGCTCCAATTTATCAGGTTATATTATTATTATTATCATTATTGAGTTATTATAATTTATCTTTTTAAATAATAGCATTTTTGGCGTGGCTCCTTAGTTGGTCAAATCAATGATAAATATAGCTCTAAACCGGCCGCAGATAACATAATTCCAGAATTGCCTTTTTTCTTGCGTTAAATGATTATCTTTATTTAGACAAGAAAGTGACAGGAAATCAAGTAAAGGGGGAGGCATGCAATACAGATGTCAAACATTACCCAGTCAACTACTGTACCAGTGCGCCCCCTTATGGACATCTTTTTTGTTGAATGAAGTGAATTGCACAAACAGGGAATTCATGTCAATATAAGCATGGCAATATAAGAGATGACAGCGCACTCTAGTGCCGAAACAAATTAGTACATGATTAATTTACTGCACTTCCTAATTTTTTCATTTAATTCACTTCCTCATTTTCACTAATTGGACCAGGGCTGACCTTAACAGGGGCAGATGCTAAATATAGCCTAACTCAAATTGTGAAGTAAATTGGTAGTTGCCACTAAACACAAGAGGAGGAATGGACGGACACACACACACACACACACACACACACACACACACACACACACACACACACACACACACACACACACACACACACACACACACACACACACACACACACACACACACACACACACACACACACACACACACACACACACACACACACACACACACACACACACACACACAACTTTGAGATGTTTTCTATAATATACAAAACATCTCATTTAAATAAATAACATTTATATACAAAAAAAAGAATGCATCTGGTGGAGGTGCAAATCCTGCCAACATGAACATTGCCTTTATATTTCCTGTTTATGTATTGTATGTGAAGCACTATGTAAACCTGTTTTTGAAAAGTGCTGTATAAATAAAGTTTATATTATATTTCTTCCACATCTCTCCATTCCTGAGATGTGACTTTGTAGTTATGAACTTGACCTTGATAATGACCATGATGTTTTGGCCACATCAGTTAGGCATCTCTTTGGAGCTGATCACTGCCACCAAGTTTCACAAACGTCTGCCAATCCATTCTCAAGTAAATTTGCTTGAGACAGACAAATAGACATGGACGATGTTTACACTTTAACATCTTCAACGTCTGGTCCTGAGACCCCCATGGGTCCTTGAGAGGTTTCCAGGGGGTCCCCAACTAAATGATATACACTGTATAGCTAAGATAGGAACCAAAAATTATTTAAGTACATATACACTGAAGATCTTATAGTGTATATTGTATCAAATGGGGGCCCATATTCTCTAATGCATATCAAACTAGGGGTCCATGAAATATGATTATTATGGTAATTAAATAACAGCTGTATAACATTTGGTCTTAAATAGATAGAAAATTCAAATCATAGTCAGAGCTATGTGAAATATTTGTGTAGCTTTTATTAAACAGCATCACTGAATTATTACAGCTCTAATAGGAAATACAAAGTGTAGAACTAAATAAAAATGAACAAAAATAACATTTCTCTACTGCATTAATTCACTTTTAAGTACTTTGAGTGGATTAAATCATTTCTGATGAATACAGGGATCATGTATCAATCATGAAGGCATTGTTAAAAGTTACAGATCATAATTAGGCTACCTAAACGAAATAATCATGAAACTAATTGGGGCAATTATTGTGAATTTTAGATACCCAACAGTTGAATCCGTACATAAGAGCAACACTAACAGCCTTAAGTCATGGGGACACTTTGCAGAGCACACACACACACACACACCCATGTAATTGATATTCAGAATACTCCGAGATCATTTATGTAAGTAGTAGACCTATCTAGCCAAAGAAAAGAGTGACGCCTGGAAGGTGACACTTTTAGCTAGCTAGCCAAAGAAAAGAGTGATGCCGGAAGGTGACACTTATTAGATAGCTAGCCAAAGAAAAGCGTGGAGCCGGAAGGTGACAAGAAGTTGTGGAATGCAAATGTCATGCGTCTCAGTGTGATTGCCTGATTTACAGGTGGAAAACAACAAGGGGGAAATGGATTGGACTCTGATCTTGTGAGAAGGTGCAGCACACAACGCTCAATAGATCATCACTACCTGTCCTAAAGTTACATTGTTCTTAAACATTGGTAGGTCACTGACTTATCTTTCTGGCAATCACAGACATCCTTTGTTTCTGCAGCTGTCAACCTCGATCAGTCAGTCAGAAAGCACTGGCTTGGAGCTATAAAGGTGTGTTTTTTTTTAGGCAAGGAGTCTAACAAGAGGAAAACCTGTTGCTCATTCATATCATCACCATGTTAAAGAAAGTTATTTAATCAATTTTCTGAACAATTTTGATGACATTGATAACTATCACTTTATAGCAGGTCAAGAGAAATGTGATAATTGAAGATTCAAGTTATATTGTCAAATATATTATATGTTATACATATTATATTATATTATATATATATTATATATTATATAAATATGTTATATTTTCAGATATCAAGTTATATTGAAGTTATATTGAAGTTATATTAACTTATATAAGTTATATATTATAAGTATATATTACGTTATATTATGTATATATATATAATTGATTATTAGCCTCTAATTTCTTTTGGCCATATGCACGTAATCACATATATTCCCTTCTTTAAATGTCAGTGGTACCACCAGGGCAGGAATTTCAGGGAGGCCACGAAGGCCATGGTCGTCGTTGCCCCTCAGCTTGGCATGCCCTGAGGCCACAGTGGCCTTATCTGCGAGTGCAAAAAAAAATTGCACTCTGCGATTTGGGTCTGGCACCGCTCCATTTCCTGTTCCAGAAGACGTGAGTGACCAATCAGGGCCCAGTATTCGAATATGGGAGACTGTAATTGGTAGTTGGTTGTAGGCCTAACCAATTGCGTCGAGGGCCATTGTTTTGATCCCGCCCCTTGGGGGAAAAAAAACGTCCTCATGGAAGCACCAGACTCATATCCACGCAGTGATATAGTCTGGCTACGCGAGGCTATTAATGCCCCAGCTGACTGTACCACTTTCTCCTGTCTCTTTCTTGTCAATATGTACTAGACACCAGTGTCTCTTTCTTGTCAATATGTACTAGACACCAGTGTCTCTTTCTTGTCAATATGTACTTGACACCAGTGTCTCTTTCTTGTCAATATGTACTAGACACCAGTGTCTCTTTCTTGTCAATATGTACTAGACACCAGTGTCTCTTTCTTGTCAATATGTACTTGACACCAGTGTCTCTTTCTTGTCAATATGTACTTGACAACAGTGTCTCTTTCTTGTCAATATGTAGACAACAGTGTGTATTTCTTGTCAATATGTAGACACCAGTGTCTTTTTCTTGTCATGTAGACACCAGTGTCTCTTTCTTGTCATGTAGACACCAGTGTCTTTTGTTGAGATTCTGAATTCTTAACTCCCCTGAGTCCCCATCTTTAAACCAGTCCAGTGACTTTGATTGGTGCAGGGCTGAGCATGGATCAGGTTGTAAATACCATAATTTATGTATTTCACTGCAGATTGTCTACATATTGCATTTGAAATCATCCTTAACCCTTAAATTAAATTAATTATTTCAATGGACTAAATCTTGTTTTATTTGATGGCCTTCCTGGTTGCCCTGGCATTTGGCCTTTGTGCCCTCAACAAATGCCGACAACACCAAAGGCCAAGTGGCCTTGCCCCTAAAATGATGAAATTCCAGGCCTGGGTAGCACTATCAAGAGTCTGAGCAGAACAAAATGATTCATATAATCTCCAAGCACTGCTTTTTCCATACACTTGAAGCAAATTCTTTGTTTAGTGGATTATAGGACCACCTCTGTGGCTTTGCTGGGGGTTCCTCCGACACTCAGGGCTAGTCATATAGATAGTACAACTGTGTTTATTGTAGAGAGGGCAAGACGGTACAACCCAGGGCAGATGTGCTGTCATGAGGCTGTATGGGGATGGCTGATTTATCCTGTGTGTATCGAGATCAATGCACAACAGGTGTGTAGTCACACTTAGCTCAGGGTCTAATTAATCTGACTCAGGCCAGGTGTGACTGCTTAAATCAGTCATCACCAACCATCACCCATCAACATTTAAACAATTTAATAAAGTTCACTTTGTGCTTTGTGTTTTTTAATGCGATAGAATCTCCTCAACCTTCCTATCTACAACAAAGTTCATATAAATATGACACAATAATACTGAAGACACCCACCCTTGCTTTTCTTTGCTGATCCAAGTATGTCCAACTCTTTAATTTAGTAATCAATTTCGTAATCCAATTGTTACCAGAAAAACAACATAATGATTCAATTTCAAATGCAGAAACAAAATAATTCAGCAAAGATATATATATTTATTTTATGTCATAATTTTTAGTATGGCGGTGGGCAAACCAAGGAAGCACCACTTTTTTATAACTAAATTATTAGGATGGTTCACAGGTGTGGCTCACAGTTGAAATGCTTTTTGAGATTGGCTCATTTAATTCACAAGTTTTTCAATTCACAAGCTTTTCAATTGTAGCCAGACTCAATTGGCTGAGGAACGTGGCTTGAATAAAACCAAATATAGTTGTTTGGGGGTCATCTCTATGTTGTCAGGGTCATATTTTCCACGGATCTACATAATATGTAAACCACACTCCCATCGCTGTGAGGCAAGGCCTTGAGGCTCATGAGGCACGCCTGCACCTAGTAAGTGCCCACAATGATATAATAGGTTATCACCTGTTTCACTCTATTTGAGTTTGAGCTGCAAGCAACTCAGCAACCTTTCGTGATCTCTGATCTGAATGAATGGATGTCAACTAATTTGGACGGTTTTGTTCTTACAGTCACGTACATGCAGGGCATTAGTACTTTGAAGTATGCAAGTAAGTAGCCTTGGGAACAGTTCCTGAGCCATGTGGCTTATAGGTCAGGAGCCTATCTCCTGTTTCCATAGCGTGAGCCATGAGGCAGCTTGATGTACAAGTGTACCCGCTGGAAGTGAGACTAGTATGTCGCGGGGGACTTACCCCCAATTCAACCTTTGATGCTGAGTGCTAAGCAGGGAGGCATTGGGTACCATTGTATAGACTTTGGTGTGATTCGGCTGGGGATTAAACCCCTACCTCCCAGTCTCAGGGTGGACACTCTAACCTCAAGGCCACTGATAGGGATGTCCCGATCATGTTTTTTTGCTCCCGATCCGATCATTTGATTTTGAGTATCTGCCAATACCGATTTTTCCCGATCCAATCTTTAGGCAATGCATTAAGAAAAAAGAAAACAAAACGCATTCAGTTATACTTCTGTCTGCCTTCCTAACAAGAACAGTCAGGAAGGAACACTGGTGAGTAGAATACAGTGAATACAGAACCCATATGCCGTCATAATCATACCAATACATCCATGGACATGCACCCCTGTAAATAATAAAGTGCCATTTCTCCAACGTGGAAAGTTACCCCACCGGCCGGTCATATCCGCATATCCTCACACGTACGTTTGCATACACAGCACTCAAACACACATCCATACCTAACAGACACATCCAATAAGAAAATAATACCAATAAAGTATACAAAAACACAACCACAGTGCCACCAAGAGGCCAATATGAAAAATTTGGAGAGGAGGTTCTTCCTTGGCCTACTGGGAGTGTACATGCAAAGTTTGCACGCACACTCCTGGTCTGATGGCTATAGGACTGTCGGTTTGGCAAACATAATGGCAAAAATATGATCAACAGATAGTATGCATAGTAAACTAGCATCTATAAAAAAGGAAAGGGATACAAGGAGCTAGGAGTGCTAGGGGGAGAGGTGGAGTCTGAAGAGGTGAGTTTTCAGACCGTGGCAGAAAATGGGGAGTGAGTCTGCAGCTCTGATGTTAGACAACAGTTGCTAAAGCGTTTTTTGAAGGTCTAGTTAGTTGTTCTGTCCTTGGGTCCTGCCATCAACCCCTTTCTCGTTTTTACACAATTTATAAAAAATAATGTAACGACTTTCCCTCTTAACACTCTCACCCTCTCTACTGTACTTTCCTTAAAGGACTTTCATTTACCATCTAGCTACACCGGCCTGAACTGTAGCCTGAACTGCTCTTTGCGATGTTCATCATGTGGCGAGCTTTTCACAGGCTGCATGTTTTGGGGGGAAATGTTGAATATGTTGTTGTCCTGTTCTTCAACAATAGACATGCATCCTCACCATGTTTTTATTTTCATGCATTAAACTGTGTGTGTAGTTATCAAGTGTTCTACAGACAAATAAGAAACAGAATATTTTAATTGTAAAAATGGCAGACCAACAATAATAATAACACGGTTAAGAAATGCAATGTGAGACATTCAAATTCTCAGTGAGAGGGTGTGAATATAACTTTTATAAGATCATACATTGCTTTATCAAGCAATAATGAACAATATAACCCTGCGCCCCAGTGTACAGTGGAAATGTGAATGTGCCAATGGGTCCTTTGACATCCACTTTTATTCTCTAGACTCTAGACTCTTTTTCTACATGTTATTTACTGAAACTCAAGATTGCCTTTTTTCTGCACCAACCCCTCCAAAACTGTATACAAATATTATGAAAAATAATTACAATTATCATAATCTAAATAGATTTTCTCACATGTGATCCCTTGAATTCATTTCAGTAGAAACTTATATCAGGAACTTGCATAGATGGCATATACACAGTATAATTTCACTATACACCCCCGCAAAGCAACTATGCAGTTACAGAGCATGACCAGGCCACATTATGTGTGTGGTATTATACATTGTAAGCACTAGAAAAACCACTGGTACTTTGTTCTCTTGTGCTAAATGGGTTCTTTACATGCTTTTCACTCAACCTCATGTCTTAAAAATCCTGGATCCAACCACAGAATCCCTCTGTGTAAGAGAGAAGGTCTAATCTTTGCCATCAGGTCTAAGTTTAGATGAGCTGTGGGGAATAAGAGAAGACAGCCATTCCTCCCTTCATGTGCCTAATAGTCTGCAATGTCAATGACACATCATACACAACCATTGCATGGCAGATTAGAGAGGAGACTCACCGCAAACACACATACATACATGCATGCACCACCAGCAGTCATGGAAGCGTGCACATGTTCATGTGCGCACGCACATGCACACAAGCATGCCTTCATTCTATATATATGTATATGTCACAGGGAAAATGGCATTCCAGGGAAATTGACAGGGGAGCGCTTGTTTTATAGGCACGGGGTGGTGCTGCGAGGCGGGGCTTTGATGCGAGGACGACGACCACAACAACAACATACTAACCAGGAAGCTACGCTAGGGAAACGCTGAAAATAAAATGGATAATATGAGAGAAATACTCAAGTAAAGTACGAATACCTCAAAATTGTACTTGAGTAAATCTACTTTGTTACTTGCACCACTAGTACAAGCCTCAGTGGCGCACTTCGATAATCATTGGACTCCCCACCCACTACCACTGGGAGCCGGGGTTTGACTCCAGCTTGGGACATTACTTTTTCAAACAACCGCGGACTACTTTTTTTTCGCTGATAAAGTATAGTTTTGGACCATGACGGAAGGCGCTCCGACTTAGCAGACCTTGAGGCAGAGGAGTCGCGCCCGAGCGCCTCCAGGCGCGAGTGCCCGCGACGACCTGCCGATGGTCTGCTAGTCGACTTAAGCGCCGTCCGAGTTATGTACCGATAGGCACAGAATCGTAAATGATGTTGTGTGGGGACTGCGTTTGCCCCAAGTGCCACTCACTGCACTAACATAGCCCGCCAGGCCCGCCCCCTGGAGAGTGTGTGTGTGTGTGTGTGTGTGTGTGTGTGTGTGTGTGTGTGTATGTGTGTACACGCGCGCGTGTGCGCATGCGTGTGTGCGTGCTGGTTTGTGCATGCGTGCGTGTGTGGTGTGGGGCTCATGTCTGGCTTGCATTGCCCTCTAGCGTTGATTCTACAGAATTGCATGAGGGGCATGAAAACAAGCGTACCCCTTTCAATTTCCCTGGAATGCCATTTTCCCTGTAACATATACACACATTGTAAAATATCACTCGTGACGCATTTAGCTGTCGCATTTGGCACACACGCATGCGCGCGCGCACGCACACACGCACACGCACACGCACACACACACACACACACACAGTAAAATCCACCTTAGTGTTAATTTACGGTAACTCCAGAGTGTACAAATGGACAAATAAACACATACAGAGTTAAATTAACACTGAGCCTTTTACTATGCATCTATACGGCATGAAAACTCCTGGGGTCATCCCTATGTTATCAGGGTTGCAGGGTCCTATATGTTCCCATGGGTTGTATGTTCCCATGGGTCGTATGTTTACAGGGTTATATGTTGCCCCGGTTCTGAAAAACATTCCTATGTTTCCAGGGTCCTAAGTACAAAAGAGAATATTTGTTTGTTTTTGTTTCCTCAACATTATAGCAGCAATAATAACAATAACAGAGAAATAAATAAATAAGTCATAGCACACTTTGCGGTTCAACATTGGTGAACCTTGACCGGGCGCCAACCAATAGGACAGAAGCACCGTTGTTGACCCCACTTGGCAGCCATTTCGCTTGCAGCTTTTCTTTCAGTGAGTCAACACTCCAACGTAAGTCAAACGAACTACACACCGGAAAACCGGCACTCCCGCCGGCACTGCCCACAACCCCGCAAGACAACAAGGGAAATGGACGCGTCTGAATTCTCGGCTTGCATTGACTACAATGTGTGTGAAGCGCATGTGTGACTGGGACCTCACTGCTTTCACTCACCTTTCTAAATTGATAACAGATTTCAAGGATGTCCTTTTCCTCTAAGCGGTTACTGATTATTCATGTCCAGTCCCTCGACATGTAGGCTACTGTAGATACTGTAGGTATGAACCTAAGGAAACTGAAAAAAAGAAAAAGGATACTAAACAAATAATCTTTCATTAATTGTAATTTAGTACGGTAAAAGTTTGAAATAATTGTGATATTGATAAGTCATAACAGCCAGCCCTATTCTATCCATAATGCAAATGAATTTAGCCAACATAAAACAATGAAAGGTTCCTGTCAGCATGGTGATAGCTTAGCCCTAGAATGTCTGGGATATTACATATATTTCATGTATTCCAAATACACAGCCATAGATCAGTCCTATCCCCAAACGGTTAGCAGACTGATCTGGGCGGCCTTTATGTGTGTTGTTCTGCGTGTGTACTCACCCCATAATTAATTCCTGCAACTTGGAGTCAGATATTGTTCTCTAGTTTCATATCCATTTGAAAATTCTGGCAGAAAACGTGTGCTTAGTAAAAAATCTCCACTTTTCCACGAGCTTCACACAGACAACATTCTCTCCGAGAGAGAAATGAGTGCAGGACTGAACATATCAAAACTTCCTCTGGGAAGCACAAATGTATGGGGCACACAATTGGCAGGTGGTGTGATAAATTAGCCCACATCAATCGCAACGCACCTGTAAATTGTGTGCCCCATACGTTTGTGCTTCCCAAACATCGACTGTGCCCAAAGGAAGTTTTCATATGTTCACTCCAGCAGTCATTTCGGGTCTGGCCTCGTCGCTGACAGAGAATGTTGTCCGTGTGAATCTCGTGGAAAACTGGAGATATCTGCCAGAGCTTTCAAATGGATATGAAACTAGAGGACAATATCTAACTGAAGTCTTAAGAATTCATTATTGGGTGAGTACACATGCTGTGCGGAGTACTTTTATGCCGCGGAGATCAGACTGCTAACCGGCCGCGGATAGGACCGATCTATGGCTGTGTATTTGGAATACATGAAATGTATGTATGATCACAGACATTCTAGGGCTAGATTCCTGCCAGCATGGTGATATCTGTATTTGTCAAAGATAGCTAGTGCATAGGAAGCAGCGTGAGACTGTGTTGACATCATAAAGCAGTATTATTAATGTTTGACATTTTCCTCTGCATTTTGACCTGGAAAAATCTAATGGAATTAATTGTTTTGCTACCTATAAACTTTGATGGTGATTAAAAATTACCAGTTCACTGCTTCATACTCATACAGCACTCAAGCAACTACCAATAGAGGGTATTAAAGCCAAACTATATTTTGCCTATGTTTTTGCTTTGTTTTGTTTTCCCACGCCTTGTTTTGATTGCCTCAGAGTCATTTCCGTTAATGTTTGATTAGCTCCTGTTGTGGTGTCTCGTCATTATCTTTTAACTTATGTCAGGTGTGTCTGTCACCAGCCAGTGAGTGAGTAGCCTCGGAATCCCATGTATTTTTTTGTTTCTTTAGTGAGTGAGTGAGGGAGGGACTAGCCTCGATATTTTCTGTTGACCTTTTACGTTCATTTCTGTTACGTTTCACAATTTTCTGTACTTTTTTTATCTTTATATTAAACACTTAACAGCAAGAAGTTGATCAGGTTTTGTTTGGAGTTGAAATGCGTCACTGTACCTGGCGAAAATCATCCTCTTAGCGCTACTTTTAAGATGCTTTGAATCATTGGGAAGAAGTAGCCTTGGATCAAGACTAGATGTATTTTACCGAGTCTTCTGACTTTTACTTTAGAATGTACGATAGTCTTGGGCTCTTGGCTAGCACCCCCCAGTGCGTCATGCACTTTCACCAGTAAAGCCCGTACTTCTCCGTACATGTACAGATATATATATAAATAACGGTATATATACCCGGTTGCCCCAATGTTTACATGCGCTTTGTGCAATGTATTAGTCCGTATTTTTAAAATAAATAAGTCTTTTAATCCCGTCTGTGTCAGATTCTGTCGGAAATTCCCTGTATTCCTCAATGGGCGGTAGTGATGGGGCGCATCCGGTGAAAGCTGGAATGACACGCTATGTAAACAGGAAGTAAACGAGGGGGGGAAAATGACGTTCGGCCACAAACGGGATTAAAACGCAGATTTATTGAAAAATACGGACTAATACAATAAACAAAGACTCCGGACCGCTAGTTAACATTTGGGGCAACCGGGTAAGCACCTTATGTTGTACATGTTCGGAGAAATACGAGATTTACTGGTGAAAGTGCAGGACGCACTGGGGGGGGGGTGCTCGTAGATATAAAAATGTCAAAATCGATAAAATACATACGATAGTGTTGATCTAAGGCTAGGACAGAAGTATCGCTACAATAGGATGCTTGCTGTTATATGATTAGCCTGCGAGACAAAATGCTAAGCAACCAGATGGAGGAAAGTTGTACTAACATTAGCTGCCTCACTGCTACTATGTAGCAGCCAACTGCTTGTAAAGCAAAACTATGACTAGAGTTATTGTGTGTAACGTGAGGGTGTATTGCATTTCATTTTGACATGTTAAAAGGGTTTGAAGCTCTACTAACCTTGTGAGCATTGAGCAACCTTGTTGATCTGCAACCTCGCCCAGCATCAGCGTTGTGTGACTGCAATCCCTGTTTACCTGCTGTGCTGTCGCACAACTTTTGGAAGAAGCCAATACCATATCCTAAGCAGGAAAGGTATGCATCTATAAGGTATGTGTTCATGTGACCTTTTGGGGTATGATCTATATGACATAATCAGAAGAATATGTTTGACCCATAATATAAAATGATCATAACTACATATTATATTAAAAAAATAAAATAAACAACAATATTATTGTGCAAATATAATCTGAAGGGGTAGGCCTACATACCCCCTCAGTTTCAATGAGCATGATGGCACTGTTGCAATCTTCTCCTACTGACTCCCAATCCATCCTCTTCAAACAGTGACTCAGAGGATACAGGTTAGGTGGGGTGGGCAGTTATAGGGACATTTGGGCACCTCGATGTAAACTTGGCTATTCTATTTAAAATGTTTTTTAAAAAATGAAAAAGGGTTTTAAGTAATGTAAAGTAAACATGATGTGAACATGCACGGTATATCATTATCAGACTTAATTTTATCTTTCAACCTTTTTTTGATGCCCCAAAATGACTGGATATACAGGTTGTGTAGCAATATGAAGCAATTGTAGAAATATTAGACCTTAATTGTCGAATGTTTAAGCATGTTCTAATCATGTATACTTTACTTTAATTAAGACCATTTTCCAAATGTTCAATGTTTTAACATTTTGGACAAAATTGCCAATTTTACATCGAGGTGCCCAGATGTCCCTAGTGCCCACCTATCCTGTTGCTTTGATTGATTGATTGAAAATGTTAATAGGCAAAAATAATGTAAAACATCACAGTTACATTTATAATACTTTTGTCTAAAGGGTCTGTCTAAAAAAGTCCTTGCGGACTTGTTTCCGTTGAGGTCCTTGGTATTCATTTCATATACATATATAGTAGCAACCAAACAGTTCAATAACAACATAAAAATATACAGCGAAAAAAATAAATAACACTTTGTACAAAACAAAACAAAAAGCAATGAAAAAAATATATATATACAAAAAAAGGGGAGGGGGGTCGCCTGTCTACCGGGAAACTGTATACTGACTCGGATTAGTCCAGGGCTGAATGTGTATGAACTTTTGACAATTATTGAGACAAATATTACAATACATTATGTACATGATTTTATATTTATTTATTTATTCATTGTTTTATTTGATGCCCTTGCTGCCCTGGCATTTGGCCTTTGAATTGACAACACCAAGGGTCAAATGGCCTTGCCCCTACAATGATGAAATTCCAGGCCTGGTACTAATATAACTGATTTGGCATTGGCCAAAGCTAAAAGCTGGGGCTGTCTTGGACTGAACCTTTTTCATGCAGCTGTGAAACAATACTGCTGTTATTAGAAACATCGAAATCTGCATTTTATCCGAATCCTTACACATGAGTGCTGGTAACCTGATAAAAATTAAAATGTACTCTCTTGAAGATTAACCCAAAAAGTACATAATATGCCAATATGGTGTTTATGGAGTTACATTTGTGTCTTTATTAACCAAACAAAAGAAAAACATTTGAGAGAGAAAAAATATAAACAGAGCAAAGAATAGTTTTGAATGAAAACGAATTAAAACAGCAAGCAAAAAATTATAATTTGTAAGCAAAACAAATTAAATAAACAGAACAAAAAAATATTTTTAATTAAAACAAATTAAAAACACAATAAAAAAATATATATTTGCAAGCAAAAAAATATAAGATTTGAAAGAAAAGAAAAAATAATTGAGAACAAAACTTTTAAAATTCAAAAGTAAAAAAATAAGGAAAAACTGTTTAAACTACAAAAAAAAAATACTTAGTAAAATGTTTGGGTAATAAAATGTTTTTAATGTTTTTTTTCCTCATTTGCGAATGAAAGTTGTTTTTTTCTGATTGCAAAATGCCTTCTCTCTCAAAATCTATGTCTTTGGTCTCGATTTTTTTTTGTCTCTCTTGGATTTTTTTGTGTGATGGGTTAAAGTTCAGAAGGCGGGTCCTATGCTGATAGATGTAAGACACCTCTCCATTGGTCACTTGGAGTCTGAGTGACAGCTCCCCCTGTAGTTTGTTGAATGCCTGGATGGAGGTGTGTTACGGCCAGCATGGTTTTTTGATTGATTGAATTATTAGCAGTTTGGAAAAAAAACTAAAAAACATGAAAGTATAATGCAAGGTCAGCTAAGAGTATTTAAAACCCAATAAAGATGACTTGTTTCCATTGGGGTCCTTTGTACTCAATTCATAGAGACATTTAATGACAGACAGATATACACTACTATGCAAAACATCATAAAAACAAAAACAAAAAAAATATGTACAGTAAACAGTTTGAGTAAACAGATTGATGGAATACTTTATTAACAGTAGGATACAGAGGTACAATTGTACAATGATTGTTATAAGGATAACACAAAAAGGCTTGTTTCCATTTGTGGTCCTCTGGGACTGAGGTCGGAGCTCCATCCCAGCTCTGGGCGCTACACTATTCATTACAATATTGAGCATTTTAGGCTATTTGCAATTCAGATGATTCCCTAATGTTAGGTTTACAGTATACCCAACCTATACAGTATAAGTGTATACAGGATAACACATTTCTAAAGTGACAAATTAATGACTTTTAAGACCTTTTTAAGCCACTGTGCGCTTGTAGTTCGGCTATTTTCACAATATTTATCTGTGGAACCGAGTCAAACTAAATCTAATGCCTACAATTTCAAGTGCTTATCAGGGTGGGTGGTCCCCAGTTCAAGTATGATTATTTTGTGGGGTCCCCAGTTCAAATATGATTATTTTAGGGATTCACAGCCTGAAACGTTTGGGAACCCTTGAAGTTATAAAATAAAGCTACATTATTTTATGTTACATTCGTTATTCTAATTAAGGCAAGGCTGAAGTGACTGGCCTACTGGCCAGGCCCATTCCATATAGACTGCTTTGGAAACGTTTAGTCTGATAGTGTGCTTACTTTATAATCCATCATCCAAGGCTTGAGGGTTCGAATCCACTGCGGGTCACTTCTTTATGATAGGTTAGTTAGTGTCAGGTTAAGGTAAGGTATAGTTTTCTGTGAGGCTATGGAATTACGCTGGCAGCATCACAAGAGCAGAGGTGAGGGACCCGCATACCCATCAAGAGACTACTGACTCACTCACTGAAACTCATACCCTAGCCTAGAAAACCTGGTGGTAGACTTGGGTTGGATTTAATTTGCCCCATTGAATTAAAAAGGTAATAGTACAGATTATTTAGGACTGTAGCTTTAAATGCCACATGCATATTTTCAACCTGCCAACCTTAAATCCTAACAAATGCAGTTCTAACTTAGTATGCAGAAGCACTTTTTGGTTTTGCATTCTCGTCCAGCATTTCAGTATACACAGTCACAGACAAGGCCTAAGTTGAGCAGAAATCTATTTATCCAACATTGACTTTCCTATAATTAGCATAAACTGCATTCGAAGGTCAAATTAACAGATATAGCAATTCACAATGTATTCATACAACTACATTTTCAGTGAATTGTTTATTAAAAGACATTTTAACCAAAATGTGGGCTATATCGTATGCCATCGTATGCTAACCCTAACATCGACAATTAACACCGATTTACAAATGGTCTGAGTTTATATTATATTTCCCCAAATCCGTCTGTGTGAATGTGGTAGAAGCTGTTGTAGAACTTGTTACTTGGGTTCACATAAACGTTAAACACTGTGACACACTTGCCATTTGTAGAGCAGTTGTAGAGCAGATTTGAAAGAAGAAAAACATTTTAAACAGTTACACTGCCAGTGCCCTTAAAAGGTGCAATCATTTCAAACGTTAGGGAGGGTAAGTGATTTTCTTTTGTTAAAATAAGTGTTAAATAGCTCTAAATTCTGACAGTACTCATTGCTATAGAGTGTTCAGTAACATCTCTCCGGCTCTCTAACAGAAAATGCATGCTCAGGTTGGGATGCCAATTTTATCCAATCAGGATAGAGACCTCAGTCAAGATACAGAAGTGAAATTGGAAGTGATGACACAAATAAATGAGCAGACAAAATTGGACCTGAAACACTTTTAAAATGGGTTAGGGTAAGAGGTTCATAATCTGCCAAGTTTTCCTTTAAGTTTGTATCCTTAACACGAGTAAAAATTGACAATGGACTGGAGTAAGAAAGTGACAATGTACAGTTATTTACAAGTTACACTCTGTCAAAGCTTGCACTGTTAATGTCCGAAAGCAAGTTGGTCTTAAAAGACTCGTAATCTTCAAGGTGGTCTGTTGGAAATGTTACAAGCACTAACAATGGGATAACAAACAGTGTGGCCTGGCCTGTGGACTAGACAGTTGTGGTCAACTATTTTGAATTTCTTTCTCTCCGACACCAGCAAATGCCTGTGTCCCTGCCCAGTCAGCCACTGCATCACCATGGGCACAGAGGGTCTCTCTCCCTCAGCCGCATCTTCTGGTTGTACATCTTAGAAAGGACAAAAGATCAACATCTGAAGTAACAAGTTTCAAAGCTTAAAAAAATATACCAATAAACGTAAAGAGAGCAATTATGTTAAATCACAAGAATCACCAATAAAATACACAGCGGACCAAATATGATTATGAACGGAAACTGTATTATTTGTCTGACAGTCCGATATCCAGATAATGAAATTGTGTTGTGCTACTGACAAGATACACTACGATCACTTGAGAACATTGCTTGCCCTGTACCTGGTTAGTTAGTGGCCCCACTTCTTCTCTTTATGAAAACAAACAAGAAACTACGGAGCTTGCACAAAAACAAATTTCACCCACTGTTTTACACCTGCAAACCTGTGATTTGACAATAAAGATGATTGTGACAAAGATTATTCTGATTCTAAAATTGGTTAAAATCTGGGTATATTACAGTATGTGCTGTATGAGTGTAGGACAGGGTTTCTCAAAGTGGGTGCCGCAAGGGGTGCCGCAAAATACTGATAATGTTTGGAATGTATCAATATCACTTCAGTTTAACACTTAGAACCGCTACACTTAATAAAACGGACTTGAGGTGCACTGTACTAGGCTTACGAATGCTTAAGTCAGGGGTCTGAGGGTCCGTCACCGTAACCGCAAGGGGGCCCTCAGAGTTACGACGGGGGGCTACCAAATTCATGTTTTTTTTACATTAACCACTTGAACCCTAGCATCCCTGCCTACACTGAAGAGAACTTTAGCCAAAAATAGCAGATCTACAAGCTCACAGCACCTCGCACTGCAAGCTTGTAGATCTGCTATTTTTGGGAACGTTGTTTGGTGTAGAGGGAAAAAAAGAGCAGACCAAGTACAGAGTGAAAGGTCAAGTTTACTAAGTATTTGAGGGCTGAAGTGGTTAAATGTCTGAAAATACACATTAACATGAATCCAACATGACAGTGTCTGTCAAACAAGTCTATGAAGCTATCTATGAAATATATGAAAAAGTTTCTTTTTAGTTTAATTTTATACAGTATGTATTGGGGGCCCTGCTTATCTCTCTCTGAGCAAGGGGGTCCTTGGCCTGAAAAGCGCTGAAGACCCCTGGCTTAAGTTTCATACTCATTTGGGTTCCCAGAACAACAATTATGTAAATATATAAACAGTTAAATTGCAGCACATCACAATAAGAGCATAACGTTATAGATGATTGACCTGGTAACTGGAGTAGCTACATAATATACATGCAACGACATGCTGCAGGCTGGCAATAGCTGTTGGATGCGCGAGTGACGGCCACTAGCAGCACAATTATGTATTTTAACTTGCTACATCTTATATCATTAAATTAAATAAAGTCGCCATAGGCCTGATATGTGAAAAAGTTAAAAGGAGGGAAGTTAAAATACTTACGCACTGACTATCTGTCAAAGTTTCGCAGCACAAAAATCTGCCACAGCTGGAGAAATGTACTGGGAGCCGAGTGGAATGTTGTTGTTGGCCGGGGAGGGGGGGGGGGGGGAGAAAGTTGTCAAGCTGTCACTCAGACTCCGAGTGACCAATGGAGAGGTGTCTTACATCTATCAGCGTAGGACCCGCCTTCTGAACTTTAACCCCTCACACAAAAAAATCCAAGAGAGAAAAAAAGAATCGAGACCAAAGACATAGGTTTTGAGAGAGAAGGCATTTTGCAATCAAAAAAAAACAACTTTCATTCGCAAATGAGGAAAAAAAACATTTTATTACCCAAACATTTTACTAAGTATTTTGTTTTGTAGTTTAAACAGTTTTTCCTTATTTTTTTACTTTTGAATTTTAAAAGTTTTGTTCTCAATTATTTTTTATTTTCTTTCAAATCTTATATTTTTTTGCTTGCAAATATATATTTTTTGATTGCGTTTTTAATTTGTTTTAATTAAAAATATTTTTCAGTTCTGTTTATATAATTTGTTTTGCTTACAAATTATAATTTTTTGCTTGCTGTTTTAATTCGTTTTCATTCAAAACTATTCTTTGCTCTGTTTATATTTTTTCTCTCTCAAATGTTTTTATTTTGTTTGGTTAATAAAGACACAAATGTAACTCCATAGGTGTTGATCTTCTGGTCTGTTAGCTGAAGTTAAAAAACAGCAAATTAAAGCTGCAAGCAGCGATGACCGGGCCCTTGCACATCTGTCCATCATGTTAGGGGCAAATATCGACCAATCAGAAAAGGGAGCAGAGCTAAGTAACTCTAATGAAGGACAAGGACTTTCAACTGAGTCTAGTGAGGCGACTCATGACTCTATACGACAAACTGTTCAAAAGTTATGGCAAAGGATAGAAACTATGAAATATCAACCAATCACAATATGGGGCATGGCTAAGTGACTCCAATGAAGGACAAGGACTCTCAACCGAAGCGATGCAAGTCACAAGTCTGTGCAAAAGTTATAGTAAAAAATAGGAACTGTTCAAATATCGACCGATCAGAAGAGGCGGCGGAGCTAAGTAACACCAATGAAGAACAAGGACTGTTATCTGAGTCCTATGACGTCACCCACTAGTGTGTATGGCAATCAGCTCAAAAGTTAACCCTGTAGACTAGACCCTATTTTCACTTCCTTCCTGTTTGGCGGTGAAAGATGGAAGTTTGACACTTCGCCACTATCGCACCGTTTTACGAAAACTCACGCTTTTGATAACTTTTCATAGTTAAGGTCTTTTACAAATGCTGTGCGAGTATGAGGTGGGTCTGCCCAGACTCCTAGGAGGAGTTCTTTAAAGAACGACCTGTGAAAATGGCATGAAATGCACTAAAATGCCACAATATATTCAAAATGGCTGACTTCCTGTTGGGTTTAGGTCATGGCTCCAGATACTTTTTGTAAGTCGGGACATGATACAGATGTGTACCAATTTGTACACATGTAGGTAAAACTGTATTGTGATGCTTCAACTTTGACATTTTGTAGGGGGCGCCATTGAGCCATTAGGCCAAGCCCCTTTTTGAGACCGTTAAAATGCGTAATTCTTCGCCACATGTGATGGGTGTGCAAAGTTGCGCAACTTTTTGAGTACGTTTAGGCCCTCAAAAACGAATGTGTGCGAAGAAGAATAATAATCTTTGCAATTTCAATAGGACTTCACACTGGTGCAGTGCTCAGGCCCTAAAATGTTGATGTGTGCGTGCGTTTGGGTGTGTGTGTGACTTCATAATATCTCAAGACAGATCAGAACCACTGCCCTAAACATGTAGCATTGTTGTTAGTAGGAATAAACACAGAAGAGGTGGTGCCCCCAGAGGCAAAAACAAAGGGGAAAAATATAGCTGCAAGCAGCGATAACACAGGGCCAGGTTTTGCAGAGAGAAAAAAGAAAGAAGAAACTATAAGTAATTTGCAGAATAAGCCATAGAAGCATAGAACACTCAACTTGAGAGAAAAAAAGGCAGGCAGGCAGGCAGGCAGGCAGGCAGGCAGACAGACAGACAGACAGACAGACAGACAGAGAGACAGACACAGACAGACAGACACAGACAGACAGACAGACAGACAGACAGAGAGACAGACACAGACACAGACACAGAGACAGAGAGACAGACAGAGACACAGAGACACAGAGACAGAGAGACAGACAGACACAGAGAGACAGACAGACAGAGAGACAGACAGACAGACACAGAGTGAGAGACAGAGACAGACACAGAGAGACAGAGAGACAGAGACAGAGAGACAGACAGACAGACAAAAAGCAAAGTGCAATAATAGCACAATAAGACATGGAAACGGAATAGATTGAAACAAAGCAAATGATTCCAACAGGTGAAATTAATTTTAAGCTCGACCCAGCTGAGGTGGACATACATGGGACGCAGGGGGGCAATCCCAGGTTAAGAACCTCACACATGGACACCTCAACCTATTGCTATTGACAGGAATCGAACGCTTGACCTTCGAACTCACAGGCTGAGACACGACCTGTAGTGCTACAGCTTCGTCCAGGCTGAAGTTGTCTGTTGAAGATCATACATTTTTGCCTTCTGTCATGAACCAAGCCCCTGGCTGAAACTGGTGAAAGTAGCTGATCTACAAGCTCAGAAACACGTTGCTATCTGAAAAGTTGTGAGATTGTAGATTGGCTATTTTCACAATGAAGTATGTCATACATTGAAAAAACACACCCTCAAATAAGCATTTCATGTTATCTTTAACAATTGCACATGTACTCATTGATACAGTCTTGTTGTTTGTAATGCACTTTAAATGAAGTCTGCACCAAGTGAGGCTTAAACTGGCGACCCTGAGGTTGTGAGGCATACACTTAAGCAGGAAGCCATTGGGCCAACAGACCTGAACTAGTGAAAACGGAGGTGACAAATATGATACCATTTCAGGCAAATAGCTGAAAAATCCTGGGTTTAAGTGTTTTTCAAACTGCTCAAAATTGCATTAGTATATTGTAGATGTCATATTTTCACAATGAAGTATGTCATACATTGAAAAAACATACTCTCAAATAAGCATTTCATGTTATCTTCAACAATTGCACATGCATTAATTGAAATGATCATGTTGTGTGCAATGCAATGGTTAATTTGGGGTTTGAACCAGAGACCTTCAGACTGGCAGGTAGTGTATTGACTGAGCTATTGGATAGACATGTGGTTTCACATTGTCTGAATTAAATATTAGATTGTAGTGTTCTAATTGACTAAAGTACTACCTTTTATCAACATGGATGCAATGCAACCAGTTGATTTCACATGAAAATATTTTTGTATTTCATCTAGACGACACAAATGAATTGTAGTATTATAATTAGACTTATACCATAAAATTAACAAATGAGCATTTTAAACCCTCACTAACACTAACCTCAGTAAAACAACGCCTAAGTCTATCCTCAAGAAACACTATGTGAAAGCCAAATCATGATCACCTCAATACATTATCGGGGACAGGGATCGAACTAGTGACCTACGGACTCACAGGCTGCCTCTCTTCTCATTGAGCTAGATATATGGCCTCCCTGCCAGTATCTGTTGACATTTACAATTATTTCCGGCCATTATGAACCAAGCCTCTGTGTCCCGAACTACTCTAGATCACTGGTTCACAAACCATTTAGCAATAAAGATTTTTTGTCTCCTTAGAACGAACTAGTGAAAGTAGCCGATCTACAAGATGTTGTTTGATTGTAGATCGGCTATTTTCACAATGAAGTATGTCACACATTGTAAAAACATACTCTCAAATAAGCATTTCATGTTATCTTAAAAAAATGCACATGCATTATTTGATGCAGTCATGTTTTGTGCGATGCAATTGTAAAGTGGAATGACCCACCTACCAGAGCCAGATAGACAGACACAGTGAGAGAAACAGACAGCTCAACCTATTGCCATTGACAGGAATCAAACTCTCAACCTTCAGACTCACAGGCTGAGACACTACCTGAAGTGCTATAGCTTCATCCAGGCTGAAGTTGTCTGTTGATCATAAACTTTTGCCTTCTGTCATGAACCAAGCCCCTGTTTCACTAACACTAAGATCACTCGTTCACAAACCATTTACCAATAGAGAAATTGTATGTCTCCTCGAATTAACCGAAACCAGTGAAAGCAGCCGATCTACAAGCTCACAAAACGTTGCTATCTGAAAAGTTGTGAGATTGTAGATCGGCTATTTTCACAATGAAGTACGTCATACATTGAAAAAACATACTCTCAAATAAGCATTTCATGGTATCTTTACCGTTTGCACATGTATTCATTGATACAGTCATGTTTTTTGCGATTCAACTTAAATGAATCTGTATCAAGTGAGGCTTGAACTGGCAACCTTCAGGTTGTGAGGCACACGTTTAAGGGAGAAGCCATTGGACCAACAGACAAGAACCTGTGAAAAAGGAGATCACTCAGATGATACAGTTTCACGCAAATAGCTGAAAAATCCTGGGTTTAAGTGTTTTTCAAACTGCTCAAAATTGCGGACAATCTAAGGGCGGAGCTTACTGGTCAACGTGATACATGTGTTCCTCATGAGTCAAGGCACATGTGTAAGCAGGTTTAATGGCTGTCGGCCAAACGAGGCATGACTTTTGCCTGTTTAAAGTTTGCATTTTCAAAAAATCGCTATAGCGCCCCCCCTTTGACCAATTGGAGTAAGATTGGTTTCAGTGATATTTGGAATGACCCTCAACATTACCGCAAAGTTTCAAAGAAATGTGAGTCTGCATGTATGTGTTAGAGGCAGATGAATAATTGTCATAAAACTGCAATATTCATTGGCTCATTAAAGCTTCATTTTTTCACTTATGGAAAATCTTTGCTGCTTGTTTGCTGGCATAGGTCCAAAGTTCATGTGTAAAACGTTTCGTGCAGATTACTCAAAAATCCCAGGAGGAGATAGGTTTTAACTGTTTTTCATATAATTCAAAATGGTGGGAGATCTAAAGGTCAGAGGTCAAAAGTCAGAGTGTGAAAGTTGTTGATCATGAGTAGACGCATATGTATATTGAAGTTTCATGGCTGTAGGTCAAACAGGGCATGAGTTGTACCTGTTCAAAGTTGGCATTTTGCTATAGCGCCACCTTTTGACGAAAGATTGTGAGAATTATTTCTTGATAGTTTTTCATGACCATCTACCATATGGCCAAGTTTCGTAAAAAGCGTATGCACGGTTCAGCCAGAACTGCCAAAAGTGGCAGAAGAAAAAAGAGGGGAACATTAAAACAGGTCCAGAGCTGAGCTCTGTACCCGTAATAATATGTTCTGTATTCCTTTTATTTTTACGGAATGGGTTCCCAGATTGGTGACATCATGGATGGACTCCATATTTAGGCGTGGCTGACGGAACTCCATATGGATATGACCAGAGCCTATGACTAACGAATCATGGCATCATTGGGACAACAAGAGCATCCCCACCAGACAGTATATAAAGTTCCAACAGTACCCCTCAACACGAACCAGGATCCAGACCTGTATTGCACATTCTGCTGCTAATCATCTGAAGCCACCCTCTGGATCACACAGGGCAGACATTCTTGGTTAAGTTCTAGACACCTGCCGCGAGTCCTGGTCCTAGACAACCAGTCCCCCTTGTCTTTGAGTAGTTTTTTACAGTCCGGTCTTTTAGAGAAGATAATCTTATCAAACTGTCAGACTTCATCTTGTTTACCTTTTCGCTTGTTGCAGCAAACAGAGCCAAGCAAACATTAGTCCTCTAACGTCATCTAACGAGGTTGGTGGTGAAAAATGGCGGCTAACATGACCAACACACCACCGACTGCTGACAACTGGTCCTATGGACATGGAGGCCAGGTTCATGATTACCCAGAATGGGTGAAAGCAAGACAGGCACTACCCTCAATTTCCATTAGCAAGGGTGGTGAGAGCTCTACCAAGACTGCACAGGCTGAGCAGACCACAGTAGAGGCCGATCAGTTTCAGCCCACAGTCACTGACTCCATTCAACAACAACAGCACCAGCAGCAGCAGCAGCATCACCTCCCTCAGCACCACGTTGCTCCCAATATAGAACCCTCCTCTGTGGTACCCCCAAGCTTTGACCCACCAACCCATCCCAGCAGTACCATCCCAGCCACCGACTCTATTTGTACGACTCCACTACCACGACAAAGCGCTCGACCTAACTCCCAGTCATTACAGCAGCCGGCCCCCTATGGCACTCCAGTAGCTTACTATGGACAGCCATACCATGCTCCCCAAACACAGCACACACAGCAGCCCAGTTTGGTGACAACACCGCCTAGCTGTCCTGGCACCCCTGTCTATCCCATTGTTTCCTACCCCTCAGCTCCGGTTAGCAGCCAGTATGGGACATTGCGGTCTTCAGAGACCATTGCTGCTAACACTGTTCCCACCCTAATGAATACATACCTCCATCAGCAACCCCCAAGGAGCAACACCTTACACCCAGCCCATTCCACGAAAACAGTGCAGGTTGGGTACAGCGTGGAACCACCTCCTGGTCAATTGACGATGGCAGTGAATGGCCAGGCGAGCACAGGCTTAATGACAAGTCACCGACACTATGATCAGAGCCACCAGGCCTCTGTGGCCTATGACCCCTTTGGAGGGGTGGTGAATCACAGCAGCATGGGTCCAGATGGAGACAGACCCTACTCAGGGACCATTCCTTCTGTCCATTCCTCTCCAGGACACCACCAAGGCGCGCAGTACGGATATGTTGCTAATAATGGAGATAGCTCAGGCATTAATACCAGTATCTCGACTCAGGCAGCAGCAGCCCCCACAGCAGCCCCCTCGTCATCTAGCTCACATAAGAATGAGGAAACAGGTGTTGATACTTCCTACCCTACAATTAGTAGTGCCTCTCCGATGCCCAACATCTATGATTCGTTAGAAGGAGGCGTTCTATCTCCCTCGAATGACATTGCAAGCCAGGCCCTGCCCTACAGTTACCCCCAAATTCCGCTGGCCTATCAGCAGAAGGGCTCCAACATTGACTCCTCACTTTCCCATGGAGGCTGCTATAGCCAGTCAAGCTACCAGCAGGTTTCCCAGACCTTCCCTAACCTGCGCCAAGAGGCCCTGAGGCAGGTGAACCTGCTGCAGGAGAGGAACCTGCTGCCCCCCAGGCCCCTGGAGGCCCCTGGGCCCAACCTCAGCGCTGAGCTCAAGAAGGCCAACTGTAGCCCCCAGACATTCAGGTGTACCCTGACCAGTGTTCCCCAGACCAAGGCACTGCTCAATAAGGCCAGGCTTCCACTGGGACTCATCCTCCACCCTTTCAGAGATCTCCAACCGGTGATCACGTCAAAAACCATAGTTCGCTGTCGCTGGTGCCGATCTTACATCAATCCCTTTGTCTCCTTCCTGGACCAGCGCATGTGGAAGTGTAACCTCTGCTACAAGATAAACAATGTTACAGATGAAAACTGCTCTGTTGAGCTGCACAAGAGACCTGAGGTCCAGAACTCTTCTATTGACTATATTGCTACCACAGACTACACTTTGAGGCCCCCTCAACCAGCAGTCTACCTGTTTGTTTTCGACGTGTCACACAATGCTGTGGAGACAGGCTATCTGAAGTACTTCTGTGAATCATTACTGGAAAACCTAGATAAGTTGCCTGGGGATACACGGACACGGGTGGGGTTCCTGACCTTCGACAGCACCATCCACTTCTTCAAACTCCAGGAGGGCCTGTCAGAGCCACAGATGCTGGTGGTCTCAGACATTGATGATGTGTTCATTCCATCTCATGACAGCCTAATGGTCAATCTGAAGGAAAGCAAAGAGCTGGTGAAGGACCTGTTGAACTGCCTCCCATCTATGTTCAGTAACAGCGAGGAGACCCACAGTGCTTTGGGCCCCGCGTTACAGGCAGCTTACAAACTCATGTCCCCCACCGGGGGGCGAGTGTCTGTGTTCCAGACCCAGCTGCCAACACTGGGGGCCGGTCTGTTGAGGTCCCGAGAACACCCCAATCAGAGGTCCAGTACTAAGAGTGATCAGCACCTGGGTCCAGCTTCAGACTTCTATAAGAAGTTGGCTCTGGATTTCTCTAGTCAACATATAGGAGTGGACCTCTTCTTGCTCAGCTCCCAGTATGCTGACCTAGCTTCTCTGGCGTGTGTATCCAAGTACTCTGCTGGCAGTATCTTCTACTACCCATACTTCCACCACGTCCACAACCCGGCCCAGCTAGAGAAATTCCAGAACGATGTAAACTATTACCTCACCAGGAACATGGGCTTCGAGGCCGTCTTGAGAATACGTTGCACCAAAGGTTTGTCTATCCATACATTCCATGGGAACTGCTTTGTGCGATCTCCTGACCTGCTGTCTCTCGCCAATGTGAACCCAGACTCTGCCTTAGCTGTCCAGATGTCAATTGAGGATAGCCTGACAGACAGCTCACACGCCTGCTTCCAGGCTGCACTGCTCTATACATCTAGTACAGGGTCGAGGCGTATCCGTGTCCATACGATTTGTCTGCCAGTGGTGAACCAGCTGAGTGATGTGTACGCCGGAGCAGATGTCCAAGCTATCACCCATCTACTGGCCAACATGGCCATCGACCGGGTGGTGTCATCTAGTCTGACGGATGCGCGGGTGGACCTGGTGAATGCAGTGGTGGATTCCCTAGGTGCCTACAAGGGCACCATTTCCAACATGCAGCAGTCAGGTCTCATCGCTCCCTCAACCCTAAGCCTCTTCCCTCTCTACATCCTTGCACTCCTCAAACAGAAAGCCCTGCAGATTGGCAACGGAACGCGGCTGGACGAGAGAGTCTTTGCCATGTGTGAGTTAAAGACCCAGCCACTGCAGCAGCTGATGCGTATGGTCCACCCTGACCTTTACCGCCTGGACAACATGTCTGACCAGGGGGCACTCCATTTGAATGACATGGTGGTTCCTCAGCCCCATCTGCTGCATCTGTCAGCTGAAAGGCTGAGCCGAGACGGGGCCTTCCTCATGGACTGTGGAAACGTGTTTTACCTGTGGATTGGTAAATGCTGTAATGAGATGTTCATCAGAGACATTCTTGGCTGCCCCAACTACGCTTCTATACCACCTACCATGACCCAAATCCCTGAGTTGGACACCCTTATGTCAAAGAGAGTGCGTGCGTTCCTCGACTGGCTGAAAAACCAAAGACCATTCAGCTCCATGCTTTATGTCGTTAAGGACGATGCTTCATCCAAGACTACGTTCTTCCAACACCTGGTGGAGGAGAGGTCAGACGTAGACTTCTCTTACCTTGAGTTCCTCCAGCACATCCAGAAGAAAATGTCTAAATAAGGACACAGCCCTATCAACAAAGAAAGCCGCTTTTGTGGCTGTGCAGAAGAAAAACAGTGAGTGCAATGATTCTGGACAGAATCTGTGACATTGTCAGCCAAAGGTGCAGGAGTTCCCGAAAAAGAAGCAGATGGTTGCAAAAGATGACAGAAACAAAGAATGAAAGGACTCTGAATAAATAGGGGGAGATGTAAACCCCTGATGCCCCAATCCTTCCCCTTTATGTTTCCAACAATTTCAAAGATACTGGGGTAAAAGGATGGTACGATAAAAACGCAACAAATTGGGCGTTTGGTCCAGCAGTTTGCAGGATTAGACAAGACACATAGACAAGACAGACAGACTGGTCTAGTGGACTAGTGTCCTTTTGAGCTAAATCTAGCTGTCTTGGGGATCTTATCTACCCCATTGGTTCCTACCCATCAGCTCAGAGCCTCCGGGCAGCAGCCAGTATGGGCCATTGTGGTCGTCCCAGACCGCAGCTGCTGGCACCATGCCGACCCTAATGAAGGTCAGTCCAAATACCTTATATTAAAATTGGACCGTGGGTGGGCATCGCAAACATAACTTGCCCATATTTGGAGAGACAACTTTAAACTAACCATAATAATTATAGAATGTAATAATAACAATAAAAGACCCATGACCTTCCTCCGACCATAACACACTGCTATGAAACGTTTCAGCTCAATCACTCTATCTGTTTGGCCTCCAGTACTATAGCCTGAGTTGTATTCCATCTGTTTTCCAGGGCTTGTGGGCTAACCTACGATGAACCCAGCATACATAATTTGATGATGTTGAGGTATGTTAAGCCTTCATTTTTTGTTTAGAAATTATTTATCTGTAGCTTATTTGTCTTGCAGTTAGTGGAGGCTTTCCCCCGTTTCATAATGTTTATTGGAAGTGTGTCTAAATGTTTAATTGTGCTTGTGAAGACATGGAGCACTTCTTGTTTGTGTCCTCACTGCCATGTTCATGACATCATGTAATGGATTTGTTTTTTAATAGTGTCAGAATTGCAGTAATGTTCACTTTTATTAAAACTCAAACATATTCAGCCTTCCATTATTGCTAGTAATACTTGCACTCACATGCATGTATTCATAGTCTAAAAGTAGTTCTTAACTGGCTGAGTTAGATTAGAGTTAGTGATTAACATTAAAATAGTAGAAAATCATTCCAAAGCATTTAAATCTCCCCAGCTGTAAATGTAATTGGATGTTAAAGTCTTGTGTTGCTTATAAACTAAATTGTTGATAACACATACCCGGTCTTTCAGAATGTTCTCAATTATGTGTCAATGCAACGTGTTGTATCAGTAGGCCGTTAGTAAGTGTGGGGGTGCTTATGGGGTGTTGTTCCGGGATGGGTGATTCCAGAGATTCCAGACTAATATCTACTTGAGGAATAGTCTCTTATAATTTAACTCAGTGCAGATTCTTGAAGATATACAATGAAAGGATTATCCGCACTGCAGCAGCAGTCTACCTAGAGAAATGGATGCGTTTCGGCACGTCAGCCTTCCTCAGCGTTTCAAACTTATGGATAGACTGCTGCTGCATTCTGTGCAAACCTATTAAAAAAGAACATAAGAAACTACTCAAGAGAGTGCGGATAATCCTTTCATAGGATAGAATCATCACAATATACGTGAATTTCTGAGAGGGAGAGCAAGACAAGAAAGCACAAAGACTCAAGGGGAGAAGTCAAGTTAGTAATATGCATTGATGGGACATGAATGCATACAGATGAAGAGGAGAGAGGACCTCTGTGAGCCATGGGTCTCCCACTATTCTACGCCTATAGCAGCATAACTAAGGCTGAGCCAGCTTGATCAAAAAGGAAGGTTTTTAAGCCTACTACAATGCATCTCTCCATACCTGTAAAGTGTTAAAAAGACTATCGAGGGCAGGGTGAGGTCATCTGGATCCCGGCAGAAGAGCGGCATTAAAGACTTCAAGTTCCTAACACCAGTGCGCAGTTCTTGCCATATCCAACACAAATCATCTCACCTGTCTGGAATGCTGGCAGACCACGACCCCGGTGTGTCTTTGCTGGATGAGCTGTTGCTGTTAGAGAATGACCCCAGCGCATACATCTGAGGAGAAACCTGTTACAGTCATCTCATCTTATTTCCATTTGTCTGTCTACATTATGGTTACAACGAAGGCATAGTGTATTGTTAAGGTACTGTGTGGTTACATGTACCTATGGTGTATGTATGTATTGTTGTTAGAGACAAGAAAATTGTATAAAAACAACTTAATAATAATAATAACAACGAAGGCATGGCAGGCAGCGTATTGTTGTATTATAGTGTATTGTACTGTATGTTACTCTGAAGCCCCTGATATAAAATAACTTTGATCCAGAACTCTGCAGTTGTCTGTCCATCACCTTCAACATGTTCACCTGTGTCCTGTTAGCCCTTGTGTGTGTGTGTGTGTGTGTGTGTGTGTGTGTGTGTGTGTGTGTGTGTGTGTGTGTGTGTGTATATATATATACTCCCCAGTCCCCTGTTTTCCTTGTTCCTTTGCCAGATCGTAAAGCATTTTGCTGAGCATATGTTGTTTTGGCTCTTAGCCTTCTAGTTATCTGTTCCTAGTGTTTTTCGTAGTCTCCCTCAAATAGTGCTCCATTACTTGTTTCAGTGTTTTGATCGTTTTGACTTTTACTTGGATTATTGAATTTTTGCCTTGCTCCTCTGTTATTAAATTGAGATTGAAGTCAAACATGCACAGCCACTGGTTGTCCTGAATTTGGGTCCTACTCTCTTGACTCCCATGCAACAAAATATGTTATAAACAATCACATTTTATAACAAAATTAATATTTTTGAAAACATTTGAGGTGAGAAATATGCAATGCGGCTACATAATCTTTATTTATATGTGGAAAGCCACTCCCTATTTTTTTAAAGATATTTTTGGGGGCTTTTTCTGCCTTTATTAATAGGAACAGTAGACTGACAGAAAATGGGGAGAGAGATGGGGGGGTGACACAGCAAAGGTCGTCTGGATCGGGAGTTGAACCCGTGACATGCTCTGAGATTACCAGCCAAGGTGCCCAGACGGTTACACCAACCGTCCGGGCCATACCACTCCCTATTTTAACAGTTTTTTACGTTGTAGTACCTCCACGAGTGAGGTGGGGTGTCTGGTTGTGGTGCTTTCAAAAGCTCCATGCGTTTCAATCCCACACCGATCGCTGTGATTGGCTGAGACGCGCTTTCTGCATACTTCCTGTAAAGTTATTGAATAAATCCCTCAGCGGCTCTTTAACTCCAGTCAGACACAGGTTATTTAACTTCTTCACTTGGTAACATCAAAGTCATGAGTAACGTCTTTCACTGCCAATAACATCACATAACAGTAACATCCGGGGCTCCCTCATTGGTGTTTCTAGCATGGTGAAATACAAAGCGCGCGTGGATGAAATGGAATACTGTCAAATCACTGGAGCATAAGGAACAAAACATGAAATAAAATATACATTAAGCCATACACATAACAGCCCTCTTTTATTTTTTTATGTCTGTTTAAAAAAAAATGCATTTCAACAAAACACATTTTATCAGCTGGTGGAGCAAGCTGGTTTATATTCAGCTGCTATGCTAGTAGTGATTTCTTTTGTGACTTTTTCGTGGCTTTCTCCTCATTGGCTGTCCTTTTAAGCCATGGGGAGTCCGCAATGCCTTCCCATACTCTGAGCACTCGCTAATTGTTGGCCAATAGAGTAATTACTTAAAGTAAATAATTAATTAAGAGTAATGTTTAACTTTGCGTTTAATAATCATTGGATTTAACATCTTACTTCTTACTACTATATAATTGACAAAAGCTCCCCAAGTTCGTGCGGGGTAAGCAAGCACAGGATCACTCCATTTGCCCCGAAACTTGCCACAGACTGTTGATCAGAGCTATGGCTATGTTTTAGGCATCTTACCCCACCTCGATCAGTGATCGGACTCTCGGTTTGATTGATTCTCTGATTTACCTATCAGACCCTCAGCCTGATCTGGCAGGTTGCCATAGCAACCAGATACAGGAGGTCTGACCTCTTTATCACATGACCGAGGTTGGGAGGATGGGACTAGAGGTTAGGGCCGCAAAGAAAAGCGGGGAGGGAGGAGAGGGGAGGAGAGGAGCCGAGAGGAGAGGCCCGAGAGGCCGGACTTCGCATGACGTGTGTGCAGAGCTATAATTAGGCCAGGTCGCCGTCATGGTTCAGAAATATCTCTTACAGAGGAAATTGACTATTTAGAAGGGATAACAGTCGAAATGTTTAGGAACGATGAGGATGTGAATCTGTTACACACACCGCTAAAGCATGAGGAGGAATTTGACTATTTAGAAGGAGGAAATGTTTGGAGAGTTTGACGCGGCCCTGACATCTGATGAGTCTTGGACTCTGCCTGGACCAACCTCGGATCGGGCCTAGATGTGAGGGCTGCGAAGCGGCCCTGACATCTAGTTATTAATAATTTAAAACATTGCCTATTTGACGAGGCCTAGTGCTGTAGCTATTCTCCTAATGGACCAAGTGCAGATTGAGGTGAAGAACCCAGGGAAGGGTTAGGGTGGGGCGGTTGTCTCAAGAGGCTGGTTATGGTAATGAACATGCTGAGATGATAGACGATAACTAGGTACGGGCATTTTATTTTGGGCCCATGCAACGTGACCCTTCCGTAGACCCTTTATTGGGTGAGGAAAAACTCCAGAAAACACGGTTGACTGCCGGGAGGCCTCGCCTGGACACTTGGAGCTGGCGGTGATGCAGAAGGAGTGGCCAGCGTAAAGGTGAGGTGGAATGCCTGATGGTGGATACAGCTAGGAGTCGACGCCGGATGTGAAGGTGGAACCGGAATCAGGTGGAGATGGTAGTGGTAGCAGTGATGAACAGGGGGTCTTGAGGTGAAGCATTGCAGGGGTGTCTCATGGCGGCGTATAGTTGTGGATCGGTTCGTACAGACCGAGGGGTTGTCTACTCATCAATTTATTTATTTTATTTTGTTTGGCTTTAATATTAAAAACTAAAAAAAATATGCAGTGAGCTAGCTTCGGTACCCCCATTTGAGACGCACTGTTTTAAAGCCTGTTATGAGTGGTCCAGTTACAACAATTTGACTTCTATTTCTCTCTGTCCTCATAACTTTACCTGTGGTTTCTAGTCAGTTCCACCAGGTGTCACCAGAGATTCCTCTTGTGTCCTCGTCAGTTGTTTGCCATTCCCTCATCACCATGCTGTTCCTCATCTACCAGTTATCCCCTGATAAGGCTGCATCCTCAGTGGCTTGTTTGTCATTACCTTTCATTCTAAGCTATAATCTTTTGTGTTAGCAGCCTACTTTTGTATAGTGCAGGTTTCAAACTTCTGCCTCTTGCCTGGTTTTCTGCAATTGAGTCCGGACTTGGACACTAGCCAGTGTCTCATTGACATTGCATTAGCTCATATTTTCAACACCGGTACAGATGAATCACTTTGTTTAAATGTATAATTTTAACTACCGAAATGTGTCCACTGTCGTATTTGGCACAGTTCTGAAAGGTTTTATAATACACGATACCAAGAAGGTGTCTACAAATTGATAACAGCTATCTGGCGTATTAATAAATAAAGTAGGCCAATAGAGTAATTATTTAATAAAGTAAATAATGAATAAAGAGTGTAACGTTTAACTTTGCGTTTAATAATCATTGGATTTAACATTGCCTATTAGACGAGGCCTACTGTTGTAGCTATTCTCCTAATGGACTCAAACTGAGGAAGACTGGTCTGGGACTGGGACTGGTCTTCAAAATTGTAAATGCAGATTTGCCCGAAATGCCCCCTATACCCGCTTATCTGTCAAAATACCTCCAAAAGGTTAGTGACACCCACAGTCACGAAACTAGAGGGAGCGTAAACAACAATCTGGTACCACCCACCCATAAAACAAACATGGGCAAATTCTCCTTCTACACCACGGCCACCGAGGTATGGAATAGCCTAACCCCATCCCTCAAAAAATGCAGTTCGTTGGGCTCATTCAAAACAGCCCTAAAAACTCATCTTTCTGGAGGCCATAAGAGGAGGTAGTACCAGTTTCCCTGTAGACAGATGACCCCCCTCCCCCCTTTTTTTGTATATACATTTACTTTTATTTTTCATGATGCTTTTTTTGTACATAGTGGTATTTTTTCTCTGTTTTTTATGTTGATTTGAACTGTTTGGTTGCTATTATATATGTCTATGAAATTAATCCAAGGACCCCAACGGAAACAAGACCGCAAGGACTTTTTTGGTCGGACCTTTTAGACAAAAGTATTATAAATGTAACTGTGTTGTTTTACATTATTTTGCCTAATAAACATTTCAATCAATCAATCAAAGAAGATGGATCACTCACTCTCGTCTCATGTGAGGAAACTGGTCTATATAAGTTAAAATAACATTCCAGCTGGTTATCCTAAAACTAGTAAAATGTTTATTCAGTAGTAGCTAAACTGCAGTAGATGAGCAAGGTACTATGCTCAACACACGCACACGCAAACGCACGCACACACACACACACACACACACACACACACACACACACACACACACACACACACACACACACACACACACACACACACACACACACACTTTTTATGGGCCTTCGTCAGGCCCAGAAAGGCTCACTAGCCATAATTCAGATGTCTTGACTGATTCACAGGTAGTTTCCTGCTAATACATACTTATAGCCTAAAGTCCAAACTTGGGGACAACCTGCCTTGAACAATCTGCCATTTAAAATGTCTTTAAGTGTAACACATAAAATGTGCTTTATATTCTCATTGTGTCTCTGCACGTATACTATTCTACTCTATTACCTTTCTAGGTAGTATAATGTACATCTTTAATGTTTATCTTATTTGCTCATTTTTATTGTTTCATTACTATAGTGTACTATTCAATTATTATAGTATAGGCAATATAAAACAATAGTTTCACAGTTGAGTTAAATTGGGATAATTAATGTATTGAAGCAATAACTCATTTATAATTTTGGGAATTGTGACAGTCATCATTTATGCGTCTTAGAATGTCAAAGGTTGAGCTGCAATGACCTCACTGAAGTGCGAGATGATGGCCCCCAGGCCCCCTGGTTCTGGGGAGACTGCTAATTCTGTTGCAGACCACACCACAAGGTTCTCATGCTTATTACATTAACTGTGTGTGTGTGTGTGTGTGTGTGTGTGTGTGTGTGTGTGTGTGTGTGTGTGTGTGTGTGTGTGTGTGTGTGTGTGTGTGTGTGTGTGTGTGTGTGTGTGTGTGTGTGTGTGTGTGTGTGTGTGTGTGTGTGTGTGTGTGTGTGCGTGCGTGCGTGCGTGCGTGCGTGTGTGCGCGCGTGCGTGTGTGCGCGTGTGTTTGTGCGCACGCCTCCGTCTTTGTGTCTTTGATGGAGTGAGTTTTTGTATTTCTATGTGCAGATGTCCATTTCGGTTGGCCCTCTAGTCCAGTGGTTCTCAACCTGGGGGTCCCCACATGATTTTGGGGGGTCCCCAGATGACAGTAAAGTGACAATTTAAGGACTTTTAATACCTAATATCATAATAGAAATGACTGCATCCAAAGTAATCAACAAACTATACTATAAAAACTGGTCAAACATTGGCAAAAATAAAAATAGCCAATATACAAGCTTGTAGATCGGCTATTTTCACAATATTTATCTGTGGAACCGAGTCAAACTAAATATATTGACTCAACCCAAGTGCTTGTCAGGGTGGGGGGTCCCCAGTTCAAATATGATTATTTTGGGGGGTCGTGGCCTGAAAAGGTTGAGAACCACTGCTCTAGTCTACATGATTTGAATTGATACCAGAAGTGGACATTGTTTTATACCATTCAGTTAAAACCATGACTGGCATACCTTGCTATTGTACATTTGACAAACATTTATTTTCATACAGTTTAAAATAATGTGTTACATTTGTTGTTTTTCCTCATCTGAACATTGGTGAGCTGTGGAAAAATAAAACATCACTAGAGGGCAGCAGAGTACAGGACATGTACTACAGTGCAGCCCATTGACTGTATTACCAAGCACTAAAGGTTCCAAAGTATGGAATGAAGGAAATCAACACCAGCAGTGAATATCTATTCTAGTTTATGATACACAATGTTTTGCAAAAAAAATATATCATTGGTAATATTTTTTATCATTTCAGAATTGTTTTAATCCATTTTAATGGGAGTAATTGTACTTTTACTTTTACTTGAGTACAGATTTCCAGTACTCTATACACCCCTGTATGTATTATGTAAAGTGCTGAAAACAACAGATCTACAAGCTCACATTGCGTCACAATGCAACACGTTGTAAGCTTGTAGATCTGATGTTTTCAGCGGGTGACATCCTAGCATAAGGTATGTTTTTTTCCCCATGACTTCTGACCAGTAGGTCTGTCCCATCATGGCTGCACAGTTCCACCAGGACCTGTGAGGGGAAGAGGAGGACTGTGGAGGTAAGCGGAAAAGGGGAGGGGGGGGGGCTGATCAGGAAGTTGGAATGTGGGTCCCTGTGTGTGATGTGATTGTTAGCAGAAACGTGTCAGCCCCTAGCCCACAGCCGCCACCCCACCACCACCCACCGCCTCCCCTGCTGAGGGCCCTGCTATGGA
>NC_137624.1:24990410-24992910 GCF_963280865.1 Gymnoscopelus braueri
TAGCAGATCTACAAGCTCACAATGTGGCATTGCAAGCATTGTGAGCTTGTAGATCGGCTATTTTCAAATGGCCGAAATGTATACAGAGCTGAAGTGGTTACTGTATGTTTTGTAATAATAATCAAAATCTACAAAGTAACTAACTTTTTCAAAAGTTTTCAAATAATTGTAGTGGAGTAAAAGTACAATATTTGCCTTTGAGATGTAGTGGAGTATAAGTAAAAGTAGACTACTAAAAAATACCTCAAAATTGTCTGTATGAGTAAATGTACTTAGTTGCTTTACTACTGTTATATATATATATATATATATATATTTTTTACAAGACTATAGGCTACTACAATCTAGATGAGCATATCATGGGATCAAGGATCACAGACCCAAGTATGTAACCTACTTTTTTTTTATTAAATACTGAGAAATTGAAGGAACCGCTTTTATACCTGTTTTTCGTTGGACGCGTATACTATTTTTTTTTTATTTTTTTTTATTGTTATGCCTTTAAAAAAACCTAGTGTGAATAGGTCTACTATTATTATAACCACGCATGCGTATGTGTCTGCTCTCTTTGCCTACAGACTGCGCTTTGATTGCAAATCCCCCATGTTCTCACTATTTTTTATTTTGATTCATATTGTAGGCTAGTTTTACTTTTACATATAAGCTAAATATGGAAAGTGACATGAAATGCACATTGTAATCTTCAGTTATGTATAAAGCCTGGTTTATTTTCCTGCTGAAATGCTTGGTGATATAGGCGTACAAAGTCCAACATCACGTGCTGGCAAAATGCTGGTTGCAGGTGAGAATTCCTGAAGACGAGCACAAAATACCAAACAATACTTTGATGGATTTTTTTGGATTTATGAGACCAGGTGTGTGTGTGTGTGTGTGTGTGTGTGTGTGTGTGTGTGTGTGTGTGTGTGTGTGTGTGTGTGTGTGTGTGTGTGTGTGTGTGTGTGTGTGTGTGTGTGTGTGTGTGTGTGCGTGTGCGTGCGCATGTGTGTGTGGGCATGCACGTGTGCGCATGCGTGCGTGTGTGCGTGCGTGCGTGCGTGCGTGCGTGTGCCCTACTTCAAGGTGAAAGCCCATGCCTTTCACTCCGTCTGGTGGAGACTGTATCCCTGCATTATTTGGATACACTTATTTTGAAATTAAACGAATGTCCTTTATTTAATAATTTATCACAGTATTGATGACCAAAACATTTGACAGTATAGTGTAGGATCTAACCATCTAATTGTGGTACAGTTGTGCGCCACAGAGTCATGATGTTTGATGTTATGAGAGTCACTGATGCCTATACATGAGAAATGTAAATATTGACAGCTTGCCACTTAACGGGTGGCACAGCAGTCGCCGGGGTCACACCATGCACTCACTGCCCCTGGAGGTATTATGAATTTAGTAAGAGAAACAATATTGCAAATAGCGCAAATGTCTCAGAGAATGCTAATGGGTTAGGCCAGTGCATGGTTCTCAACCTTTTCAGTTGAGGCATTACATTTAGTTTCACTTGGTTCCATAGATAAATATTTTGAAAATAGCAGATGTGAGCTTGTATGGCTATTTTCACAAGTTTTGCCTTTCTTATATTATTTGCAGTAATGATAATTTGGTAAGTCTTTTGAGGTATTAAAAAAGTCTTAAAAGTCCTGAAATTGTCACTTCACTGTCATCGGGGGACCCCCAAAAAAATCATACGGGGGCCCCCCTTGGGTTCCCGACCCACAGGTTGGGAACCAGTCGGTTAGGCTACCCCGCATGATTTCAAACGCGGCTACCCCAAGGCGTTGTTCATGTTTTAGAATGCTCTTTCCAACAAGGGGTGTGGCAAATGCTATTAAACCAAAGATCCTTAAACTAAATGTGTTCATTTACCATGCAGTTTTTAAAATATTACACAGCAAAGTTATGGTGTTTTGAAAACATTTGTTGTGAAGATGTGATGATGAGCTATTTTTTTGAGTATCTTGTTGTGAACTTGGCTTTTCTTTAGCCTACCTTAGCATGACCCCGTTCCGCATTAACCCATGCACCACATTCTTTTGACATATGTATGGGGCCTATAGTATCGGCTACATTGTACATGCATGATTTCTGTTGACATTTAGGTTATAGGTCCGTACGTTTCGTGTCCTTCCCGGGATTCCCGCGTGTTTGGGACTGGGAGACCAAACGTGTCCAGTAGATGTCCTATACGACACCAGGGTCTCAGTGCTATAAAGTATACAGGTATTTACACCTCAGGCTCCAACCACTGCAGTTATATGCTACTCTACCATACAGATTAGTTAAAATAACGTTTTTATTCATTAAGATAAGTTCTGGATAAGTTCTCATTTTATTCATTTATCTATGGAATTTTAGATCAAACCGTGGAAGAGCAATTGTGGATGTAGCCAGTAGCCTATAGGCCTAAATCCCCATTCGACCAAACAGAGTTTCCCACAAGATGTTTGAGATTAGCCTATAATTCACATCACACATGTTTTGTTTT